>NW_006399863.1:3938814-3952548 GCF_000299155.1 Elephantulus edwardii | reverse complement strand
CACATAACAACAACAACAACTGCACCATCTCCACTCATCAATCTAGAAATATTCTTGAGTACCTTCAGCATGTCAGACACGGAGTAAATCATTAAAAGTAGACAAGACAGGCAAGACCTGGACCCACAGAGTTACAATCCAGTAGATAAGGAAGACACTAATAAATATAAACACAGTTTTTCCAACCTTGGGTGAAAATACTTGGCAGTAGTTTTTGTTGATAAGGGTGATGATGTTTCACCCTGAGAAAACTGTTACATGCCAATTTTTTGTTGTTGTTTCTTTGTGAAAAAATTTCAAAATTGAATTAACTGACAAATTTAAAATTGGTATGTATCCAAGAAGGCCCAGGGTCAGTAAGTAAGCAATTCTTTTTCACAAATACACAAAGGATGAGAAATGGTTGCAGCTGTTAGGTGCCACGGCATCAGCCTCATGGAGCCCCGGGCACAATGGGGTCAGACCAGTGCAGAGGGCCCTCTCTGGCTGGTTTTTGGAAACAGATCTCAAGAACTTTCTCTGAAACCTCTCCAGTTATTGCAGAATGCATAAGCCTTGTTAACCAACAGGGTAGTGGGTGAGCTGCACTGAACAGAAATTAAATCTGGGTCTCCTGAATGAAAGGTAAGAATAAAGCACAGCCCATAAAGATTCATCCTACGTTCTTCATTTTAGGTAAACTAACAACTTTAGTCTGCTTGGCTCCACAGTCAACAGTCTTGGCACCAGTAGCCAGAAAATCAAAAAACATATTGCAATAGGAAAGTCTGCTGTTAGGGACCTCTCCAGGGTACTGAAGAGCAAAGGTGTCACTCTGGAGACTAAGGTGTATCTGATACAGGCTATGGTCTTTGCCATCACTTGTTATGCATCAGAGAGTTGAACAATGACCAGGGAGGATAGAAGGAGAATTGATGCCTTTGAGCTGTGGTGCTGGAGAAGAGTATTGAATGTACCATGGACTGCCAAGAAAACAAACAGATTTATCCTGGAGAGGGTTAAATCAGGCTGCTCCTTGGAGGCAAGGATTCTGGGGCTTCATCTGACATACTTTGGACATGTTGTAAGGTCCTTGGAGAGGGACATCATGTTTGGTAGGGTGGAGGGATGGTGCAGGAGGGGAAGACCCTCTATGAGGTGTATTGATTCAGTGACTGGGGTAATCGGGATGGGTGTGTCAAAGGCAGTGCGATTGGCACAGGATAGAGCAGGGTTTAGGGCTGTTGTACATAGGGTCACTATGCGTCTCAAGTGACTCGACGGCACATAACAACCACAACAAAAACAAGCAAAAGTGAAAACAGCCTGTTGCACTGAGTATCTACTATCTCCTGGGTGTCTCCTAACGATTAATGCAGGACACCTTTGTAATCCACTGGGGAACATGTCCAGTAGCCAAAAGAAGGTTTCCATTTAACAATTGCTCATATGTGCAAACTCTGAATTCTCTAAGAATAGAGACTTTAATGCAAAGTATTTTATCTCAGTAGTGTTCAACATACTGAATGATAATCAAATGATTGATAGGCTGGTTTCCTTCAAAGTATCAATATGCTGGTACATCCTAACTTTATGTTAGAGCTGCTCATTCTTCTGATAATCACAGTCAAGTTCACTGGAGAAAGACTTAGGGCCAAATCCCAGGACGCCTGGGGCTGAGGCCGTTTCTACCTGAACTTGGCCAAATACTTTTTCACTCCAGATCTGTCAGCTTAAAATTTTAATGAGGAATTAAGCAAAAGGAGCCTATGATATCTTCCAGCTCTTTATTTTTCTATTTCTGAGCCACATAATGGAAAGAGGGCAACTTATAAAATGTCTCTGAAATATTCTGCCTGCTTTGGGGATGAGATCTAAAGTGAAAGCTTCAGGGCAGAGCGTCTGATGAAGTCTATCATTAGTGAATGAAGCACTTCCTCCCTCCAGAGACCAGTGGGCGTATTTATCTTAATAAAGTAGATTTAACCCCCATGTGACTTCCTTCCCCAGATAAACATGTATAAAACCTGGAAAACCCCTCTCCAGAGAAACACGTGATTGATGTATGTGCCTGAGGTTGCCGCCCTCACCTGTACATAAGAACAGAGGTGCAGGTGACGTGCAAGAGCCCACGCTCATAGGCTCACTCAAAAATCTCATCGCCATCAAAATGGTTACAACTCATAGTGACTCTTCAGGTTTCAAAGGCTGTAAACATTTATGGGAAATGACTGCTCTCTTTACTGGTGGACTCCAGCACATAGTACACCATCCTGGGTTACAAACAAGGACCTCTTATTCATATGTGAGGGAGTCTTGGCGGCTTAGTGGTAAGGAGCTGAGCTGTCAATATAAAGGTATGAAGGTCAGCTATGGGTCAGTTCTGACTTGATGGTATTCAACAGCATTCATTGGCTGGATAGGGTCAAACCTGAAAACCATCACTTCCGACTCTAACATTCTCCTCTTGAAGATTAACAGATACTGAAGAGTGGGGGTGCTCAAGGCAACCACAAACAAGGCACCATGACTCAAAGCTATGTTCACCACTCAACAAACATGGTTTACTGAGCTGGTTATTCAAAATGAACAAATGAGTAGGAACTGGGGCTCTGCAGTGCATAAAGAAAACAAAAATCCTCACAACTGGATCAAGAAGCAATATCATAATAAATGAAGAAAAGACTGAAGTTGTCACGGATTTTCTTTTACTTGGATCCATAATCAACACTCAAGGGAGTCGTTTGCTGTTGTATACCATCAAGTCAGAACCGACCCGTACCTGACCCTCCAGCAGGTTGAGATCACTCATCTGTGGGAGCAGCAGTCAAGAAACCAGAAGATGCACTGCCCTGGCAAATCTACTGCAAAAAAGATTTCTTAAAAGTAATAAAAAAACAATACTATGACCTGGAGGGTTACTGTGGCTTGATGTAAACCATGGTATTTTCAAGCACCTCATTAACATGCAGAAGCTGGACAAGGAAGAAGGAAATCAGTAAAAACAAAAAAATAAAAAAGGAAACCTGTATATAAAAATAGATTAATTTCTCAAGCTCATCAGCTTTTAGAGACGAAAACTAAAACAACAATGAGATATCATCTTAGCCCAGCAACAATTGCGAGTTCAATATGGCAATAAAAACCAAATGTAGCTAAGGGTATGGAGAGAGTAGAACTCACACACATTGCTAGTAGGAATGTAAAATGATACAACTATGAAAAGTAGTTTGGCATTGCTTTAAAAAATTGAAAACTGGAAATATTATTTGCATCACTAGGCATTTATCCTAAATGAATAAGAGCCGCCACATGATCAGACATGGGCACACTCACGTTTATTGCAGCATTTTTTTATAATAGCAAGTGGAAGCAAGACAAATGTCCATAAACAGAAGAACAGTTTGAAAAATGTGGTATATCCATACAGTGAGGTACTATGCAATACTAGAGAACATTAAAGAATTCTTGGAACACTGCATGACATGAAGGTATCCAGAAGACATATGCATAGTTAAATTAAGTCATTCACAAAAGGACAATTATTGCATAGACCATTATTTTTAAAAAGCTGAAGAAAGGTTTACACATAGAATAATTCTTGGATAGTTGTCAGGGATGGAAGAGAAGGGAAAGTGAATAAAAATTCATAAACAGACAGATGAAAAGAAAGGCTGTATACCATAAGGAGATGCACGTTATAAAATGTATATGAAGATTTGAATGAAAAATCAATATACTTTTTACACTTTCACTCAAATGATGCACACAACATAGATGCATTTGAAATCACAGTGCTGAAAAAGAATATTGCATCAACCATGGGCTGGAGGAGGTGGAAACAAAATTGGGACAAATAGAGAGTCACTATTTTTAAAAAGGAAAATGTACCTATGCATTTCCTGTGCTAAATTAAACTTTTAAAAAATCTTTTTAAGAGAAGGAAGGAAGAAAAGAAGAAAGAAAATCATAAATGTGACTTTAAATTAAAAAAAAAACAACAAACCAACAAAAACGTAGCTGCCAAGAGCTAAATGTCTGCTTTTGTTTCCTCTTGAAAGAAATGGCCATGTCCACATGTGCACACAACACATCTGAGCCTGTGTCCACATTTTTCAGGATTAAATATTTGCTTCTATACCATTGGTTCTACTTAACATCAAGTCTTCTACATCTTAGAAGAATTCTTTCATATTTAGCAAAGGCGTCGAATCTCACTCCTTTGATGTCAGAAATTAATCAAACCCACAGTTACCTGGTTAATTCCAATTTAGAGCCACCCTGCCGGACAGGCCCCTGTAGGAATGGCCCCAGAGAGTTTCGAAAGTCATTATCTTTACAGAAGCAAACTGGCACATCTTAATTCTATGAGCAGCTGGGGGGTTCAAACTGCCAAAGTTCCTGTCAGTAACTGAGTGTTTTAACTATTGCACCATCAGGCCTCCTAGAGATAATGCGATAACAATAACATACTGGCTTTGAGATGTAACAGCTATCAGCTGACCCTCTGGTAGTTTTCAGAGGCTAGAAATTACAGAAGAGAAGATTGCTTAGCTTTCTCCCAATGGAGCCATCTGCCCTTGAGTTGGCATCACTGCTCCTTGGTACCAGAGCTTTGAGATAATGAAAATGGGTACTGAACTTTTTATATTATTCAGTTAACTCTTTGTTGACAGCACAGTATGCTATGGACTACACTACTGTAGGACTTTGATTTCTCCAAATTCTTGATGCTGTCTGTTGAGATGTGTGTGTGTGGTAAGTATGACAGTCGGAACCGACCCAGAGCTGACCCTGCAGCAGGTCAGTTGATTTACACAGGCATTTAGTTCTGCGTTTAGTGACACTTTTATTATTATATGCAAGAATTTTTTAATTTAATTACTTTTTAAAATAAAAACATTTTTACCTTTCCTTGTTTTCTTCTATCCCTCTGCAGACGCACTGGTTCATTACTGTTGAACTGTCCATAGGCACAGCAGGGCAGACCCAGGTCTTCTTTCTTAAAAACAAAACCACCAGCATTATGACCTGCAGGTATTTAAGCTATAAGAATTCAGACAGGTACGTCAGATAGACATAAGATGAATGTGTCAAAGGTTGTGCAGTGTTCAGGAAAATCCATTCACCATTTTTTCCAGTTAATATGGTCTTATCAGAGAGTACATTTTCCACACATCCTTGCAAATAACTAGGTCAAGTGCCTGAGTTCTCAGTGGAACGTAAGAGTAAGTGATGGGTGCCATTTCCTCATCCACATCTTAATACATGGGCACATCTTGTCAACCTTTCCTGCTGCCTAGAATTTAGCTCTGGCCATGCAGTTGAGGATAATGACCATGGAAATATGAGAGCAACAAGACAGAAGCCACCTGGGCCTGTGAGTGACTGTGTGGAGCCCAGACACCTAATGATCTTGGAACTACTTAGAGAGAGATTTATTTGTTCCTGAAGTAATTTTGACCAAAGACAGACTAAGAAGTAAAGGCCTGGAAATCTATTTACAAAAACCAGCCTGTAAAATCCTAAAGAACAAAACAGTGTGATCTGCAAATGATCAATGGAATAGTATAAGAATGAGCAACATTCTGTTCCATTGTGCATGGAGTCACTATGATTTGAGGGCCAACTCAACAGTAGCTAAGAGTAATACTCCTCATCCCAGTTGGGACCAAAACTGGGATATTATTATCATCATCTTTCTGAGGATAGATATGTTTGAACTTTTGGAACAAGCTGTCTATGGAAATAGTGAGGCCAAACAATTTTTTATTACTATATCCATATAAGCACTTGCTATTTCAAAGGCTTGTGGACCATAACAAACACCTCAATTGAGACCCTATTACTAGCTTGGGACTAGCTCTCTCTGTGGAGATAGTGACACAACACAATTGCCAATTTCCTCCTGTGCTATTTATTGCCTCTGAAAACCCACTAGAGGGTCAGCTAAGAGTTGGTTCCAACTCTATAGCACATAACAACATTTCCATATAAGCACTAGCAATTTAATTTCCAGGGGGCTTGGGATGTAACAGACACTTCAGTCAGTACTTCATGAATTGTTGTTGTTGCTGTTGTTATGTACCATTGAGTTGGAACTGACCCACAGCTGATCCTCCAGTGGGTTTTCAAAGGCAGTTAATCACACAGGAAGAGATTGCCCATCCTTCTCCCATGGAGCGACTAGTGGCCTCGAACCAGGGGTGTTTGGGATTGTAGCACAGCTTCTTGCCACTAGAATTCCCTAGGAATGAAGAGACATTAATAGGAATGTAATGAATAAGAATGACAGGAGAATTGACTCCTTTGAGCTGTGGTACTGGAGAAGAGGACTAAATATCCCTTTGACTGCCAAAAGAAAAAACAGATCTGTCTTGGAAAATAGCATGCAGCCAGAGTGCTCTTTGGAGGCAAGGATGACAAAGCTTCATCTTTCATACTTTGGACTATTCACACTTTGGACTATACCAGGTTATTTCTTGGAAAGGGATTTCATTCTCAGAAAGATGAAGGCTCAGAGAAGGAGAGGAAGATCCCCAATGAGACGGACTGACCCAGTGACTTCAACAGTGGATTCAAAGATGCTGAGGATGGCACAGGCAGGTTTCAGGATGGCTGTTCATAAGTTCGCTATGAGTGAATATTTGACTTGGTGGCACCAACAATTAAGTGTCAGGGTGCCTGGATAGAATGGAGTGGGTGTCCACAAGTATAAACTGGGAGATTCGTGTCATGCGCCGTCCACATCTAAAAACTCAATTCTACCTGCTCAAGAGATAATAGATTGAAGCAGGTAGAACAAGAAACAGAAAGTGAGACAGAGACAGAAAGACAAGAAAGAGGAGAATATTCCGATGGCTGAGATGCCCTCACTGCTCTCCTACATGAGCATCTGACCCGGGGTGAGTCTGGAGGTTCCTTTTCAGGCTTAGGTAACTGTGTCCCTTACCTCTCTAGGCATGGTTACAAAATTAAACAGATACTCTTTGTACAAACAGCCTCAAACAGTCTATCCTTTTTATAATATTTTTAATAATTTTAATGAACTTTTACAGAGATTTTGGATTTCCATTCATCCATTGCTGCACTTCTCTCCCCGCCCAGCCCTCCCCTCTACCCCAGTTTGCTCCTCTCTTTGAAAAGTAAAATAAACACTCTCTCCCTGGTACACAATTCCCCCGCACCACTACCACCGCCCCAAGTACATTCCACTATGTAACCTTAATTGTGGACTCTTGTGATAACCATAATACCCTATCATAAATCGCTTTTAAATTATTCTCTCCCTCAAACAGTCTATCTTAACCCACGAAACAATATGAGTTAACACTGGGAGGACTGACTGTGCCAACCATCTCAAAGGCTGGTATATGCTTGTTTTCAACCTGCATGTGGAGGAAGGGGATTCAGGATAATTTTGACCACCTGGATCTTGCACACTGGTGCTGTCTTTATGGCCCGGAACCATTATGTCAGCTGTTTTGACTCGGATCCTTCCAGGTCCGCTGGGTCACATCTCCCTCCCATCCTTTGCCTCACTTCATGCCTGGCTTTCTCTCAAGTCAAAGCCCCATGTACATAAATTCTCAGATTCAGGTGAATATGAGAAGAATTCTCAAGACTCCCGCACCCTGGACAGAGTAAGTGCTGGGAAAAACTAGGGGCTGCTGCCTACAACTCTATTTTGTTCTTTAACTTGCAAAGAGCACATCATGAGATATTTTTAGCAGCTGGAACTCTGCTTGGGGCTGGCAGCTCTGGCTTCCATCAGAGCTAACTTCATCAGCTAAGGCATGTGCATGATGGAGGCTGCTGGGGAGAAGGAGAGAGTGAAGATGTGGATCCTGACAGAAGGTCGGAAGGAGCTCTAAAGTATGGTGAGAGGTGAGACTTGAGGACATGAGTGGCCTGCGCCTGGGCTGCTTCTGCATCTGACACCTCAGTTTGCCTCACCAACTTTGCTCAGTCATGTGGAGCTCCTCTGCAGTGTGGTAACCGCTGCAAAGGAGTGTTACACCTACATCCCAAAGCAATGGCCACCTCAGACTCCTCAGCCACAGTACCCAACAGCTGGGAGGGAATGGAGCGTGTCCTTGAAACTAGCTTAGGGTTTACGGTTTTCCTTTCCCAGTGACAGGGAAGATGTTCTGTAGATGGAGTTCCTGGGTGCTGCAAATGCAGAGGTAATTTGGAAGAAAGGCCTGGCAATCTATTTCCAATAGAGTCACCACTGGAAACCCTAGAGAGTGGAGTCAGACTCTGACACACAAGGGGTCATCATGAGTCACAAATAATTTAACAGCGACTGCTTTGGTTTTTTTAGTTGGTTTGGTTTTTTTTTCTTTTTTCAGTGGATCACCACAGATAAGTCATCCTCTTTGGCCTTGTAGCTAAGGGTAGACCCTGAGGAAATCCCCAGCATTGATGAATTCCCAGTGGGCCAGGTACTGATATAGATTCTCTCATTTTCTTCTCACCTTGGCCCCAAAGAGAAAGTCATTGTGACAGCTTCACTTTACAAACCAGGAAACCAGGGTGCAGAGAGGATTAAGACTTGGCAAAATTCACACAGATAACAACTAGTAAAGCCAAGATTTGAATCAGCCGTTTGTGCTAGGAACATTACACTATATTTAATATGGAGAGAAAAGCTGAGTAACTACTAAATGAACACAGAAACAATTTCAAAAGGAGTTTTGTGAGTGGGGCTGTAGAGAGGAACTATCTCAGGGCGTATCCACAAGCTTGACTTCACCTAGGCTTTAAGCAAACCCAAACCCTCTGTAGTAAAGTCAAGTCCAAGTCAAAAGACAGAGTAGAACTGCCCCATAGGGTTTCTGAGTCCCAAACCCTCTATAGTAAAGTGAACTCCAAGTCAAAAGACAGAGTAGAACTGCCCCATAGGGTTTCTGAGTCTGTAAATCCTTATGAGAGCAATCTGCCTTATGTAGCTCCCATGGAGCAGTTGTTGAATTTGAACCACTGACCTTTGAGTTAACAGTCCAACACTTAACCCACCATGCCAAATTCCTTACATGCACATCATGTAAGTGATATTCCTAGAGCTTTCTTAAAGTAGCCACTCAGCTCTCTAAAAGCCCTGAACCTGCAACTGCCAATTACTGCAAAATGGAATTCACGAGCTAAATACCACTATTGGTAACAATCACAGGCACTGCTGGCTCAGTGCTTCGTCCTTATAGACAATGAACTAGGGACTCAGCACACAGGCTCAGCAATCACCATAAACCAGCAGGGAAGACAGGATTGCACCCGTTCTACAGACAGTGAAACCAGAACTCAAAGAAGTTGTGACTTGCTTAACAGAACGATTTTCAAATTTTGAGCAGGCTGCCTGCAAAGTAGGGGCTTTCTCCACTGTAAGATACTCCCCTTCTGTTGTTGTTGTTGTTGTTAAGTGCCGTTGAGTTGCAGGCGACTCATAGCGACCCTATGAAGGAGAGTCCTCAACGCTTGCTCTGAAGTCCTGGCCAACTCATAGCAAACCTATAAAACTGAGAAATTCCCCACAGGGTGTCCAAGGCTATAAATCCTAAAGAAAGCAGCCTGTCTCATCTTTCTCTAGCTGAGTGGCTGGTGGACTGGGTGGTGTAGTACATTTCAAATTGTGCTGCTGACCCAATGTCAGGAGTTCTAATCCACTAGAGGCGCCATGAGAGAATGCTGGGAAGTCTCCTCCCATAAAGATCTGAAGCCTCAGAAACTTGGGGGAGGAGGGGTTGCTATGACTAAATGGCAGTGGGATACCTTTCAGCTAGAAGCCCAACACTTAATCTGCTGTACCCCCAAGGATCCTGTTAAACATATAAACCTACAACTGCCTGGTCTATTCCAACTCATGGTAACCCTTCACCATGCTTCCAAAGCAGTAAACTTTTATGAGAGGACACTGCTTCAATCTTTCTCCCACCAAGAAGCTGATGAACTTAACTAACTCTATACAAACAGAGTCCTTTTCAACAAATACGCAAATAACATATTAAGATTTCTTTACCAAATAAGATGCTTTCATTTGCAGATCCAAATCTGAGACACCCTCTGCAAAGTTTCATAAACGTTCTGCATGTTCCTGGTTCTACATCACACTTGGCATTCAGGGGTCTTTATAGACATTTATCAGCCAACAACAGCCAGGGCTTGTTTCAGGTTTTTATCAGTGCAGGGGGAGAGCTGGATACATTTTTCCTCTCTGTCTACCAAGCTCATGGTCGGAGCCAAGGTCAGAGATGAAGACTCACTGGAAAATTCAGGTTTACGACTCAAGGTCCCAAGCCACCTGCCCCAGATGACCTCATCTCCCCAGTGCCCAAGAAACATGGTCCAGAGCCTTGGCTAAAAACAAGGCCACCACCAAGGGAAGCTGCAGCAACTAAACTGAGCCAGAAACAATGGCACCATTGGGCATGCCATCATGGAGACAATCAGGTGGTGACCCTAATGCCCTCAACTGACTCAAGTCTACAGCACTCCCTTCCCTTGGCACTGCCCCACAGACACAAACAACATCTGGAGGCCTGGCATCCAACCCAATTGTTTCCAAGCCGTCACTCATCCTATTCCCTGCAAATGGTCTCAAAGAATTCTCAGGGATGCAGATGAAAGTGCACAACAGTTACAACAGTCAAGCAGACCCAAACCCCCTTTTGTGGGAAAAGTGGGGTGTGTGTGTTTGTGTGTGTGTGAATCAACTATAGGTATGTGATAACCCTGAATCAAATAAATTTGTCACCATCATTTTTTCCCCCCAATATCATGTCTCTTGGTCACATTTTGGTAATTCTTACAATACAGCATACTTTTCCATAATGCTATCATTATGCTAACAGACTACACCAACAGACACCACTGCCTTCAAACTGATTTCAACTCAGAAGTAAACTTCCGTGGAGTTTTAGAGGCTGTAAATCTTTATGAAAGGAGACTATCCATTTTTGGCCCACTAAGTGACTGGTGAATTTGAACTGCGACCTTTTGGTTAACCACCTGATAATTTTCATACCATGCCAGCAGGACTCCTTAACAGACTACTATCTAGCATAAGTATAACTTTTATATGTACTGTTATTCTTGTGTACTGTTGGGTTGTAACCAACCCATAGCTGACCCTCCAGTGGGTTTTCAGAGGAAGTAATCATCCAGGATATTATCCATCATTCTCACATGAAGGAGCTGGCAGAGTCGAACCATGTGCCTTTAGGACTGCAGCACAGATTCTTACTACTAAGATACTAGATCTCCCTTATAAGCACTAAGAAACTTATTGTGGTAGCATGAAATCAAATCCACAATATAGCAGAGGTATACCTTCTAAAACATCCCCCTTAAGAAGGTCCTGATTATTTCTGGAGTTAAGTATTTATGTTGCAGAATCCCCATATGCAAACTTGAAGGAGCCAACTGTACATGTATCTTTCTAACTTTGTGTTCAGTCACGTCAGGTTGGCAGCCTGCCACTGGGTGCACTGGGAGTCTTCATACCATGGAAATCAGCAAGCACCACAAACCACGACTCCTTCCCCTGTGCCAGAGTTGCTTGTTAAAACATTTATGGGCAAACTACTGTACGTATGTTCTGCTGTCACCTGATGTCATACTGGCCCTGCTCATGACTCCCATGCATCATGTTGTTGTTGTTATTATCAGGAGCCATTGAGTTGACTATGATTCATAGCAACCCTATGAACAAAGAATCTGAACCTTGCCCTGTTGCAGACTGAGGGTCCCAAAGAATGAAATAATTTTATAATTATTAATAATGAGACAGACTACCAGGAATGATATAGAACAGAGTGTGAAAAACAGGGGGCCAACAGTTCCCATGACTGAAGGCCCCAAGCCATGCTTCTCTGAGTATTTATTTAGAATCATAAGGAAGATAAAAAAAGTAAAATCACAAGGAAGTACAAAACAAAAGATAATGGTGAAGTCTCCTACAGATAAGGCCAAGTTCCTCTTTATGCTAATCTCAAGAGGGAGGGGTTCATTTGACACAAACTAAGAACAATGTTAACTCCTAGGGAACGCCCCATTGCCACAAGGTGGCCTTCAGTTTGTATCAAGCTTCCCTCATTTCCCGAAAACCATTGATATACCTGAGTCCATTGTTACAGTCACTATGTCAATTCATCTTCTTTAGGTTCTTCCCCTCTTTCGCTGAACTTCCACCTTTCCCAGTCCTGCTCAAAATATGCGAGATGCAGTTTCACCATCCTTGCCTCTAAGGAACATTCCAGTTGCACTTTCTCCAAGACATACTTGTGTGTCCTTTTGGTAGTCCATAGGCTATTCAGTCCTCTTCTCCAGTGTCATGACTGAAATGTTCCATGCACCATAGAAGGAACACTGTCTAGTCCTCAGCCACCCCCATGACTGACTTCAGAAGGCTTGAGCTTTTCAGAGCAGATAACCAGGCCTTTCTTCCTAGTCTATTTTAGTCTACAAGTACCAATGAAACTTGTTTAGCATCACAGCAACATCAAGACTCCACGAATAAATGGGTGGTGTTTGTGCAGTGATCCCAGGTCTCCCACATGCTGGGGAGAATTCTACCACTGAACCACCATTGCCCCCTTATGGCACGCAAGCAAAGACAATGTAAAAGTTCAGAATACACACCCCAAAATTATTTTTAAATGAATGCATCTGAGAAGAGACATGGGACTGGCAGGAAGTTAATTCAAGTTTAGTTAACTGATACTACGTAAACTGTTCCAAGAAGAAAGGGAGAATACAGTATAACATATTAAAGAAATTATGGGAAACATACATGGGAGGAGACTTTATATCAATCAGCCTGAGAGGTCACGGAGGGCTTCTCAGAGGAAATGATGCCTGGGTTGGGTTTAAAAGCAGAATAAGAGCATGCCAGGCAAAGAGGGGCTGTTCTGGACAAAGGGCACAACATGCAGCATGGCAAGGAAAAGAGGAGACTCCAAGAGTGAGAAGATGAGAGAGAAGTGTAAGAGGAGCTGGAGCACCATGGGATTCCATTGCACTGGGCTGCATACCTCAGGATCAAATGAGAGAATTTACATTCAGTATTTAACCAAGATGTATTCTGTGCTATTTTAGTGTGGTGGCTGATTTTGTGTTTTTTTTCTTTTCTTTTTTCCTTATCCATCCTTCCTGGATGTATACTCAGATGCCAGGGAGATCAAAGAAGGGCTACTGAGGAAAGAACTTGGAAATGAGGTCCTCAAAACCACCCCCTGAAAGCTCAACCACTCACATCACCTTGGGCTTTCCTAGGATGCACCAGAGCCCATCTCCCTGGTCCCTCCCTCACCCTAATCTCACCAGTATGTACATGGGTGCCTCTCTGGCCTGGGTTCTGTTCTCTGCAGCATCCCAAACCTGAGCATGATGAGTGTAACACAAGTGTAGCACACATGGACATTAACTGTGAATTCCCTGCTCTATCACAGATAGAAACCTTGTACTAAGAGGCAGTCATCAGAACAGAGCAAGGAAACACTGAATAGTTCAAAATTGGGAAAGGCGTATGTCAGGGATATGTCCTATCTCCATACCTTTTCAACCTGTATGCAGAACAGATTATCCGAGAGGCTGGGCTCTATGAAGAGAAGTGTGGTGTCAGGATTGGTGGAAGATCTATTAACAATCTGCATTATGCAGATAACACAACCCTGCTTGCCGAAACTGAGGAGGACCTCATGCACTTGCTGCAGAGGGTCAAGGACTGCAGCTTTCAGTATGGATTGAAGCTCAATG
>NW_006399863.1:3930921-3938434 GCF_000299155.1 Elephantulus edwardii | reverse complement strand
GATTCAGCCTGGAGAGGGTTAAACCAGGCTGCTCCTTGGAGGCAAGGATTCTGGGGCTTCGTCTGACATACTTTGGACAGGTTGTAAGGAGGGACAGGTCCTTGGAGAGGGACATCATGCTTGGGAGGGTGGAAGGACGGCACAGAAGGGGAAGACCCTCTATGAGGTGGATTGATTCAGTGACTGGGGTAATCGGGATGGGAGTGTCAGAGGCAGTGTGATTGGCACAGGATGGAGCAGGTTTTAGGGCTGTTGTACATAGGGTCGCTATGAGTCGCAAGCGACTCGACGGCACATAACAACAACAACAACACAGATAAGTGCCCCACACATGCTGCAAAGCCACCATGGAGGACAAGCCTCACAGCTCAAGAAAGTGATCCTCTGGAGAACTGGCCACCCACAATCACAGAAAGAGGGGTTCCTGGGGCAAACTGCACAGTTCCCATCCAGGTCACATTGTCCCCCAGGCCAAGGTGATTGCTGCAGACCTAAGGACTTTGGTGATGGTGTTAAGTGCCATCAAGTCTGACTGCTGGTACCAAGGGTTTTAATTGTGGATCCAAGCAAGATGAAGTTGTTGACTGTTTCAATCGCTTCTCCATCCATCATGATGCTGCCCATTGGTCCAGTGGTAAGAATCTTTGTGTTCTTGACTTTGAGATGCAATCCATACTGAAGGCTGTATTCCTTGATCTTCTGCACCAAGTGCTTCAAGTCCTCCTCACTTTCAGCAAGCAATGTTGTGTCATCTGCATAACGCAGGTTATTGACGAGTGTCTCTGATCCTAATACCACATTCCTCTTCATAGAGTCCAACCTCTCAAATAATTTACTCAGCATACAGATTAATTAATTATGGAGAGAGAATATAACCCTGATGATACAGCCCTTCTTAATTTTAAACCATGCAGCATTCCCATGTTCTGTTCACACAACAGCCTCCACGTCCAGGTATAGATTTCACATGAGTATAATTAAGTGTTCTGGGACTCTCATTCTTCTCAATGTCAACCACAGCTTGTTATGACCCGCACAGTCAAATGCCTTTGCATAGTCAATAAAGTATAAATAGACATTCTTCTGGTATTCTTCACTTTCAGCCAGGATCCATCTGGCATCAGCAATGATGTCCCTGGTGCCATGGCCTCTTCTAAATCCTGTGTGAACTTCTCACAGTTCCCTATTTGTGCACTGTTCTAGCTGGGTGTGTGGTTTTGTGGTTTGTTTTTTTTTTTTTTAAATATAAAGACTTTAGACCCGATATTTTCAGATGAAAATGTCATGATGCCTCAATGGTAAAAGACCAGGCTAATGTCATTATCATACTTGCTTTGGGATTCCACGCTCCCCAGCAGCCGTTGGCGCTCTCCACTTAGCTGTGACATACGGCAGGTGTAATAGCTCAGTCCTCACTGCATATTCCAAGGCCTGAGCCTGGCCTCCATCACATGCTCACTTGAGGGGAAGGAGTTGAATTCAGTCCTTGGGGCCTCCTCACAAGTCTCCAGTCTTCCCATGGGAGATCAGCTCCCAGATCCTGAGAGGCTTGGCAGTGAGACCTTTGGTGGCAAAGCCCCCACTCCCCACCCCACTGCTGGAGCCTTGAATAAAAGCCTCATGCTGTAAATTCATTCCAGTGCAACAGAAAACTTTGTAAAGCTTTGCATTCTACAAAACCACGCTCAGCTGTCTGCTCTCTAGGTCTTTCCAACACCATCTTTAGTGTGCACTCAGTACAATTTTATTGATGAGCAGACAGCATGCTTATCAGTTTGCCCAGAAATGAAAGTAGGCAAGAATAAAACACCATCTCCTATTCTGGATCCCTCCTGGTCCAAGTATAAGTTTGAGGAGAGACCGGTCCTTGGAGAGGGACATCATGCTTGGGAGGGTGGAGGGACGGCGCAGGAGAGGAAGGCCCTCTATGAGGTGGATTGATTCCGTGACTGGGATAATTGGGATGAGAGAGTGTCAGAGACAGTGCGATTGGCACAGGACAGAGCGGAGTTTAGGGCTGTTGTACATAGGGTCGCTATGAGTCGAAGGCGACTCGATGGCACATAACAACAACAACAACAACTGTTCTGGATTGTCTGTTGTGGACACTAGCCATCTAAGGAAGGGCACACAAATGCCCAGAGGTCTGAGAACCCTGGCCACTGTCAATACCGTCTACTCTGCTCTTTCATCACTACAGCAATGACAGAGGGCAGACACTACTCGGAGTGCTTCAAAGACTTGCCCTCACATGACCCTCATAGCAAGGGCTCTTTACCTCTTTCTCACTGATGAGGAATTAGAAGCACAGAGGAGTTTAAATGACTTGTTCACTGGGCCCCAGGCTGAGGGACTAGGAAGTGTCAGGGCATAAATGTGAAAAAACCAAGAACACTAGCTATCCTACCAAGTACAAGTCTGAAAGAGAGTTGGAAGTCAGGCAAAATGGCCCGAGAAAACGCTTCATCACACTCTACTTGGGGATAAAACTGAGGTCCTTCCCATGATGCCAATCAGAAAAATGTTTTCTGACCTGACCTTGCACCAGATACAGCATTTGCTGATGTGGGTTTTATGGACACATATCACCTCCACTAACTCACAACTATAATTCACTGTTGGCAAGATCATATGCTCAAACACAGCACACTTCATGCTCAAAGAAAGCTTCAAAAATCGCCCACAAAACAGCACAAATAAGTGAACAGACTTGTACATCAATATGCACAGCAGCACTATTCACAAGAGCCAAGAGAAAAAAACAGCATTAAGTGTCCACCACCAGCTGGATGGATAAATAAAAAAGGAAATATTATTATTACAACAACTTATTAAAGATGAGATGTAAATAAAATGTCATATGGTTTTTAATATTAGAAATAGAGTGGATTGTATTTTTTTTAAAGGGAGTATTATTCAGCCATAAAGAAAGATAGTCTTGATAACATGCAACAAGGATGATCCTTCAAAGTCTCATGCAGAGTGAAGACAGTCTCTCCCAGAAGGCCTCACTAGCTACTTCAAAAGAGAAAGATGGGCAGTCTCTTTCCATGAGATTCACAGTCTCTGAAAACCCACTGGAGGGTCAGCTCTGAGTCAGTTCTTACTTAACAGCAAATAGTCTGTAGTAGTAGGGAGCTCTGGTGGCCTAGTGGTAAAAAACTGTGCTGCAATCCCAAAGGCATGAAGTTCAAATCAAATCAGCTGCTCCACTGGAGAAGGATGGGCAATCTTGTCCTATATTATTTACGGCCTTTGAAAACACACTGAAGGGTCAGCTATGAGTTAGTTTTGACTCAACGGCACACAACAACAAAGTTTACTAGTGGTCACTAGGAGTGGAGGAGGGGGCTCTGGCAACTTCGTCTACAGGGAGTTGCACTGCTAACCCAGAAGCAGTGACTCTCTGGCTCTTAGGCTCCGTCAGCCACTCCTCAGGAGAAAGATGGGCAGTCTCCTCCCATGTGATTCACGGTCTCTGAAAATGCACTGGTGGGTCAGCTATGAGTTGGTGACAATGGCACAGCAATGACTTTGACTTTGAAGGGTGGGAGGAAGGTAAAAAAGTGAAATCACTGTGAGCAATAACTCCGCACAACAATCAACTGTATGAAATCAAAAAGGCAACATTTCCCTAAAAACAAAGCTCTGAAGGCAGGAAGAGGTAGGAAAGAAGGATGAATGGAAACAAGAAACACAGGGAGGAAGTGGGAAGAGTGTTGCTACACTGAAGGGATTGCCGTTAACGTGATAAAACAGAGCATGTATAAATTGCTGAATGGCCCACTAGCTGTACTGCAAACTCTAAACCAAACCACAATAAAATTAGGCAGGGGAAGGGTAAGTCCTTTTAGATGCCCAACTATAAATGATGTTTCATGAAGGTGAACACGTCCACTCTGAGACAACTGAAAAGTCATGTAGGTTTAGGGGTAAGGAACCCTGGTGGTGCACTGGCTAACGCTTGACTCCTGAGCTAGAAACCAAGTGGCTTGAACCCACTAACTCCACAGGAGAAGGATGTGGCAGGTGGCTTCTGTAAAAATTACACCCCTGGAAACTCTCTAGGACCATTGTGCTTTGTCTTATTGGGCCACTACACATCAAATTTGATTTGATGGTAATGGTAATGCTAATGGGTCTGGGTATTTTATGGGGTGAGAGGAAGTGGAAAGGAGGGAGGTCAATGGAGGGAGAATGACAAAGACATATCAAGACCTATTCTGTTCCCCATATTGTCACACTGGAACTCCATGGGATAGGCACTGTGGTCCATATATTATAGAGAAAGATGAACTCCAGCTTCAACAGCTTGGCCAACATCCAGCAAATGGATCTAGGCAGCAGGAGCTGAAACCCTAGGTCTGTCTGGCTCCTAGTGCTGGGTCTCTCAAACCTCTACTACCCTTAGTCTCTGGTATCTCTATAAATATACTGCCTTACCCCACAACACACACACACACACACACACACACACACACACACACACACACACTATTTTGCCCAACTCTATCAGCTGAGAAAGAACCTGCAATGGAAGGACTATATGCAACCTCTGAGACTAGAGAAAAAAATCTAAAGCTGAGTGGGAAATCCCTGTAGTGTCCCAGATTCTCTCAGGAAGGTGCCTCTGAGAGTGGCTGGCCCTCTCTCTCTCTCCAGCTGAAGGCTTGTCTGGGCCCATCTCCGAGTCAGCAGGAAGTTCTCAAGCAGCCCTTGCAGGCTCGTCCAGGGCTACCATAGTGAGGTCACTCGCTCCATAACTATGGCTGAGAAAGCTGGGGGGCCATGGTGGTATCTATCACACTGGAGTTTTGCTAGGATTCAGTGAAATTGTGCAGGCAAAGGGTGTCATAATTCTCCCCTTCTATAAGAAGATGATAATGAGAAAGGGGGAAAGGCACTCATAAGAATTCACCAAAAGTCCCACAGTGGCCGAGTTTCAAAGCTGAGAGTGTGTGCTCAGATCTTGGGGGTCTTGGGGTGTTAGAAGGGAGGAGTCTCTGCTGGAATGAGGCTAACTCATGACCTCTAGGGTCGAGGGTCCAGGAGGCAAACTCACCCAGGAGGCAGGATGAGCAACCAGGAAGATGGGAAGGTGGAAAGAGAACTTCCAGAGAATATAAATATCCCCATCAATGTTGTCATAGACCCACCCAAAAGGCAAGACTGTACAGGCATAGAGACCTCGGGAGGCAATAAACCAGGCACCCGGGCCACGGTCATGAGATAGTGACTGCAAAGATGGTAACCCAGAGCCTGAGAGGGTGTCAGTCTCCTTCTGCTGGTTCAGACATGTACAGACCTTCAGCCCTTCCAGCCTCTCATCTTGTCCCTCCCTCTCCAAGGACCCAGGAGCCACGGTCTAGGCCTGCCTTCATGGTTCCAGATCTTTCCACCTTGTGCCCCGGAGATGCACACACGCCGCACACACAAGCACACAGAATGGAGGATGAGGGCTCTGGAGTGCAGCCAGCCAAGTCATGTGTCACACACTACTCACTCGACCAGCTAATGAACCACCTACCGCAGGGTGAGGAGGGGAAAATGAATGGGGGAGCACATCCTCCACCATGCTGGGACCTCCATCACTCAGCAGAGTCACTCATGCCAAAGTCCATCTGGAAGTCTGCACACGGCAGGGAGCTAAGGACAAAGGAGGACCCTGCTGTGTGGGCATCCTCAATTCTCCGTACCCAGGCAGGGATGGGCAACGAACTTAGGCAGATCCTTCAGGAGGGTAAACACCAGGCTGCTAACAAAAAAGTTGGCAGATGGAGCCCACCAGCTGCTCCACGGGAGAGAGATGCTGCAGTCCACTCATAAAGCTCACAGCCGTGGGCACCAAGGGACGGTGCGACTCTATGCTGTAAGAGCATGATGAGCAGGGGTCCACTCAGCGGCAATTTTTTAAAATGGGCCTTCAGAACGCAAAGCCTGGCACCCAAGCCCTGTGTTCTGCTGAGGGAGGGGCAGCCATCCCTCCTGCTCTCCTGCCAAGGAGCTGGCTGGGAGACTGAGACCATAAACTAGAGTGAAGTTGGACACTCGGGTCCCGCATGTTGTTGAGCCATCAGCTGTGGTGCACATTTGTCTTTGTGTAGTTACCAATAGCAGAGGAGTTCAGAACTGCTCATTGCTATACCTGTGGATAGCTGAAGGGGAGAAACTACTGCCACTACCCAGAAACCCTGCCTAGTGATCTGGGACCAAGGAAACAGACCTTACCTAGTAGGGTGAGATGAGCCAGCAGGGGCCATAGCTGAAGACAAGGCTGTGGGGGTTCTGTCACAGGACTTCAGAGCCCCCAGATATCCTGGCATGCCCTGGCAGAGTCATCAATACAGAGCACCACGCAAGGCCCCAGCCCAGGCCTTCTGACTCAGAATCTCCAAGGCTGGACCAGCCTGGGAATCTCTGCAGTGAGATCTCAGCAGTCAGCCTAATGGATCTCAGCCTGGGATCCATCTGGAGTGAGCCACAGAAGCCAAGCCAACAGGGCTGCAAGGGAATGGACTCTGTCCATAGGCTGTATTTGCTGTGGGAGATCTCAGCCACATACAAGGCTGATGGTCCACCCACTCACACATTCATTCAGTCCAAGAGCACTCGCTCAGGGCTGCCCATGTGCCCGGTTCTGAGAAGACATCTCAGAGAGGTGCAGGATGTTCTAAGCACCTGGGATCACCTGGGGCTGTTCTTAGCACCATGATGCCCAAGCCTATAATGTAGGCACTATTACAAGCCCCATTGTAGAACTGGAGCTCAGAGACATCACTTGGCAAGGTCTCAGAGCTACTAAGTGGAGGAGGTAAGGAGTCCTGAAAGAATCTAAGGCCTTATATGATGATCTATATTGTAAATGTTTCCACCATTTAGAGGCTTCAGCAACTGATGGAAAACTGCTATCATAGAATCACAGTACTGTGAAATGATGATTTGCAAGTGACTCACACTCTAAAGACTCAGAATCCAACAGAAAAGGCAAAGAAAGGCTATTAAAAAGAGAAATCTAGAAAATTATGGCTCAAGAGGTAAGTCCAACAAAGATGCCATATCTGGGGAAGCTGAGTGGGGTGGATGGCACAAAGGACAGGAAGCTTTGCACTAAGCCAGCACCCCGACTCCGGTTAGAACTGACCATACCCACCATAACCTCAAACTGATTCAAGCAGCCACCCTCTAAGACAGAGCAGAACAAGGCTGGAGTCTTTACAGAAGCAGAACGTCCATCTTTCTCCCTCAGAGCAACTGGTAGGTTCGGGCAACCTATTGGGTAGCAGCTGAGTACTTTAACCCTGTGCCACCAGGGCTCCTTACCATGACCTCCTCTTTATAATTCTAATCCCCATCTTGCAGATGAGAACAGTGAGGCTCAATGCACAGCAAAACACACTGCCTGAGTGAGAAGGTGGGGATTTGAACCCAGAGAGCCTAGGCTCGCTTTCCTTCCTTCCTTCCTTCCTTCCTTCCTTCCTTCCTTCCTTCCTTCCTTCCTTCCTTCCTTCCTTCC
>NW_006399863.1:3920140-3930821 GCF_000299155.1 Elephantulus edwardii | reverse complement strand
CCTCTCTCCCTCCCCCTCTCTCTCTCATTTTCACACTCCCCTCCGCACCCCCCTTACAAACGCCTGTCAGCCTGTTCACTCCCTTGCTGAATCCTGTGCACAGGCTTCCAATCCTTCTGCATCCACAGTCTTCCTTCCAAGTTAGCTGCAGAGCTTTTCCACAGGTTGTTCCTCTGCCAGAATGCTGTTCCCACTCACCCTCTAACTCCTCCCAGCTCCCTAATCAGTTGCCATCAATTTGACTCTGATTCCTGGCGAGTCCACATGTGTCAGAGCAGAACTGTGCACTACAAAGCTTTCAATGGCTGATTTTTCAGGAGAGTTGTTTTGCCAACCCAAAGGCAGGCAGTTTGAATCCACCAGCTGCTCTGCAGGAAAGAGGTGGACAGTCTCTTGCTGTGGGATTTACAGCCTCTGAAAACCTATTGTGGGTCAGCTATAAGTGGTGCTGACTCGATGATATACAACAGACTGCCAGGCTTCTAGATGGGCTTGAACCCCCAGCCTTTCTATTAGAAGTGAGTACCTTAACCATTTGCATTGCCCAGGGACTCCTCTCTCAGCTCAGAGAGGCCTTCAGAGATCCATCAGGCTAAGATGGGTTCCCCAATTCTCTGGGAAAGTAAGGAGACAGACGAAAGCAGTTCTAACCTGCTCACACCTGAACCCACATGGGGGTGGGGCAGGAGGAGTTATGTCAGGGGTGTTGACTGACCACAGGCCTGCACAGCTGGGCTGAGGCTCACATGTGGTGACAGGGGAAAGGCTGGGGCCAGGCTGGGAAGGGAAGCCAGTGAACACCACAGAAATGAGCGTGGGTGTAAGCCTGTGGGGCTCTGGGCAGCCATGCAAGAGCTCAGAAGTAGGGAACACCCGTTGGAACTGTCTACTTCTCCCATTCTCTGATATGACCTGGCAGAAGCTAGTGACATTGACAAGCTGCATCGCCACTGGCACAGCAGTTACCAAGTCTAAGGACTTGGTTCTAGGGGAGCACAAGGCTGAACATCAAATCAAGGGTGTTCAACACAGCTGCCTTTTATAGCAGCAACAGTCAGACAGCAAGTAATCTAAACATTTAAACAGCCACGGGGAAGATAAACCACAGCAGACAAGCCCACAATTCCCTCTCCCAACTTTTAGAGCCAGATGTGTGCAAGAATTCACATGCATGCCTTTCAGAAAGATAAAACGAGGGATGGAGTCCTCGCAAAGGGCCACCAACCCACATGCTCAGCTACTAACAGAAATATTGAAGATTTGCATCCAGGAGCTCCAAGGGAAAAAGGCCTGGTGATCTACTTCTGAAAAATCAGCACGGAAAACGTTGGGGATCCCAGTTCTACACTGACACCACACGGAGTCATCACAACTGCCATCAACAGCTGGTTGAAGGAAACTGGTTAACATGAAGTGTGTACAATGTGTTGGGTAAAACATCAGCAGGGTTGGGCAACACTAAAATATTTCTACAGCTGAACAAGTTATTATTTCTGCTAAGTTCTCTAAAACAAGCTTGGAAGGAGGAGTGGCATCCACTTTCATAGTAACTTGCCTCCGGAAACCCTATGAACCTGGAGAGAGGATGAAAGGCACCCAAGCGTCGAGGACTCACCTTCATAGGGTCACTATGAGTCGCCTGCGACTCGACAGCACTTAACAACAACATCAACATGGAGAGAGAGATCAGCTGGCCCAGTGGACAGAAGGCGATGCTACCAAGCCGAAGGTAGATGACTTTTAATCTGCGGCCCTCGGGCCTGTCTTTGTTTTTGTTCAGACATTCCTCTAGGTCGTACAGCCCTGGTGTACAAGTTGCTGTACAGCGGTAACTTGTGGTTGTTGTGAGGTTGAACACTGCGACACTGATGTGTCAAATGCGTTAATGGTTGGTTACCTAATGCGGACAGAGAATGGGGTGGAGCTCCCCAATTAAAACAAGCTTGGAAAGAGGAGTGGCATCCACTTCCACAATAGCTTGCCTCCGGAAACCCTATGAACCTGGAGAGAGGATGAAAGGCATCCAAGCGTCGAGGACTCTCCTTCATAGGGTCGCTATGAGTCGCCTTTGACTTGACACCACTTAACAACAACAACAACAAGTTCTCTAAGTAACCTCCTACTGACTCAAATCAGGTTCTGGCATCAAGTAAGTTTTTGCTTCAAACTTTTTGGGGGAGAAAAAAACAACTTACGGTTTTGCTGAATCCATAACTATGGATAAGGGATCAAAGACCCATGGTCAGATGATGGAATACTGCAATGACATCAGAGCTTCCAGGTGTGTGGGCACTGTTCTAGGTGCACCACATGTTTTGAGGTACAGTGGCCACTCCTATGTCAGCCCAATCAAACTCCTTTTCCCAACCCCAACGTAGCTAACATCGACTGAGCATCAAGTGTGTGACAGGCAGGCGTACTTCTAGGAGCTCCGCACTCATTAACCCACTGAATCTTCACAGCATCTCAAAGAGGCTGAAGAACTACCATCCTGATACATCACTAATTTATCCTGAGGCACAGAAGGGCCGAGCAGTTTACACCTGACCACCAGCCACTGTACTGTCCTCTTACTGTGCATCCTGCCCTGGCAACTTGCAGCCTATGAGCACAAGGTATCCTGCCTGGCCTGGCATGGTCTCCAGCCTGAGAGCTCAGGCAATCTGCTCCTGAGTGGCAAGAAACTGCACTACTCTCCTTAAGACATGTGGTTCAAGGCCACCAGCTGTTCCACAGAAGATGGATGGACAATCTCCTCCTGTGCGATTAACTGCCTCTGAAAACCTGCTGGAGGATCAGCTAGGGTCAGTTCCGACACGAAGGTATAAACAACAACAACTACAACCCTTTGCTCAGCTTCTCTCCATAAACGATTTAACTCCTTTACAGAACACAGTGGGACACAAAGAAACAAACAATCACCAAACCAGGCCTGCAACCCATATTCAGGGCCTTCAGATCCACAGCCAGGGCAAGGCGTACAATGTCCTCCACAGCACTGCACCTTCACTGGAAATCGAGCATGCCCTCCTGGCAGAACACCGAGCACAGGGCCAGAGACCATCTCCAGTTCAAACCAGCACACAAGGGACCACAGTCCGTTCAGCATGGAGGTCTGTCCCAGGTAAATGTTTGGGGCTGCCCCAGACCATTTTGACAATAGGCTTTAATTTGCTATGGAGGAACCAGCCAAAGGTGTGGGTACAGAGTGACGTGCCCAGACAAACAGAGGCAGGTTTGCCCTCCTCACTGGATCCTCTCCAATCTACCCAGTCACACCAGCCTCTGTCACTTTAAGTAAAGCTGGCCAACAGGTGGGTCCCCTCCTCTCCTGGGTTGGGACCCTCATAGAGTCTATCCACCTACACCACACCCTGGAGGCACCAAGCGAATGCAGCCGTTCTTCAACCAGCACTAGAGTTCAGAAGGCCGCCCTGCCTCCTGAGCTCTGGCCCCTCTATAGCAAGGGCCAGGCCAACATCCAGCAGCAGTCAGAGGCCATGTGCCACAGGAAGAGGGCAAGGTGAGCAGGATGGGAATCACACAGGAACGGTCACCGCTGCCAGCACCCGGGGCTGGATGAACACAGTTCTCCAGCGTGGAGACCAAGGGGCCCCTCACCAGGACGAGGTGACATCCTCTTCAGCACTCCCCCAGAATTAACCCACCCTCTGCTCTGTTGTACCTCCCCAGTCTTCCTTCAAGGACTCCTTTCAAAAAAGATTAGTGTGTATTTTTGCCCCAAAGTATGCTTCAACAATGCAGTCTGCAATATACACAAAGTGTACAAACCTTACATGTGCAACTCAGGAACACTTTTAGATACTTATTATATACACATGGAATCACCATCCAAATCAACACATAAACTATTTGCAGCCTCTTGAAGTTTGTTTGATAGCCCTTCCCAGTTGATTCCTACCCATAGGTAATTGCTGTTTGGTGGAAGTCCTGAAAATATGGCCCTTAGTCATCCTTCAAAGCTGAGACTAAACTCACCTCCCAGCTCAACTTTTAGCACCAGAATAACACCACCACCAGGGAAGGATGCACTTCTTGGAACGATTCACAGCACAGGAGCAAAAGGGAAGCATTTGCCCAGAAAATAAGTTCTGATGGCAGGAAGGGAAACAGGAAACACAGGAACGAAGTGGGGAAAATGTTGTTAAACAGTGAGGATTATAATCAGTGTCAGGAAACATGATATACACGACACAACAAGCAGCTATGTGTCACCCCAGAGGAAGAAGCAGACACTCCAAGCCTTTATCTGGACCTTCCAATACCATCTGATTCCCTCTTTCTCCTTACAATTCTGCAAGCAGTAGTAGGAAGCACACATTCCTATTTGGGAGAATTTCTAGAGAGAAGGGCAATCTCCTCCTGTGTGATTTACAGACTCTGAAAACCCGCTGGAGGGTCAGCTATGGGTTGGTTTCAAGTCAACTCAATAGTAATGAAAGTTTGATTCACAAAAAGGAAGGACCCCAGACGATGCATATGTAACATGTAGTACAGAACATGCTATCCAAAAAGTCAGCAATTCGCATCCATCATCTCTCCACATGAGAAAGACAGGCAATCTCCTCCCACAAAGATGTACAGTCAGAACCACAACAGGGGGTTGCTATGAGTTGGAAAAACTCCATGGCAATTGGTTTGGGTTTTTAAAATTTCTTTATTAAAAATACTCCCAACTAGCACAGCACTCTCAATCTGCACCTCCCATAAGCTCATTTTAACAATCATCTGCAGATCAAAATCATTTTAAACTGCAAAACAACGCAAGACAGCACCTGGCTGCAGGACCAGCCACTCATTCAGCCTATATATGCTGACCGCTCACCATGTGTGCCTACAGGCTGGGTGTGGGAATGTCACAGATAATAAGCAGAGTATCCCCACTGTCACTGTGCTCACAGCCTGGGAAAGAGACCAATAAAAAGATGGGGGAGGAGAAAATAAACAGGGAAAAGAAGTGTTCAAGGAAGAAGGCCGCCTTGAGGATGCGGCCCGTAAGCCAAGAGCTAAATATGGGACCAGGTAGAGCCGGGGAGAAGCGAGTGAGTGCAGGCAGCGAGGACGGGAGGAAGGGCACACATCACGTAAAGATGCCAAGGGAAGGCGTTTCTTCAGAAAGACACCATACCTCAGGAGACACTGGGCTTCAAGTAAAAGTGATGAAAAATCCTGGAAATGGATAATGGTGGGTTTTGAACATGTGAATGTAACTAATGTCACTGACTTGTGCATAAAAAAAAAAAGTCAAAATGGAAATATTTTGTTACAGGGAGCTCTGGTGGTCTAGTGGCAAGAAGCTGCACTGCAACCCCAGAGGTATGCAGTTCAAATACACCAGATGCTTTGCTGGAGAAGGAGGGGCAATCTCCTCTTGTACCAATCAGATCTGATTTGATGGTACACACACACACACTTAAAAAAAAAAGAAATGTTTTGTTACATACATTTACCACCATAAAAACAAAAAAAAAAACACAATCAGTAAGACAATCATTGAGGATGATGAAAAATGGAGGGACATGTAGGAAAAGCAAAGAAAACATGTGGTTTTTCTCAGCCAAATAGGAAATCACTGGAGGATTCAGCCAACACTCCATCCCCTTGAATACGCTCCAGCAGATGCACCAGGCACACAGGCATTCATTCCCTGGTCGACCTGGGAAGCCTGCCATCACACCTCAGGTGAGGCAGTCAAAGAGCCACAGAGCTCCTTTCAGTCTTGACTGTGCAGGTGTGTAAGCACACAAACAACCATAAACCACGCACACACACACCCTGCCCTCTTCCATCCTCACCTTTAGGTTTGAATGCACCCAGATCCCCCCGTATCTGCTCTTTTGGGCAGAAACCTTAAGCTGAGGACCCCCCCTAACCCCACCTTAGCTCTGAATGGAACAGGAACCATGCTGCAGGCTTTGTGTAGTCCTGCCCGATGACTTCTCAGCACTTACTACAGCAGGAACTGTATTTACATTCATGCGATTGCTTGATTGCTATCTGCTTCCTGGATGAAATCTGTCTGCTAACTCCAGGAAGGCAGCATCTGAGCCTGTCTTGACTGCCAAGACCTTCTTAGCAGCAAGTATGCTCAGTCAGCACTTGATACATGTTCACATATGTGTGCATGAGCGCATGTGAACTTTTTAAATATAAAAGTTCAGATACATTAAAATATAAACACTGTTCCCCCTGTACTCATCATGCAACATCAACAGTGAACTTATTCCTAATCTTATTTCTCCTATGCTCTGCTCAATGAAGTAAACCCGAGCCATCATATCGCTCAACAATGAATGAGTGAATGAATGAATGGCTCTTACTCTAATGAACCCAAGCTGATGCTTGATTCCGGCTAATTTTGCTATTGTCATTTAGATGGGGTCATCTGCAAGCAAAAGTTGAGGATTCTGTCAATTCTCGTTGGCAAAGAGTTGGAACCAACTCATAGCTGATCCTCCAGCAGGTTTTAGAAGGCTGTAAACAGCACAGGAGCGGGAGATGGCCCATCTTTCTTCCAAGAAGCTGCTGGTGGATTTGAACCACCAGAGCTGTGCTGCTTCTGGGTTAGCAGTGCAACTCCCCAAGGCCTATACCACCAGAGCTCAGGTTGAGGAAGGGCTACCCAAATGAGTCACTTTGCCACCAAGTTAAAAACTCTGATGTTGTTTGGTGCCGTCAAGTCGTAAATGACTCATAGCTTCCCTATGAACGAATGGCCTGAGTTTCCGGAGGCAAGCCATTTCGGAAGTGGATGCCGCTCCTACTTCCAGGCTTGATTTAGTCAGGAAGCTCCAGCCAACACTGTCCACCATGGATGCCCATTACCACAATTGGCACATCACTGTCACAGTCTTCAGCATCACAGCAACCACGAGTTACCTCTATATAGCAATGCACAGACCAGTGCTAGACCACCTAGAAGAATGTTTGACAGGAAAACAATTTGAACCCTTTGGGCTAAGGCCGCCTCCTGCCTCAAACCCTAGGCCAAGCCTGGCTTGCCTTGCTCTCGGGGACAGAACAAACCTGCACATCAAACACATGCCCGGAAAAGCACTCAAGTCCAAAAGCTTGCCAGGATCCCTGCACTCACACCACCATGCTCCTTCTGGCAAGGAGAAGTTCCCGAGACCCTGGAAGGAGCCAACCAGGATAGGATGTCAAAATACAAGATCCAAACCATTGGCTGAAAGGCATTTCCTTTTCTCTGCTTGAGCCACATTCTACAAGAAGGGCTGTGAAACGAGGGAAGCTACAAGCAAGGAAGAGTCCTCACAATGTCCAAAGAAAACTTTTAAAAAGCAAGTTTCTTTGCCTAAAACAAGAAAAATAAAGACTACCTTGCCTGATCCCTACAAAGAATACACTTTTTACTTATTTTATCTAATTCAACATCTGTAGTAAATTGTTCCAAATGAGCCTTTTTATTTTGGAGGTACTTTTTCATACATATTATAAGTGAAAAGGGAGATGTGATGGCTACTGGTAAGGGGCTGTGCTGCCAACTCAAAGGCAACTGGTTCGAATCTACCAGCTGCTCCATGGGAGAAAAATGGCTTTTGTGCAATTTACTGACTCTGAAAATCTGCAAGAGGGTCAGCCATGGGTGATTTCCGACTGGACAGAACATAACAACATTGAAGTTGTGTGCTATTGAGTTGGAACCACCTAATAGCTGATCTTGCAATGGGTTTTCAGAGACAGTTAATGATAGGAGAGGAGACTGCCCATCCTTCTCCTGTGGAGCTGCTGGTAGATTCGAACAATGTGCCTTTGGGATTGCAGCACAGCTTCTCACCACTAGGCCACCGAAGCTCCCATAACATTAGAAGTAAAATTAAAGAGCTCAGGCTCCATTCTGACTGTTCCACCTGCAGCCTAGGTGGCCTCTGGCACATTGTTTCACCCCCAGAGGTCCTGACAGGATAAAAGTGTGAGTGGAACAAGATGACTGTGTGGAGCTCTAATACCCAGGCTTGTATACAGCAAGTGCTGAATCAGTGCAGCTGTTACTTCTGTTGCTGCCTCATTTTCATCAAAGAGGAGCTGAAAATGAACCCTGGACAAACACCAGCTTCTGCTGGTGGGCCTTCCCAGTGGCTTTCACACAAAGTGGGGACAAGTGTCCTCCACTAACTGGAGTAACCCAAACTAGGGCCTGGGTTGGGGAGAAGCGGGGAAGGTTGCCTCCAGGAAGCTAACAGCAGCTGAGTCACAGCCCAGCCCCGCCCTTCCACATGGCTTTGTTCGCTGGGGTGGAGCTGTGACTCACACAGGACCTCAATCCTGGGTTGGGACCATCTGACCCTGGGACTGGAGAGACCTGCCCACAGTCACTAAGTAACCTCCACACGTGGACACTCCTATGCCGTCATCTCCTATCCCCCAGCCGATGTCCTGCTCCGCAGCACCAGCTACAGACCACAGTGCCAGAACCTCAGAGAGGCTCGCTAGGGCTGGGCTGTGATTTGGGGGTTTGGGGGTATTTTTTTTCACTGTGTACTCTACTGTGATTCAACTGCAACCTATAAGGAAAAAAGCCCAGGAAAGTCACCATGGGTGTTTATGCCCACGTTGTTGTTAGATGTTGTGGAATCTGTTCCCATTCACAGCGATGTCATCATGCACCACAGAAGGAAACCTGCCCGTTCCTGACCATCCATCCTCCTAATCACTGATGTTTGAGCTCATTATTACAGTCATTGTGTCAATCTATCTTGTCCCTGAATGTTGCTGTTGTTAGGTGCCGTCAAGAACGATTCATAGCAACCCTATGAAAAACAGACCTGAACGCTGTCCTATCTTGTGCCAATCTCACCACCTCTGATATACTTGAGCCCATTGAGGCAGTCACTGTGTCAATCCACCTCCTTGGGGTCTTCCTCTTTTACGCTGTCCCTCCACTTTTCCAAGCATGATATCCCTTTCTAGGGAATAGCATCTCCTAGAAATATGTCCAGAGTATGAGAGATGAAGCTTCTCCATTCTTGCCTCCAAGGAGCACTCTGACTGCACCCTTTCCACAACATATTGTTTGTTCTTTCGGCAGGCCATGGGATATTCAGTATTCTTCTCCAGCATCACAACTGAAAGGTTATCAGTTCTTCTGTCATCCTTATTCATGTGATTGAATACAAGCCACCTTTTTCACTTACGTTTCCTCAAGCATCATATCCTTTCTAAGGACTAGTTCTTCCTTATGATATGTCCAAAGTACGTGAAACGAAGTCACACCATCTTCTAAGGAGCATTTTTACTATATTTCTGAAACAGATTTGTTTGTTCTTCTAGAAGTCCAAGTATATTTTGAATTCTTCATCAGTATCACAATTCAAGGCATCAATTCTTCTTCAGTCTTCTTTCTTTCATTGTCTAGTCTTCCCAGGTATATGAGGCAACTTGAGCCCTTGGCTTAGGTAATGCACACCTTCATCTTTAATACTTTAAGGATCTCTTTATCTTTTAATACTTTAAAGAGATATTTGGTAGCAGACTTACCCAATCAATCAATGTTGATTTTTTTTAACTGCTGCTTCCATGGATGTATCCAATAAAATGAAATCACTGACAACTTCAATATTTTCTGTGCTTATCATAATGTTTCCTATTGGCCCAGTTGTAATGATTTTTGCTTACTTTATATTGAGGTGCAATCCATACTGAAGGTTGTAGTTATAGATCTTCTGCAGTAAATGCTCCAAATCTGTGTCATCTTCAGCAACCAAGGTCATGTCATCTGCACAACTAAAGTTGTTAATGGTTCTTCTTCTACATTCTTGATACCACATTCTTCTTCATATAGTCCAGCTTTTTGAATGATATACTTCACAAAGAGATTCAATAGACATGGAGAAAGTTGATACAATCCTGATGCACCACTTTCCTAATTTTAAACCATGCAGAGTTCCTCTGTTCTGTTCAGATACCTGCTTCTTGGTCTATGCAGAGGTTTCATTCACATGAGCACCAATTAAGTGTTCTGGGATTCATTCAGTATCAGCCATAATGTGTTATGATCCACACAGTCAAATGACTTTGAATACACAGGTAAGCACCTTTCTGGTATTTTCTGTTTTCATCTACCTGACATTAGCAATGATATCTCTCAGAGCATACATAGCCTCTTCTGAATCTAGCTTGAATGTCTGACAGTTCCCTGCCAGTGTATTGCTCCAGTCATTTTTAAACAGTCTTCGGGAGAATTTTATACCAACCTCTAATTTACACACTCTGTTGGATCCCCTCCTGAGAAAGGGTATAATCCCCATTTATGCAGCCAGATAAACTGAGGTTGCAGAAAAAACCCCTCTGAGACTGAGTACAAGAAATCTGCTTGATACAGCTTTTCCACCGTGGACAAAGAAATTGTGCCGATCTGCCTACATTCATTTTCTTCCCTGAACAAAATCTTGGTCAAGCTTTCCTTGCTCTGAACTAAGAGACAAACAAAATAGGGTATTGGAGCATGGCTCCACTAGATTCGATTAGTCTACATTGACTCCTTCCGGTAAGAAACCCAACTCCACCTGGATCAGCAAAAAATACATACATACATACATACATACATGTTGTTGTTGTTCTTGTTATGTGCCGTCGAGTTGCCTGCGACTCATAGCGACCCTATGTACAACAGCCCTAAACTCCGCTCTGTCCTGTGCCA
>NW_006399863.1:3914016-3917709 GCF_000299155.1 Elephantulus edwardii | reverse complement strand
AAAGCATCCTTGATTACAGCATCTCGAGGTTTGAATTTGTTCTTCAGTTCCTTCAGCTTAAGAAATGCCAAGTGAGTTTGGCCCTTTTGATTTTTCTGATTCATCTTTGCACATTTCATTATAATACTTTGCATTGTCTTCCCATGCTGCTCTTTGAAATCTTCTGTTCAGCTCCTTAATTTCTTGATTTCTTCCCTTTGCATTGGCTTCTCAGTGCTCTAGTGCAATATTAACAGTCTCATCTGACTTCCATCTGAGTCTTTTCTTCCTCCTCAATCTTTGTAATGACCTTTTGCATTCTTCATGGATGAGATCCTTGCTATCCTCCCACAGCTCATCTGGTCTTCACTCGTTAAGTGTTCCAGGTCTCAAATCTGTTCCTGAAATGGTTTTGAAATTCGAGTGGGATAATATCCATGCACATACAAGGAATACACATACGTATACAAGGAAGTCCAGTGAATACCACTATCATTCAAATATATTCACAAAGTAGAGCCAAAGAGGAGGAAAAAGAAGACTTCTGCCAACTTTTATAGTCAGAAATTGATCGAACATGCAATCAAGATTCATTAAAACTAATGAGTGACTGGAATGCAAATGTTGGAAACAGGGATGAAGGAAAACATGGACTAGCTGACAGAAATGATGTTGGAGATCAAATGATCAAATTCTGTATAATCAATGACCTATTCATTGCAAATACTTATTTTTTTTTTCTTTTTAAATTTTTTATTTATTTATTATTTTATTGTGTGTGTACCATTGAATCAGACCCGACTGGTACAGGAGGAGATTGCTCCTCCTTCTCCAGCAGAACATCTGGTGGATTCAAACTGCATACCTTTGGGATTGCAGCACAGCTTCTTACCACTAGGCCACCAGAGCTCCCTCGCAAAGACTTATTATAAGAAACATAAATGCAGACTCTGCACATGAATTTCACCTGATAGTATGCAAAGGAATCAGATCGACTACACCTGTGGGAAGAATCGCAGGAGCTCGATATCAGCTGTAAAAACTAGGCCTCTTCCTGTTTGTGGAACAGACCACCAACTACTCATATGCACTTTCAAGCTGAAGCTAAAGAAGGTTAAATCAAATTCACAGGAACCAAAACTTGACCTTGAGTCTAACCCGCTCAAATTGCAAAATGAATGTGAATTATATCACAGAAAAATGAAATTAAAATGATAATAAATATTGTCCTTCCTGGATACTACATTCTCATATATAAACTGAGCTCTCACCCAGGCAGTCCTGACACCTCCTGGGGCCAGGGACCCACAGAGCCCAGCTGTGTGATAGGTGATAGCACAGGAGAAGCAAGGTCAAAGTTAGCATACACTGGCCACTTCAGTCAAGTCCACTAAGCATGCCCCCATTCCCTGAGAAAAGATGATTCTGTGTACTTAGGCCAAGGAGTTCTGGTAGCACAGCACATGAAGCACTCATCTGTTAACCAAGTCAGTGGTTCAAATCCACCAGCCGCTTCACAGGCAACAAAAAGTAGCAGTCTGTTACCATCAAGATTTACGGCCCTGGAAACGCTATAGGAACAGTTCTACTCTGTCATACAGGGTCTCTAGGAGTCAGAATCAACTAGACAACAGAGGGTTTGGCTGGGATTACTGACAGTCATAAAGTCTCAAGTCTTTGATTTCAAAGTAAAATGCAAGAAGAATGAATTCAACTGAGCAAGAAAATCTGCAAACCACACACACACTCCAACCTCTGCTACCCACACATGCTCCGCCTCTGTGACTGTATGGGGGGCTTGTTTTATAATAAAGCATGAGAGATGGGCGTCCTTCCTGGGGTTTCCTCCTATTTGCAACAATATCACACTCCGGCTTCCAGATACTGTCTATTTCCTTCGCAACAATGTCACACTCTAGCTTCCAGATACTGTCTTTTTCCTTCCTGATCAGAAGGAAGGAAGTTGATCAGAAGCTTCAAACAGAAGCTTAAGCTATTGCCATTGAATCCATTCAACTCAAGACAATCTTACAGATCGGAGTAGGGCTGCCCCATAAGTTTCCAAGACTGTATAATCTTTACAGTACAGAATGTCACATTTTCCTCTCGTGAACTGTCAATCCTTCAGTAAGCAGCCAAGAATGTAACCACCACCACCACCACCACCAGACTTCCTCAAATAGAACCTTATCCCTAAAATGACCATTCCTATCCAGAAACCATTCCTAAACATCTGAACAGGCTTGTCTGACACTTAAAATTCTCAGATGACTTTAAAAAACCCAAGAAACCTTCAAAATAGGGCAACCTAGAAAGAATAAGGTTATTCTACAAATTTATCAAAGTGGTCAGAAGAGATACACTTGTCCTCAAAAAGCAATCTGGTAGTCAAACAAGTGGTATTCATTTTCTGTCTGGTCTTCTCAGTACATAACAACAAAGCCCAGAAGGATACTAAATTATACAGAACACCTTAATTGTTACATCAGGTGATATGTGATCTGGGTTCACAATGCGAGATTCTAACGGGACTGACTTTCTGAGTTCAAATTCCAGCACCATAGCTTACTGGTTATGTGATCCTGAACCTGTTATTTCTGTTTCTGTTTCACTTCTATAAAATGGGTCTGATGCTATCCACTGTCAGGCTGTTGTGAGGATTAAATGAAATAATGCATGCAAGACAGATAATAAATGGTTTAGCAGTTTGTAAAATAGAAACCTTTGACTCACTCAAAATAAGGCTGGTGGATCACACAGCAGCATCATTTTTAAGCAGCATTGAAACAGATGAAAGTAGAAAAGTTATCAGAGAGCAGGGGTCATGGGCTAAGTATGTTTTTATAAAACTTTTTCTGAAACACACACACACAGAGCTACAGTCTAGATTTTTTTATTTTGTATTTTATGGATCAATAGTAAAAAACAAGTGTGAGAAGACATTGAATTTCACAACATAATAAATGCTCAATAAAATCTGGTAACATCCCCATCCTTATTCTCCCACTCTTGTACGCACTTTATTATCACATACTATTATAATACAAAGAGTGGTTAACAGTTGTATCAATTCTCTGAGTCAGTGCAACCTCCCAAACGGAACTTGCCAATCCTTCCCTTTGAAAGGCTCTGGCGGTCTTTTAAATATTGTCTGACTCACAATTCTGGCCAAGGGTTAGTAGGGCCCTGCCCAGAATACACGAAATGGGACTGATGTGTTAAGAAAACCTCTCAAGTTTGTAAGCCTGCACAGGGCTTTTGTAAAATTAAAGCCTCCTGGAGAGAAATGGGGCCTCCCCCTCCCCCAGAGCCCCTGGGTCGTGTGTCATAGATAGAGGTTACACAAGGTCAAGGAGTTGCATCTTCAGAGACAGGACAAAAGCTGAAGTATCAAACCCCAGTTCTGGGACATGCTTCCTTGTTTTAGGGCCGAGTTAAGTCACTGTGTTTTCCCCTAACTTTCCACATGCACATGCACACACGCGTGCACACACCCCCTCACTGAAGGATGGAAACAGATTCCCCACCAAATGCCTGTCTTAATAGCCAAGGCAAAGGAAACCTGCTGAACAGGATCTCAGGCTCTGGGACTCTCAAAAATAAATGTTTTCTATTAACCAAGCTACTCCTTGGAGGCAAGGATTCTGGGGCTTCGTCTGACGTACTTTGGACATGTTGCCAGGAGGGACGGGTCCTTGGAGAGGGACCTCATGC
>NW_006399863.1:3913064-3913916 GCF_000299155.1 Elephantulus edwardii | reverse complement strand
CATGATACCTGCAATACTCTTCTCCAGCACCACAGCTCAAAGGCATCAATTCTCCTTCTATCCTCCTTGGTCATTGTCCAACTCTCTGATGCATAACATACATAAAATGTGTGAGGTGATAATGTTGGAGGAAACAGAGTCAGCTCACACAGTGGAATGACTGGATCCAAAGACACAATGTGCCCAGGCTTCTTGCTGCCGCCGCCACCCCACACTCAGAGGCTCTGTCCTCACTAGACTGGGCTCATTTACTGAGTGAGTCAGGAAAGACCTCGGGAAGCCCAAGGCCAGGCTTAGAGCAATCACCACAGCTGAGGAGTGGACCAGGGGGGACCCAGGCGGGGCCATGTGCCCCCATCCAGGCGGCCTCCCAGACAAGAAGTGAGGAGGATCGGACAATGCCAGTGCAGACATCCACTGTGCTGTAATCTAACTCGCCAAAACTGGAACAAGCAAAACAAGATTAAACAAAGCTGCTACATCTCCTCAGCAAAACATCAGACAGCTGTTTAAAAAGCAATACTCATGAGCTCTGTGTAAAAACTTTGGAAAATAAAGCTTGGGATGGGAGTAATTATGCAGCAGAAAAGCTGGTGGGAAGACCTAGGACACAAAAATATAGACACATGTTATAATTCATGTTATTGTCATTGTTGTTGTTAGGTGTCCTCAAGTCGCTTGTGACTCATAGCGACCCTATGTACAACAGCCCTAAACTTTGCTCTGTCCTGTGCCAACTGCACTATCTCTGACACTTCCATCCCGATTATCCCAGTCACTGAATCAATCCACCTCATAGAGGGCCTTCCTCTCCTGCGCTGCCCCTCCACCCTCCCAAGCATGATGTCCTTC
>NW_006399863.1:3795092-3907699 GCF_000299155.1 Elephantulus edwardii | reverse complement strand
GGCACATAACAACAACAACATTGCACATAACATTTCCCTCCCCGAGAAGCAAAATAAAACCAGCCCAAATCAAATGCTTTTTCACTGCTTTTTTGAAATGGTGGTGATAAATATTCCGAAGGTGCCTTATACACATTAGCACTATTTTTTTGTAAAATGGGAGTTCTTCTTGGCAGATGAGGTGTGAATGAGGCTAGAATTTCCAAATGCAGTTTTCTAGGTCCTTTCTTCTATTTGTAAAATGTAATTTCTAGTGACACAAATGCAGGTATTTTGGTTTTTATTTCCTCCCTGAGAATGAAAAGTCATACTTGTGTCAAAGCATTGCAGCTAACATGTGTAAACGCACTTAGGAGTGCAAACTGACCTTTTCATCTGTGATTTTGTTCTTGCTATTGGTAACTGCCATCGAGGCAGCTCCCAATTCCTGGTAAACTCATGAGCCATGGGATGGGACAGCTGTGTTCCATAAGATTTCCACTGGTTGCTTTTCAGAAGTAGCTCACCACACCTTTGTTCCCAGTCTTAGCCCAGAAACTCTACCAACAGGCAGGTGCATTGGAATCAAACCCACATCTCCCAGAAAGAAGGTGAGAATTCTACCACTGAACCATCATCACTGCCCCTCTAGGTAGGTAAATATTATAATTTTAAATTTTTAATCTCATTTTTCAAATTATGCTGTCCCTTATTCAGAATAGCAAAGAGATGGAAATAATCCAAGTCCCCATCAATGAATTAGTGCATAGATGAAACTATGGTACAGTCACACAATGGAGAACCGTGCAACACTGAAAAACAATGAAACGTTTGTGAAATGCCTTAAACATGAATAAGTCTAGAGGACATTATGCAGAGAGAAATAAGTCAGTCACAAGAGGATAAATACTGTATCAGATCACCATTATGAAAATCTAAAGAAAGGTTTGCACACAGAATCATTCCAGTACAGTTACCAGGAAGGAGAAGGACAGAAATAAATTGACAACAAAATTATTAAGTTAGCAAAAGGGAAAGACAACATGGAGTTAATGAATTGTCAGACATTGTATTAAAGCAATAGAGAAAAATGGGCATAAATGATTGAAAATCCCACTATACTTTGTGAATTTTCAAATAACAATGTTGTTATGTGCCGTTGAGCCGGAACTGACCCAGAGCTGACTCTCCAGTGGATTTTCAGAAGCTGTAAATCCCACGTGAGGAGATTGTCCATCTTTCTCTCACAGAACCAGAGGGTAGATTCGTACTGCCAGTAAGGCATGGTTTTTGGGTTAGGAGTGAGTGAAACACCCTACAGAATTAGCCACCAGAGCCCCCTGCAGATGTGATGCAGCCCTTACCAGAGTCTCATCTGTCTTTTTAACAGAAACTGACAAGCTCATTTCAAACTGCTCTTGAACTAAGGAGACAAGGAGCTTCTTCTACTAAGTAAGCGATGGGAAAATCTGAGAAAAGTGGTGGTGGAACAGCATGAGAAACATACTTAATGTCACTGAGATGCACATTGAAGAGCTCTGTTTTATTATCTACAGAGTTACAATTGTTGTTGTTGTTATGTGTAATCGAGTTGCCTGCGACTCAAAAAAAAATCACATGGGAACCCAGAATAGCCAAACAACCCTGGAAAAGAACAATGTTAGAAGACTCACAATTGCTGATTCTGAAACATGCTATAAAGCAGGATTGTGTGATACCAGCACAAGAACAGACTTGTTTACCAAGTGAATAAATTTAAAGACCAGAAATAAACACCTTTATGGTTAACTGATTTGCAGCAAGTGAATCAAAATAACTGAAGGAGAAATCGTAGTCTTTTCAATAAGTGGTGCTTGGACAACTAAATCCTCATGAGCAAAATAATAATATAAAATCGAGCCCTTACTTCAGGAAGCTGTGCTGCAATCTGGAAGGCACGCGGTTGGAGGCCACCAGCTGCTCCGTGGGAGAAGGATGGGCAATCTCCATGGAGGGTCAGCTATAGGTCAGCTCCGATTCAATGGTTCACAACAACTACAACAACCTCTTATCACATACAAAAAATTAACTGCAAATAGATCAAAGACCTAAATGTAAAAGCTTAAAGTGAAAATGGAAGCATAAATTCCATGACTGGGTGATGATTTATTAAATCTGACACCAAAAGTAGAAAAATAAAAATGTAGGAAACCGTACTTTGTTGAACTTAAAAATATTTGTGCCTCAAAGGACACCATCAAGAAAGTAAAAAGATCATCCAAAGATAGACAAAAATACCTGAAAACAACTACCTGTCAAGAAGTCTCATTCACTCATTAGCCAGCAAGCCAGAACAGGCTCACAGCTGATGCTTCACAGAAAACCCTTCATCAGTTTTTCCAAGGCTGTAAGTCACAAGGAGGAGGTTGTCAATCCTTCTTTCTCCAGATAAGCCGCTAGTGGATTCGAACCATTAAAGAAGTGCTGCCTCGGGTTAGCAGCTCAACTGTCTATGGACTATGCTAGCAGTTATGATAAAAAAAAAAAATTAAAAAAAACACCACAATAAGAAGTGTTCAAGGTGTAAAACACTGAAGCCCTCATACATTGCAGACAGGACTGTAAGATGGCGAGGCAGCTGTGGAAAAGAGGTAGGCAGATCTTCCAAATGTTAAACAATGTCATTATCATATGACCTAGGTGAGCTCACAGAGGAAGAAGTTCAAGAGTCCTACACGCTCCCTTCATCTCCTACACTCACCCCTTCCACTCCGTATATATATTCCATATATGTCATAGAGAAATAAAAATAAGTGTCCATACAAACATGTGCATAAACGTTCAAAGCAGCATTATTCAAAACAGCCAAAAAGTAGCACCAGCCCAAATGTCCATCAAACTGATAAATGGATAAAAGGTGGTACAAACACACAATAGGATATGTTTCAGTCATACAAAGAAGAAAGTGTGGGTTCAAGTTATAACATGGATGAACTTTGAAGATACTATGCCAAGTGAAAGAAACCTGCAATAGAAGACCATATTGTATACATTGTATGTATATAGAAAATCTAGAAAAGGCAAATTAACAGATACAAAAAGTAGAAGAGTGGTCTGCAGAGCCTGGGAGTAGGGGAGGATGGAGAGTGACTGCTCATGGGTTTACTTCTTTTTTAGAGTGATGAAAATGTTCTAAAATTACACAGAAGTTAATTGTACAGCTCTGTGAATGGACTTAAAAAATCCACTGAATTGTACATATAAAGAGATAAATTTTATGGTAAGTGAGGAGTCTCTGATGGTGCAAATGGTTGGTTGTTTGCTTAGCTGCTAACTCAAAGCCTGGAGGTTCTAGTCCACACACAGGTACTGTGAAAGACAGGTCTGGAAATCTACTCCTGATAATTTGGCCACTGAAAACCCTATGGAGCACAGTTCTATTCTGACACCATTGGGATACCAAGAGTGTACCATAGAGTCAGAGTCGACCCATAGCTGACCCTCCGGCAGGTTTCAAAAGCAGTAAGGATGAGATCACAATAACTAAGGATGAGATTGCTCATCCTTCCCATGGAGCAGCTGGTGGCCTCGAACCATATGCCTTTGGGATTGCAGCACAGCTTCTTACCACTATGCCACCAGAGTTCCCTCGTATATAACGCTATTTAAGGACCTTCAACAAGAGGCTCTAAAGTTAACTTTGCAGGTTGGCCTATGGTTGTCAATGCTTTTGCCTTTCCCAAAGCTGTTTTTCTACTCTAAGCAGGCTTGTTACTGCCCTGGTTTGGTTCCAAGTCACCTGCTCAGAGGGATCTTACCATGGGAACTAGAAAAGGGCTCCTGCCAGGTCGGTCACACAGCAGAGTCTAAGACAGAGCACAACTGATCTGTCTGTGATCTGGGTCACCTGCAAATCAGGACAACCTCACAAAGTGGGGAGATAAACTAATAGAACTGAACTGAGAGTTTCTCAAATAAAGACATCTACGCTCCATGCTACACTTTGCCTAGTGCTAAGAAGCTGTGCTGCAATCTCAAAGGCATGTAGTTTGAATCTACCAGCTTCTTCATGGAAGAATGATGGGTAATCCCCTCCCATGTGATTTACTGCCTCTGAAAACCTCCTGGAGGGTCAGCTATGGGTCAGTTCTCACTCTAAGACACACAACACCGCAAGCAGGTGCCATTCCCTGCATGAGTTCCTGGTTACTTGGGGGCTCAGCAGGTCTCAGCTGCTCGCATTCTGAAGGGTCTCCAAGGGGACTTAATGTATATTATCCTGTATCTGGTGCTTTTGAGAGGATATTAGGGGACATCCCATCCCAGGAAACTCACAGAGAGAAAAGTTCCAAAGAGTTCCCCTTCTCCATCCCACCTCCTCCCCTCCCTCTCTTCACTTCTTCCCTTTCTCCTCCCCTCCACCATCCAGTGTCTCACTGCTTGGGAAGAGGATGGGGTCTTATAAAGTCCTAGCTCCAGGGGAAAAGAAGTCACTGCTCTGAGAGGGAGCATCAGGGCAGATAAAATGAGGAGGATGTACAAAAACAGACAGGAGGAGTGAAAAAATTAGCCGGAGAACAGTCCATTAATTACTTTTTTGAAGACACTGGCAGGTCCACACAGCTATACATAAAAGCATGGGAGAAATGCACACCCACAAATATAACCAGTACCACTCTCTCAGGAAGCAAGCCTGGAACTACCCAGAAAACACCCATCAGAAAACACCCATCCCCATCAAGTCAATCCTGATTCATAGTGGCCCCCCAGCACACTGTTCCTACAGAGTGGAACAGCTCCAAAGTATTTCCAGCACTATGCATTTTCATTGAAGAAGGCTGTCGCCTCTTTCTTCCACAGAGCAGCTGATGGGCTTGAACTGTCAACCTTTTGGTGAGCAGATGGTCACTTAACCACTATCCCACTAGGGCTATTTAGCCTGGGATTGGAAAAGAAGAATTTCTTTTTCACTCTATAATTTCAGACTTGTCTGCATCTGTGTATAATAAAAATGCAAAAAGAAAAAAATCTGGCTTTTAACTATGTGGATCACAACAAACTGTGGTTGACTCTGAGAAGAATGAGAATCCCAGAACATTTGATTGTGCTAATGCGAAACCTCTACTTGAACCAAGAGGCAGTGATCAGAACAGAGCAAGGAGACACTGCATGGTTCAAAATCAGGAAGGGTGTCTGCCAGGGATGTATTCTGTCTCCATACCTTTTCAGTCTGTAAGTAGAACAGATCATCCGGGATGCTGGGCTCTATGAGGAAGAATGTGGCATCAGGATTGGAGGAAAATTCATCAACAACCTGCGTTATGCAGATGACACAACCCTGCTTGCTGAAACTGAGAGGACCTGAAGTGCTTGCTGCAGAAGGTCAAGGACTACCGCCTTCTATATGAATTGAAGCTCAACATCAAGAAAACACAAATTCTCACTACTGGCCAACTGGCAGCATCAGTGTGGATGGTGAAGAGATTGAGATTGTTAACAGTTTTAGTTTGTTTGGTTCCATAATCAACACTCATGTTACCAGCAGCCAGGAAATCAAGAGATGAATTGCATTGGGAAGGTCAGCTGCCAGGGACCTCTCCAGAGGACTGAAGAGCAACGACATTGACCTGGAGACTCAGGGCCATTGTTGTGTTGTTGTTAAGTGCCATCGAGTCGCTTGCGACTCATAGGGCCATAGTCTTCGCAATTGTGTGCTATGTGTCAGAGAGCTGGACAGTGACTAGGGATGACAGAAAGAGAATTGATGCCTTTGAGCTGTGGTGCTAGAGAAGAGTGTTGAATATGCCATGGACTGCTAGGAGAACAAACAGGTTCATCCTGGAGAGGGTGAAAGTGAGATGCTCCATGGAGGCAAGGATTCTGAAGCTTCATCTGACATACTTTGGGCATGTTGCTAGAAGGGACCATTCCTTGGAGAGAGGTGTCATGTTTGGGAGGGTGGAGGGACAGCGCAAGAGAGAAAGACCCTTGATGAAATGGATCAATTCAGTGATTGGAGTAATGGGAGTAGGTGTATCAGAGATAGTGAGGTTGGCACAGAATAGAGCAGGGTTTAGGTCTCTTGTACATAGGGTCACTATGAGTCGCAAGCGACTAGACAGCACATAACAACAACAACTCAAAAGTGGAGAATACAAGGGAGGAAGTCATTGGTTCTGAAAATGAACAGGGGGAAAAGAGCATTCTAAGTAGTAGAGCAAAGATGTGAAGGTAGCTAAGCCCCAGGAGACATCAGGACTGTCTAACCATTAGAAAGTCCAGCTGTGATTTAGGGTCAGGCAGGACTGGAGATGAATCAGAACAGTATAGAGGAGCAGCCAGGTCTCCAGAGTCTTACTTATCCCCTCAGAGGCCAAAGGCCATGATGGGCGCAGGGGGTGGGTGAGGCACAGAGAATGATGTCCCCTAGAAATGCTTCATGTTGGCTGGGCCACTTTAATGGGCTTGGTAGTTACATAATGATGTAATGTAGATGCTATGCAATGATGTAATCATTCCCCAGGATGAAATCTGATGGGATCCGGCAATTAATTGTAAAGGAATTAGGGCAGAGTAAGGGGCAAAGTTCAAATTTGATGTTCATAGGGTTGCTATCAGTCATGGTCTAGACTCAAGAGCCCCTGACAACAACCTGCTTACTCGGGTCACAGCCTTGAGCTGATAAGACTGGAATTTGCCTGGAGTGGCTGTCATCTTTTCTCTTGGAAGAGACAGGAGAGATAACTGAGGAGTGAGATAGGGACCTACGACCAGCAAGAAGGAGCCCTGGTGGCCTTGTGGCAAGAAGCTGTATGGCAATCCTGAAAGCACGGGGTTTGAGGCCACCAGTTGCTCCACAGGAGAAAGATAGGCAATCTCTTCCCATGCATTAACTGCATCTGAAAACCTACTGGGTCAGCTTTGAGTCTGTTCTGACTCAATGGTACACAACAACAACAAAGAAGAGTTGAAAGCAGAGAATGTCCTTTGTACCCAGGATCCTGGTACTGAGAATATTCTAGATCTGAGGAAGACTGGGACACCTGGAGCTCTCCAAGGAACACTTGCAGAAAGGAAACTGTCCTCCAGAGTTAACAGACAGAAAGGCTACCTATCATTGTTGGTGTTGTTGTCCTGTATCTCCAGCAGGTTTTCAGAGGCAGTAAATCTTATGGGGAGGAGACTGCCCATCTTTCTGCCTCAGAGTAAGAAGTTGGTGGATTTGAACCGTGAGTCTTCAGAACTGAAGTGCAGTGTCTTACGACTAGGCCACCGGAGCTCCCTATTCCCCTACAAATAGTGCCCTGAATTTGGACTTCTAGCCTCCTAAACTGTGAAATAATAATGCTCTGTTTTTCAAATCACCCATTTGTGGTCTTTCTGTTGTAGCATAACCAGATAACTAAGTGGTGAGAATTTGTGCTGCAATTCTGAGGCACTTAGTTAAAATCCACCAGCTGCTCTGCAGGAGAATGGGAAATCTCCTCCTGTGTGATTTGCTGCCTCTGAAAACCTACCAGATGGTCATCTATGGATTGGTTCTGATTCAATGGTACTCAACAACAACTGGGGATTAGTGTCAGGAGAGGTCTATCAGTAGAAGAGGTCAGGATGGGCATCATGGCGGGGCAGATGTCTCTGTAGCATCTCACCTCTGCCCTCTCTCACAATCACCTGACCTGACTCCTTATAATGTTGTCCACAATAAGGACAATACCTAGGCTGGGTGAGGTCTTCAGATCTGAATAAAGACTGTCTGGAGTGTTTAGTACAAAGAAGGGTAGTGACAGGAATGGAATCAGCCCTAAGTCTCACATAATAACCTGGCTATGCCAGGGACCCAGACAAGCATTCTGCAGGTATCTTCTCAATTAAATCTCACAGCAGCCCTATGAGGTACAGACTCCAGTGGCAGATGAGGAAACTGAGGCTCAGACAGATCAGGCACCTTGCCCAAGGTCATTCCACTAGTAATGCTGAGGCTGAGGTTGGACGGCAGCACCACAACCCACCTCAATGCTCTCAGGATTCCAGTCCATCTAAAGAGCAGCCAGTGCACTGGATCACTTCTGCTTCCAGGAAAACATGACCCAGCTCGGAACTGAGAATGCCTTCAGGGCACAGGGCTCTATCTGCAGGCACAGCAAATCCAGACCCAAAAAGTCACCAAACACTGAGCAAGAAGGCGAGGTACTGGGATAAGGAGCTGAGGGGAATGTTAAATAAATGGGTGAGTCATCAGCTAACAGAGCCAGGTGAGGCCTCCTCTGTCCTCCTCCACCAGTGGTCAGTGCTGGCCTCTCTTAATGGAGCATTCCAGTTCTGATGTGGGTCCCCTGTGGCAACTTTCAAGTGCACTTTAGACAAGTCTCTCTGAAGGAACTGAGAAATGAAGGCAAGGACCTCTGCCTTGTTCCATGACCACCCTGAGGCATCCACTCAGCATCCCAGCAGACCCTCACTGGGCACTGCACTAAGGAGGCACAAGAATCCCTCTGGGGGCAGAGCAGCTGCTTTCCTCAAAGAACTCCTGGCATTCCCTGAGGTTGCACGCTAAAGCAGGGCCTGTCAGAGACCCTGAGGAAAGGCCATGGCTCTTACCATCACTTTATCTCAAGTAAATATTCCAGAAAGACGCCCTTCTCCTTTCCAGCCCCCAGTCACAGCTTAGTAAAGCCCAAGAAAGCACAATCACCAAGATATTCACCATTCTACAACTTCCTGTTCTGGAAGATGGGGAAGTAAAAGGCCCTGTGTCATAGAAAGGGCGCAGAGATAACATGAGGATAGAAGGGCCAGGCCCAGCAGCCCAGATAAACAGGCATTTATTGGGGGCTGCTCTGTCGGTTCCCCTCCATAGCACACTTCTCCAAACACACACACATATACACACATACACACATAAACTGCTAAAATCAAAAGTCCTGCATCAACTGGTAACTTTTTTTTCCTTATGATGCTGTACACTCTTACCAAAAGACGCAATTCCTAGTCAGTACTTTCTTTTCTTACGTTGCTTTTCCCAAGATCTCCTCCCCAATATTAGATGAAGAAATCAAGATTTAGAGAGGCTCCGGTCACGCTGCTGGTAAAGGAGGTCAGGTCTCCAACCCAGATCCCACATTCTTTAATTCTGAGAATCTTACATTGTGTAAAATAACGTCACTCAATCAACAGAACAAATGGAACACATGCATCTCCTGCTCCAAGATCCTACATGTTTTCACCTCTTCATTTTGTTTTTGTTGCCGTCTATCACTGAGACAGAACCAACTCATAGCTGACCCTCCAGAGCATTTTTTCAGAGGCAATAAATCACAAGAGTCTGCCCATCTCCCTTAGAGCAGCTGATGGATTTGAACCACTAAACCCTGCCTGGGAGCTCTGACGGCTCCCGACTCCACAGGGAGTTGAACTGCTAACCTAAAGGTGACATCTGTCTAGTTGTTTGAATGAACCAGTTGCTCTGTAGGGAAGAAGATTAGCAATTTCCTCCCCTGTGATTTACAGCCTCCAAAAATCTGCTGGAGGGTAATCTCTGAGTTGGTTTCAACTTGACAGGCAATGAGTATCCACTTTTTAAAAAAATCCTAAGTAACTCCTTTCCCTCTAGGTGATGAGGTGGATTAAAGCAAATGACACAAGAAAGGAAGGGGGGGGAGGCACTGCAGGAGGGATGAGGTGAGTCTTATACTCCATGCAGGTGCACACTCATTCCCCAGGCACACGATCAGGAAACACCATCAATTCTGGCTCATCTTCTGTAAATGAACACACAAGCTTTCTGATCAACCATCTGAGCACTCAATGCTGTGGCCACCTGCCTTATCCTCTGTAGGCGTGACCCAAACAACTCATTTCCTCTCCCGCCAAGTCAGTGGGAGAGCCCGTGCAGGGCTCAAAAGTGGATTGGCTACCAGGAGTGTGTCCACAACCTCAGGGGACAATATGCGTCATGGTCTCCTTCCAGTTACCCACATGGCTGCTCCCTAATTCATTCAGGTTTCTGTTCTCCTGCTACCTTCTCAGAGAGACCTCCTGGAACCTAAATTAGCTCTGCCTTCAGGGCCATCACCCTGGATCCCTGAACCAGCTTCATCTTCTTCACTTCACTGCCTGCTCTGCCTGCCACCACATTCTAGATCCTGCCTCTTATTTATAGCCCCTCTCTACCACTGGATAAAAGCTGCACAAGGGAAGTGCTTGACTGCTCTGTGGTCAGTGGCAGGGCAATGCCCAGCCCAGAGTTACCTTCCATAAATGTTTCTTGACTAAATAAAGGAAATGAACTAAGTGATTAAAGTATTTATGATCACAGTTAAATACAGTCTTTTCTAGAATGATTGTCTGATTGATTGATTGATTAATTGATTGACAGATGGAGGGAACTGTGTATCTATTTCCAAAGGAGCCTTGGTGGAGCAATAATTAAGTGCTTAGATGCCAACCAAACCGTCAGTAATTCCAATCCACCAGTTTTTCTGTGGGAGAAAGACGAGACCATTCGCTTACATAAAGATTACAGCCTTGGAAACCGGCACAGTTCTACTCAGTCCTAAAGGGTCACTATCAGTTGGAATACATTTGACAGCACATAGAGACATCCACTTTATAACCGAATATACAATTTTGGTCACAATGAAAAAGAAGCAAAGTTATCACTAAACACAGCCAAAGCAGGTCCCACGGTGCGCACTATCCACATGGTCTTCTGCACAGAAATTTAGACTTGATTAATTTAGAATCATATATGAAAACCACTCCTTTTCACTTCAAGTTTTGACCTGTATATGCAGAGTGATGGAGTTCTGGTGGCCTAGTGGCAAGAAGCTGTGTTGCAATCCTGAAGGCACACAGTTTGAGGCCACCAGCTGCTCCGCAGGAGAAGGATGGACAGTCTCTTCTCATGAGCTTAACTGCCTCTGAAAACCTAGCAGAGGGTCAGCTATGGGTTGGTTCTGACTCGACAGTACACCACAACAACATGCAAGATGATAAGAATCAGCTAGTAAGAATAATTGTCTAAAGTAATATTTCTTTAAAAAATATAGCTAGTCTCACAATTAGTAAACTGATTAAGGAATGATTCCAAAAAACCTAGGGTTAGAGTAGAAGAGTGAGAAACAGGCCTGCTCTCTCTCACTCTCTCTCTCTCTCTCTTTTACTCAGCCCAAAAGCAGTTACATGACACAGGATGTGGGAAGGCCTGAGCTGTGACAATGGCCACTTTGCCTCAAATCTCATCAGCGACACATGATTCAATGACATGCTAGTTCTGGCCCAGGATTCAGGACCCTCAGTGAAGGCAGAGGAAGAACTGGAATTAACTAGGATGGGTAAGGATGGAGAGAGACCAGGATGCAACTGTGCCCAAAAAGACTGAAGAAGTTAATATGCAAAAGTCTAGAGATCCCTCTTGACCTCATCAGAGGGAATACTGGGAATATATCTTGTAATATGGCTGCTAACTGAGAGGTCAGCAGTTCGAACACACCAACTAACTGCCCCTTGAAAGAATGATGGGACAATAAGCTTCTGAAAAGATTACAGCCTTGGGCACCCTCTGGGGCTACAGGTTAGAGTGCATGATAGCAATGGGTTTGTTGTGGTCTATACCCCATGTCTTTTCCTCCATTGGATTGGGGTGTCTCTGGAGGCAATGAGTTCCTGCCAATGGAGGATTCAAGTTCATGTTAAGGAAGTACTAGGAAGCATCTATGTTGCAGAGGTAATGCTGTTGTTGTTATTGATTACCGTCAACTCATAGTGATCCTATGAACAAAAGACCTGAAGCCTTTCTATAACTATCATCATTTCTCAAAGTTCAGAGTTTCTAGCAGTATGTTGTTTAGTAAGTGGATGTCACTCCTGCTTCGAAAGCTGAGGTAATATCAACTGAAAACAGACATTACCTGAAAAGACATTTTCAATCCTAAGTTCCTTTGCATTTCACTTCCCTTTCCAAAGCTCTCCAGCCTCATCACACATCACTCAGTGGAAGCTCAGGCATTCTGCCACTTGGGAGCACTTACTGGGCACCAACTGTGTGCCAGGGGCCAGGGTTCAGTGGTGACTATGGCAATATTCTGCACTCTTGGCTCCTGCATTATTCTTCCAGATGAATACAGCCAAGAAACCCAACAGAGATGAATAAGATGATATCAGGTAAGTGCCATGAAAAGCAATACAATGACGGAACACAGCAGAAGCTGACAGGGGCAGAGTGGTCAGAGAAGCCTCTAAGGGGGTTGACCCAAGGCACAAGAAACACCAGACATGGGAGGAATTGGTACCACAGCATTCTTGATAGAGGGAACAGTAAGTGCAAAGCCTCTGAGAAAGCTTCTGACAAATTATGTTCAAATTTGCATGAACTGAGTCCTGTGCTAATGTCACTAACACTGGCCAAAAGCCCCTACCTCCCTGGCTGTCCTTTCCTTTGCCGCATCTCTCTTTTTGTCAGCTTCTCAAATCAAAGCAGGGTGCTCTGCTGGCATTGTCCGCAGGGAGCTGCACTGCTGAAACAAAGTCATCACTGCTGGTTCCAAGGGAGAAAGATGGGCAGTCTGCTCCCGTGCCATTTACTGCTTCTGGAGGGTCAGCTATGAGCTGGCTCCAACTTGATGCCAATGAGCTTTTGAGTCCAATCAAAGCAGACATTATTTTATTTTATTTTATTTTTACTGTCTGTATGAGTTTTTAAAGTGTGCTCTGAGAAAGGACACAAAGGAACACATGTCCACCCCACCTCCAGAAGGAATAGAGGTAGTAACAGCGACATTTCTAAAATTCCAAGCCTGCATCAGGCAAAGGATGAGAACCCAGATGTCCCCATCAGCAGTTTAGAATCCATTTTTTGTGGATGACAGACCTCCTAGAGAACATAGTGAAACGGGGGAGGGGGGTGTCTTTCTGGAACAATATAAACCCAAGCTCTGTGAGTCTCATGTATGTCAAGAGGTTCCCAGAAACCAGGTTCAGAACTTCCACCCCAGGTGAGGAACACCAAGAAGAGAGAAACTAAACTGGTGCAAACCGGAGAGAATGCACCAGAGGCAAACATCTAGCCAGACTCCAGATTTTCCAGAGAAGGTCCTGGATATGCCATCTCTCAAGCACAACCATGACAAAAGTCAGCTCCAACCTGACATTCTGAGACATCATGAGATGCAATTTTGCATAGGGCTGGCTGACCCTAAGGCATTACCTGCAAAAGCCAAGGAAAACGTAGGCATGCAGCTGAAAGACAAGGTCTATTGTGTGAGCATCAATCTCTGACTGAGGTACTTCATAGGGAAAGGGTGAAGAAGGAGTCTGCAAATCCATTTCCTTCAATAGTGAGGGATGTGGACACCCTGTTAGGCAGGTGTAAGAGCCAGGGACTGTTGTTCTATGATGTCAAATGGGAAATGACTGACAGCCTCAGTGGGTTTTCAGAGGCAGTAAATTACAGGGAAGGAGATTACCCATCTGTCTCCAGAAGAGCAAGTGGTGGATTCGAACTGTGTACTTTAGGGTTGGCAGGGCAGTTCCTTATCACTATGCTTTTATCTATAAAATTCAATTCTTAGGGAGCTCTGGTAGCCTAGTGGCAAGAAGTTTCACTGCAATCCCAGAGGTATGTGCTTTGAATCTCTGCTGGAGAAGGAGAGGTAATCTCCTCCTGTACCAGTGAGATCCAATTTAATGGTACACACATGTGTGCAGTGTGTGTGCGCGCACACACACACACCCCTCAATTCTTTTAGAATTCTCTTTCTACTCAATCCTTTACAGTTTCAACTCTTAATTCTTTAAGATCTCTACTAGTGCCCTTATTTTTCAAATGAAGAAAGTGAGACAAAAGTGAAATGACTTGGCCAAGAACACACAAGCTAAAACAAAAATATAGCAAAACTCTCCTCTTCTCCACGTCAGAGAAGAAAGTATTTCTTTACACCTGGGCACTGCTTAAAAGTGTCAGAAGTGTGTCCAGGGCTCCTGTTCAGGAAGTTTTACAACCTGCCCAGTGCTGGAAGCCAGCCTGGCTCAGCGGTAAAGCGAGTCCTCTAGGAACTAGCCATTTGGCATTGACGCCCCTCAAGAACTGCTCTAGATCGTGGTAAAGCCCAAGAAATTTCCACATCCCCCCACTCCCACTCCCACGCCTGGACACTGAAGGAGTCCTGGTGGCGCAGTGGTGACGTGCTTCACCGCTAAGCGAAAGTGGGCAGTTGGAACCCACTAGCAGCTACCGCAGAAAGAACTTGCAGTCTGTTTCCCTATAGACTACAGCCTTGCAAGCCCTGGGGGCAGTTCTGTCCTGCCTTATAGAGTCTGCATCAGTGTGACTCCATCCGACAGCAGCGACTTGGGTTTGAATTGGTTCTGGTCAATTTCTAGCCTCATAATATGCGCACCTATCTCGGCAAACTAGGCGCCTCCATTCACATTAATCCCTCGGCGGCGTTAGCCACTCTCACCCCGTTTCAAGACCATCCAGCCGTGTAGTTTTAAAAGATGCAGCCGCCAACACAAGGGCGCGGGCGGGTCGGGAACGCAGCCGCCGCCCGACACGCTCCCAATCCCCTCACCCCGCCGCCAAGTGACCGGCCACCCAGAGAGCCACCCCGACGCGCGCACGCGAGGCCGAGCAGCAGGGGCCCCACCCGGGCTGGAGAGGTGGAGCGCGGGAGCTTAGGAAGCCCCAGAGGACGGGAAGGGGCTGCACCCAGGGACAGGTGACACCACTCTCCCCCAGTGTCCGTTCCAGAGCTGCTAGGGGGCCTCACGGGGTCTCCTGTGGGGCCGGCGGTGGGGGTCTCGGGCTGATCTGGACTCAGCCACCTGCACCGCCTCAACTGTCCAGGGCGCCCCCGTGCGCTCCGAGCGCAGCTGCGGACGCCGCGACGGGACCAGGGCCACTCCGAGGTCACTCCGAGGTAGGAGTCCCGTTTGGGGGACGCATCAAGCAGGGGAGGACCTGGCCCCGGGGAGTGTCGGGCTCGGGGTGTCTGGCGTAGGGTAAAGGGACTCCAGCCCGTGGCCGCACTCACCTCAGCTCCCGCGCTGGCTCGGCCCGGCCCGGCGGGGTGCGCACGGCCGCGGCGGTGGAGGAGGTGACGGGGGCGGCTCCCCGGGGCGGGGCCGGAGGCGGGGGAAGCCGGGTGGCCACGTGGGCGGGGGGCGGGCCCAGCGCCCCTTTTCCAGCGCCCGGTTTGGGGTGGGGGATCTGAGCGCGTCAGGGATCTCCCGGAAGGCGAGGAGGGCGCGCAGGGCGCGGGAGGCCGTCCCCGTAGGTCCCACTCCGACCGAGAGTTCCCGGAACCGTACCCCTCCCGCTCCCGACCGCGCAGGGCAGGCAGATCACCGAGGGGAAGCGACCGCCGACGCGTGTGCCTGGGGTGGCAAGAGCTGCCCGGGCGGCGACGGTGGAGCCTCCACGATGCGGGCCCGCACGTCAGGTCTGCAGGAGCCTCGCTTGCCTCGGCTGGAAACCCGAGCTGAGACTCTACAGCCCACAGCTGCAAGAATGTCGAGAGGACTCGAAGGTTCGAGACCATCCCGGGTTTATGGGCGACGCTGGGGCTGCGGGAGGGAGGCGACCAGCAGTACTGGGTCATCCTAGTGCCATAAACACACAAGAATCTGATAAAACTATTTTCGGCCTTTATTCAACAGATAAAACACGAGCGACTCCAGGATCTGTCCTGATTGTTCTTATAGGCAAAATTTTTTATATCCAAACTTCACAAAACACAATTTTCAAATAGTATATACTGGTTTATATACTGGTTTAGCTTTTGCTTACATTAACAGTTCACCAAGGAACCTTTCTTCTCCTGTTCTTGTTGTGTACCGACTAGTCGGAACAGACCCATAGGTGACTCCCCAACGAGTATTCAGAGGCATTTATCACAAGGGAGGAGCTGGCCATCCTCGAGGTGGCCTTGAACCGCGTGCCTTCAGCATTGCAACACAGCTTCTTGCCCAGACTCATTCCTATGACTCCGTAAAACGAAGTGGAACAGCCCCCCCTAGGGGTTTCCAAGACTATATATATCGTTATGTGGTGCTACAACGCAACCAGGAGTCCTTCATATGAAGCCCAATTGAACTCAACCTAAGGTCGTCGTGGATTTGGAACCGACCCCTAACTGACCCTCCAGAGGGTGTTCCCAGACGGTAAAGCGCATGGAAAGAGGCTGCTCCTTTTTCCCCAGTGGAGCATCTGGTGGTTCCAACCAGGCGTGGCCTCTGGATTAGCAGGGCACCTCCCTACAGACTACCCCACAAACCGCCTCTCAGATCCATTTGCATGTTGTGTGCCACCCAGTCAGAACCGACCCCATAGCTGACCCTCCAGGGGGTTTCAGAGACAGTTAACTCATCTCACTGGTGGATCGGACCCTTTGCCTTTGGGTTGTCAGCCCAATTCCTTTCCACTATATTCATTTAGGTCTTCCCAGTAAATTCTCTTCCGGACTTTCTCCCTTTCTTCAAAACATTGAAAAAGAATAAGATTGTCATCAATTATAGCTATTTAGTTCTTATGAAAATATATACTGTGATACATATTTTCCCCCTTCTGTTCAAGCCTTCATTTTAGGAGCATGGTCTAATCTTCATAATAGTCTTACTTAGACCCCTGCAACCACAACCTGATGCCTCTTTACAACCAGGAGACTTGCCCAGCCTGGTAAAGGCCAGGACTGGAAGTGAATCTTCCACCTCTCCATGGGCTGATTTCTGCCTGCTGCTGCCCACTTCCCACCACCCAGCACCTGGCAGTAGTGAGGAATGTGGACCATCCGCCAGCCAGGTCTCGCATGCCCAGCAGAGACGTTCAGAACCGGCTTTGGCACAGCACAGATCTTCCTGCTGCAGACACCGAGTGACCTTCTCCTGGCCCACAGCCCACCATTAGGGCCAGACACTGAACTCAGCTTGAGCAAACCATCTCCATTCTAACAGCTGCAACTTCATTCCTTTGCAACTTCAAGAGGCTTCTTGACCCTAAATCCAAGGCCTCAGGACCCACTAGTTTCTTGTTCAGGGAATACCTTTCCTCCATACTTCATTCCCCAGGGCAAAGCCCACATACTGCCCCTGCTCTTCTCAACCTTCTCCCGGAGAATGTCTGGTGTATCCTTCCACCTTCAGCCCCACATTGTCTGGAAGGGGCTTCCACTCATTAACCCAGAGATCAGCTGGAACTTCAGACCCACAAGTCAAAACCTGAGGCTCTGCCCAAGCGGCTTTCTCAACAATAGTATTTCCTTTCATTTAGCAACTATTAGAGAAGCTGCTATATGCACCAGCATATGGCCAAGCTCTAGGAAACTCAGTGACTCTGTCTCAGAACAGATATAGCCCCAGGTATCTCAGAATCTGTGGAGAGAGTTTCACCCCTCCCACCAGGCATACTGGAAGATGTGCCTGCCCACCCAGCGTCAGGCCCCAGCCTGAGTGGCTCCATGCAAACCGAGGGAAGTGTGGGGAGAGCAGGAGGCATGTAACACAATTCTGCAAATCCATGGACAGAGGCAAGGAGGACAAGTTTGGGTGGGCCTTGGTAGCCAAGAGGAGACCCTAGATCTTAAGTGACAGCTTAAACAGAGGAGTGACAGGATTGGAGCTGTGCCTGGAGAGGTCACCCTGGCTGCTGAGTGAGAAACCCAGAGAGTGAGTGAATCTCCTAGATACAGAAAAAGGCAGTGTGCATTTTTGTTAATACTAAAAGCAAGCTCTGTGACTTCATCTGTTTTATAGTTTAGGCTTTCCAGGAAACAGATCGCATCTGCCAAGGCGGATATGTCGGCTTGAAAGGAATCAGTAGGTCCACTGGGGTTTCTGTGCAGCTCCTCCACCTGTCCCCACCCACCACATCTTGGCCTTGCTGTGTTGGGGAAGGAGAGAGGACTTCATTCCTGGACTCAGGCTGGGAGCTGTTGAGAAAACAGGTGATAGTCCTGAGGAAAATGTGTGGGTGGAGGAATAGATCGGGGTAGGCAGAAAGTTGGGGTTACTATCCAAGGAGTTGGAAAGCTTGTACAGAGGCCAGAAGACACAGATGATGATCAGAAATCACTTCCCCTTTGAACAGTGCATTCCTGAGAGTCTCATATGGATTGAACTGTGTCCTCTATCAAATACGTGTATGTAGTGATGTAATGTGGAAGGTTTCTGAGGATTCCCTTAATCTTATAAACAAAGAAAACAAGAAGTTACACTGCAATCCTGAAGGCATGTGGTTCGAATCCAGTTGTTCCAGGGGAGAGGATGGGAACTCTCTTCCCATGCCATTAACTGCCTCTGAAAACCAGCCAAGGGTCAACTATGGGTTGGTTCCACTCTGGTATACCACAACAATTGTAAAACGATTAAGGGTGGAATACAACACCCTTAATTGCACCACATTTCTCATATAAGGGGAATCTCTCATGGGTGTGACCTGTAACCTTTTATCTCACAAGAGGTGAAACTCAGCATCTTAACTCATTGCCCTCTAGTGGGAACCGACTCATAGCTGACCCTCCCAAGGGTTTCAGAGGCTGTAAGTCACAGGGGAGGAGATTGCTCATCTTTCTCCTGCTGAGCAACTGAGGGACTCAAACTGCCTGCCTTTGAATTGGCAGCGTGACTCCTTGCCCACTTAGCCACCAGAGTGCCCTTCCAGAGATGAAATGGAACAGAGAAGGAGGGACTTCAGTACCAAGACAGAAGACCACAGTGATTGGATCCAGGCTTCTGGAAATTCTAGAAAAGAGAAAAAGCCATCATCCAGAGCTACCCCCCTGATTTTGGACTTCCAGTCTCCTAAATGTGAAAAGGGAGCCCTGGTGGCCTAGTGGTAAGTGTGTTGCCAAATTAAAGGCATGTGATTCAAATCCACCAACTGCTTCATGGGAGAAGAAGATGGGTAATCTCCTGGCTTACAGTTTATGGCCTCTAAAAATTCACTGGAGGCTCTGCAATGAGTCTGCAATGACAGCATGTAAATCATGAAAGCAATAAATCATGAAAAAAGAAATCTGTTTGTTAAAGTGTGGTGTCTGTTATAGAAGCACCAGGCAACTAAGACAGGGTCCATTCTTTTTTTTTTTCTATTTTGTGTGCATGTACCGTCAAATCAGATCTGACTGGTACAGGAGGATATTGCGCCTCCTTCTCTGGCAGAGCGTCTGGTGGATTCAAACCGTGTTCTTCTGGGATTGCAGTGCAGCTTCTTGCCACTAGGCCACCAGAGCTCCCCAAGACAGGGTCCATTCTTGACCTCAGCTCTATCTCCACTAATTTTGTAGTACAGGATGGGGCAGGACCAGAGCAATTATTGCCCTAAATCAAAAAGAGGGAGAACTAGGGTGTCTACAGGTGGCTTGTGAGAGGAGTGACTAAGGAGCTGTGACTGCACCATCATGCAGGTATCAGCAGGAACAAGGGGCAGGTGAAAGTAGCTGGCTCAGAAAACCATGATTCAGGACAGAGGGAAGATACTCAGACCACCAACTCTGGGCCCTCACACTCACTGTCCATCTTGAACACCCGTTATGGGGTATCTTTTGTGTGAAACATACTTTAATGCTCTCAGGATAAAATAATACTGTAAAACAATGTGGAAACAGGTATAAAGACCAAGATAAAACACAGAGTCAAACAACCCAGAAATAATCATTGTTAATTTGTGTCCTTTTTCATTTAAAGGACCCTGGTGGTGCAGTGGTTAAGCACTCGCCTATGGTAGTGAAGACTTAACTATTCAAATCCACCAACGCTCCACAGGAGAAAAGTGTGGCAATCCACTCCCATGACTATTTACAACCTGGGAAACCTTAGAGAGCAGCTCCTTAGTGTCTCTAGGAGACCAAATCAATTACACAGCAGTGGGTTTGTCATTTAGATGCCTGCGCAGGGAAAGAGTAGAGCACTTAGTTACTAACCAGAAGGGTTGGTGGTTCAGATTACTCAAATTTAGAAAAAAGGTCTGGCCTCAACTTTCTGAAAGGTCACAGCTTATGGAAGTTCCATGGGACCAGTTTTCCTTATGGCATAGGATGAATCAATCTTGATAGGGCAGCAAATGGGCTTCACTTTTCTTTTTTTTTTTTTATTTTTTATTTTGTGTGCGTGTACCGTCAAATCAGATCTGACTGGTACAGGAGGATATTGCGCCTCCTTCTCCGGCAGAGCATCTGGTGGATTCGAACCGTGTTCCTCTGGGAGTGCAGTGCAGCTTCTTGCCACTAGGCCACCAGAGCTCCCCTCACTTTTCATGTCATGTATTGGGGCCTTTCCTTTGTCACAAAGCATTCTTCCACAATTAATTTTTAAAAAAAGAACTTGAGGTGAAAGTCACATAATATACAATCATCCTTTTTGAGGTGAAAGTCACATAATATACAATCATCCTTTTTGAGGTGAAAGTCACATAATATACAATCATCCTTTTTTCAGTATGAACAGTTCAGGGTTACTCATCCATCGTCTCTTGCAAAGTTTTCTTTTTAATTAGTATTTTTATCATTCATATATATTGTGTTTCATACAGTGTTTCATTAACATTAAATTTCATTCTTTTATATTGTGAGTTTGTTGGGTTTTCATTGTTGTTATTTGCAAAGTTCTTCTAATGGTCATTTGTAGGTCTGCTGTATGAAATGCCCTCTTTATAAACTGTACTAGTTTGTTCCCTTGTTTCTTAGAATTAGGGGTAACACTTTGCACAAGTTTTGACACACATTTATGTTTATTTCCTGGAGATAACCCTAGAAATGGAGTTACTGGAAGAAATGTTCAGTTCTTCTGCCTGTAGGAATGTTCTGAACATTGTTTTTTTATTTTCCATTTAAAGATTCAGATATGGCTTGTCTCACCAATGAACTGAGTAGTCAGATCTCCTGGCGCCATTGAATAAGAAGCAAGAGAATGTCAGACACCCTTCTTGGTCCAGCTACACCTGTAGCAGCAACACCCAAGTCTGAACTGGAAACCTGATGTGAGATGGAACCTTAGTGAGGTTAGGGTGAGGGTTAGACAATGTTGGCAGGACAGAGAACTTATGAATATTGGCCTGAAGCCACAAAGTTTAAGGCTGAGGTTCCTGCATGCACATTTCAGGAGCTGCTTTGATGGCATTGTTATTAATCTCGATGATAACATTTTGACTTCTACAACCGAATTCTGTGTGATCTGTGAGCTATCACATAGAATTTTTGGACCCAACGAAGGTGGAAGATTGGTGTTGAGATGAGTAGAAAGAGGTATGGGAGCATGGAAGACGTGTTTGACTTCATAGGAATTAGTTTTGTGTTATCGATGCTGTTGATGGGGACAGTTTCCCTTTGTGAAGTGGATAAAGATCAGATATGGCCATGTGGCCTTTGCTCTTTTAACACCTGGACAGATCTGTTATATGACTTTGAGTTTCACTGCACATTTTTCTCCCGCTTTCCCAGGATCTTCTATTGTGATCCTTTCCAGATCAGACAGCAGTGGTAGCCAGGCATTGATTCACCTCGTTCTTCTCGTTTCAGGATCACTGGGCTGAGACCCATGTGATCATTGAGTCCATTGGATTAAATGTTCCCATGCATGTTTTATTTTCTTCCCTCCTTTCTGCTCCAGATAGGGAGAGACCAATAGTTGCATCTTAGGAAAGGCTTGGCAATCTATCCTTGAAAAATTAGCCAATGAAAACCTGATGGAACACGGGTCTACTCTGAGACCTATGTGGTTGCCATGCGTTACAGTCAATACATAGCAACTGGCTTATTATCCAGCCTGGAGACGAGATTTATGGGCAAGATCCTAAAACAACACAAACTGTTGAGGGCAGGGAAGCCCAGTGATTCTCAACTCAGGGGATCTTGGTAAATGAATGAAAGTCTTAGCTAAATTAATAAAGTAAGGAATTGATGTGGTCTCCCCACATAGAAACAGTCCATAACTAATGAACATTAACTCGTGTTCTTGTGGCCTAGTTGATAAGGAGTTGCAGTGCCAACTCAAAGGTGGGCTATTCGAATACACTGTCTCCTCCCATGCAATTTACGGTCATTGAAAACCTGCTGGAGGATCAGCTATGAGTTGGTTTCAACTTGATGGTAATGAGAACTGTTAACTATACCTTGATGAGAAAAGTTATCATTATGGTGCCCTTACTTTGTGCCAGGCATCAAGCTATTTCCTCTGCCTGATTCTATCTTCATAATAAACCAAAGGGTTAGGTTTGACCTGTATAAAACAGAAAAAGAAGCGGAGGATCAGAGAGATGCAGTGTCCTGCCCCAGTGACTGCTCCATGTTAAAGCTGGGTCCCAAGATGACTAAAGCCATAGAATCTAAGCCCAGCTCAGATGAAAGCCTCTGCAAGGGACGGAGCCAGGCTCTCCAGGGAGCAACAGGGCTTTGCACATAATAACACAAGAGTGGAGCGACTGCAAGCTGAGGGAAATGCCCCTGTAAGCATGTGTGCCAAGACCTAAAAACAGACGCAACAGAGGCCAGAGAGGTTTCGTCACAAAGTAGGGATGGAGAGGCAGACAGAAACCGAAGACACAGCACATACAAAGGGCTGAGGAAAGAATTTCATGTGTCAGAAACTGCAACAAAGTCTGATATGACCAGATAGAAGAAAGGGTCAGACCAGAAGGGTAGGGAGGAGTTCTGATGCATATCTCCAGGGCCACTGCAGATCTGGCAGGAAAGTGACATTTGATTAGGTGCCATCTCTCATAGACGCCATGCCCCACTGACCTCCAGGAGAAAGGAACTTCACAGTCCATCAGCTGCCAAGTCCAGGGATAATGGGGGAAGCCATACTACCTTTAAAGCCCACTTTATAACTGTATGCCCCATAACTTCTAGTGGTGTAGTGCCTTACATATCGGATTGTTAACCGAAAGATCAGTGAAAGAGAGGAAGGCTCTCATCCAAATAGATTGACAGAATTACTGTTAGAAATGGGCTAAAATATGTCAGAGATGATAAAGATGGCAAAGGTTGGGACAGAATTCTGATCCATTGTTTATAGGGTCACTATGAGTTGTAGTCTATTCGACAACACTCTGTAACAACAACCAAAAGTCTGGTAGTTCAAAGCCACCAGCCACTCCTTGGAAGAAAGCTTCACAGTCTCCTCCTATAAAGACTCAGAAGTCTGATGGAGGATGACAGTGAGTGGAACCAATAACATGGCAGTGGGTAATGGGTTTGGGCACCTTAACCTGCCCATGGCAGCCCTATCCCTGATGATATCAGTATCAGCTCACAGACATGGATGCCAGGTTCTGTGTTTAGCACTTCACCTAGTCTCACATTCAATCTTCACAACAGCTCAGACAGGTATGAAACTACTTCCTATTTTCCAGATGGAGAAACTGAGCCCTGAACCATCAAGTTACCTGTCCCAGGTAACATAAAATAAGTGACAGAGTGGGGATCTAAGTTCAGGATGTTTGAGACCAAAGCCTCCACTTTCAAGACATTACTATAAAAAGTTATCATTAAAAATTAATAATAATCCTGTCAAAAATTAGTGTACAATTACACACATAAACGAGATCTTTAAGTTTCTCAAATTTTAGTGATACAAAATCAAGAACAGGTGGCTCGTGGGGTGAGAGTGAATAGAAAAGGGGAAGTGTTGCTTGTTGTTATTGTTGTGTAAGATAGAGTCAGAACTGACCCATAGCTGACCCTCCAATGAGTTTTCAGAGGCAGTTATTAACAGCACGGGAGGAGATTATCCATCCTTCTTCCACAGAACAGCTGGTGGCCTCGAACCACATGCCTTCGATGTTGCAGCACAGCTTCTTGCCACTAGGCCCCCAGAGCGCCACTAAATTTGTTTGTGGTGATGGGAAATTTTACAGTGCATACTGGTGATGTTGCACAACATGATTGATGTCATTTGTTTCACTGCATCACACACATGAAAAATGTTAAACTGGCAAATACTGTGTTGTCTATATTTTTCCAACCTTGAAAGATAAAAACCAGAGAGGCAGAACCTGACTTCATTTGCAATCTGCTGCCAGGCATGCCCCAAGCTTGCTTGGCTGCAAGTCCTACCTGGCCTGGCCTGGCCTGGCCCAGCCTTGTGGGAAACATCCATTGTTTGTGCTGATGCTAAGACTGCCCCCTCCTGGACCATTTCTTACCAGCAAGTGTGGAAAAGCCCAAGCAGAGGTCAGGCAGGCCGAATGACTTCTGTATCCCCACTTATCTCAACGTCTAAAATACAGACTACATTCCCCAGACTGTGACCGTTGGAGAAATGTCTTTGCGACAGTCTAAAGTGGGACGTGGTCATGTGCCTGGCAACAGGGGCCTTGAAGAACTTGAACAGCACATTCAAAAAAATGTTTTCCCATCAGGGCTAAAAAGGGGAAAAAATGAGTGAACAGAATTATAGATTTTGAAGTTCTTGGTCAATTGTCAAAGGCTAAGGTCAACTTACATCCTCTGTGCCTCAAACTCACCCAATCCACTGCTGCAGCGTGGACTCTGACCCAGGGTGGTGGTGGTGTTTGGTGCTGTTGAGTCAGCTAAGCTCATAGAGACCCTACGAACAATGGATGTGAACCTTACCTATCCTGTGCCTCCTCCTCCTCTCTGATATACTCAAGCCCACAGCTACTACAGTACCTGTGTCAATCCATTTAGTTGAAGATGTTCCTCTCCTTTGGTGACCCTCCACCTTTCCAAGCATGATGTTCTTTTCCAAAGATGGGCCTCTCTTAACAACATGCCCAAAATATGTGAGTCCAAGCTTCACCATCCTTGCCTCCAAGGAAAACCCTGGCTGCACCTTCTCCAGAACAAATTAGTTCTGTAGGAAGCCCATGCAGTATTCCATGCTCTTCTTCAACACCAAATGTCAAACTGAAAAGCAACACCACCACCACCAATTCATTGCCATCAAGTCAGAACAGACTCATTGCGGACCCTCCGGCAGGTTTCCAGAGTCTGCAAATCACATGGGAGGAGACGCCCATCTTTCTCAGTCGGAGCTGCAAGTGGATTCCAATTGGCAGAGGCACCATCATCGGGTTAGCAGCACTGCTCCCTATGGACTATGTCATCAGAGTGACTGGACAAACAGCATCAACAATACACAGAATAAAACTGCCCCAAAGGATTTCAGACGGATTGTGGCTGAAAGTAAGGAATGCCAGAATAATATCTTTTGTGCTTTCTTGTCTATGCAATGGCATTTGCCATGTGGATCATAACAAGTTGTGGGTGACATTGAGAAGAATGGGACTCTCAGAACACTTAAAAGTGCTCACGTGAAACTTATACCTGGACTAAGGGCTGTTGTGCAAACAGAGCAGAACACTGCATGGTTTAAAATTGAGGGTCCAGTGCATCAGGATTATATTCTTTCTCCATACATATTCAATCTGTATGCTGAGCAAATTATCCAAGAAGCTGGACTCTAGGAAGAAGAATGTAGCATCAGGATTGGAGGAAGACTCATCAATAATATGCATTATGCAGATGACACAAGCTTGCTTGCTGAAAGTGAGGAGGACTTGAAGCACTTGTTGCAGAAGATCAAGGAATGCAGTCTTCAATATAGATTGTATCTCAATATCAAGAAAACAAAGATTCTTGGTACTGGACCAGTAGGCAACATCACGGTAGATGGAGAAGAGTTTGAAACTGTCAACAACTTCATCTTACTTGGATCTACAATTAACATCCTTGGTACCAGAAGTCAGGAAATCAGGAGACACAATACACTGGGAAAGTCTGCAGTTAGGGATCTCTCCAAATTATTGAGGAGTAATGGTGTCAGTTTGAGGACTAAGGTATGTCTCATTTAGGCCCTGGACTTTCCCATCACTTGCTATGCATCTGAGAGCTAGACAATAAGGATGACAAAAGAATCGATGCCTCTGAGTTATATTGTTGGAGAAGAGCATTTTACATCCCATGCACTGCCAAAAGTACAAACAAATACGTCTTGGAGAGGGTGCAGTTCAAATCCATCAGATGCTCCGATGGAGAAGAAAGGGACAACCTTCTGTGTCAGTGGGATCCGATTCCACAGTACATCCCCCCTCAGAAAAAGGGGGGGACATTTTCAACTACACCTCTTACCGGATGGCTAGATCTTTATTGAGGGTACAAGACAGTGTAGTGAGGGGTCTGTAATCCAAATCCAGGCTCTGCCACAAGCCAATTATAAGATTTTGAGCCAGGTACAACTTCAGTTAATTATCTGTAAAATGGGACAGCAAGATTATACAGCCCATGGGTAATCCCAGCCTGTAGGGAGAGATGACATTTGTATAAAGCATTTGGCTCTGAGAAAGGACAACAGTGAGAGCAGGAAAGAAGAATGAACAAGCAAAACAATCAACAGGATGCTTCATGAATATGAACCAGAGAGTGAAGCCTCTGCCAGGTTAGAGGCTAGAACTGGACACAATTTCCTCTTCTGGGAAACCATTAGCTCTGTGCTCAGAGCTGCTTCCTGCCCCTCCTTCCAACTTTCCTTGGACTCCCAGAGGAGGACAAGGTGCAAGCCTGGGGGAGGGGAGGTACCCCAGGAGAGAAGAGCAACAAGTTATAAGCAAACCTCATGATGTTCCAACCCTGAAAATTTCCAGTCTCCTTTTTTGGGCAATGGCCAAAAGGTGTGTGTGTATTCAGTGTGCCCTTTTTTTAAAAAGGTTAACTGATTTATTTTCTAATACCTATTTCTTGGAACCAACTTAGTAACAGATATTAACATATTGTTAGATAGTTTCTACACTCTGTTGGATCACATTTCTTGGGTATGGGAACAAACATAGAGCTCTTCCAATCCATTGGCCAGACAGTTGTCCTCCAAATTTCCTGGCATAGACTGGTGAGCACATTCAGGGCTGCATCTGTTAACTGAAGTCAATTGGTATCACATTGATTCCTGGAGCCATGTATTTTGCCAGTGCCTTCAATGCAGCCTCTACTTTTTCCTATATTACCATTGTTTTCTGCTCATATGGTACTTCATGAAATTTTTCAGTGTCAATCAGTTCTTTTTGGTACAGTGATTCTATGTCTATCGTCCATCTTCTTTAGATCCTTTCCGGGTCATTCAATATATGACCCATGTTGTTATTGTTGTTGTTGTTAGGTGCCATTGAGTCAAGTAAAACTTATATAGATCATATGAACAAAAGATCTAAACTTTGTTCTATCCTGCGCCATCCTCACACTTCCCAGTGTGCCCTTCTGATCGGACAGGTCACTTGCTGGGCACTACAAGCCTTGGGAACCCTGGGGCAGGGCTAACCATCCCACAGGACTGCTGTGAATTGGAATCCACTCAGTATGTGCTGGGGGAGCCCCTGCATGGCACACACAGTAACTTATCTGGCACGGGGCGGGGGTGCGGGGAGGGAGAGAGAGAATCACAATTCAGAGGCAACCTGGCAAGCACGTTTTGTGCCAGGGGCTATGCTGTAAGCACTCTGCTTTACTTTCACATCACTTTGTGTGTGTATGTGTGTGTGTGTGCGTGTGTGTGAGTGTACCGTCAAATCAGATCTGACTGGTACAGGAGATTGTCCCTCCTTTTCCCAGCAGAGCATCTGGTGGATTCGAACCATGTGCCTCTGGGATTGTAGTTGCAGCTCCTTGCCACTAGGCCACCAGAGCTCCCCAACTTTCACATCACTTTTGATGCACACCAAGAAGTTAACTCAGAGGGTATGGGGGACAGAGGGGTGAGTCTGTTGGAAGCATGAACACAGACCACTATTTCTGACTGAAGCAAATTTGTTTGAGGCCTACGTTTCAGTGGCCCTTTTCCAGTTTTAAAGACAGTCCATTTGTTCCGAGAGTCAAATTTCTCCTTAAGCATCCTGGTCACTGCAGGAAGGCTTCCAGACAGACACCACCATCTCTGGAGGCCAAGGTGGATGCTTTGGATGGTCCAGGGCAGAAGGGTCCTTTTCTCTGAGATGCACAGAGCCCTGACCACCGCTCTCCGTGAACACATCTCTCTCAGACACAGAGTCCTCGGAAAACAGTACCAGGGCGCCAGAAGTGCAGAATGCAGGAGTCTTATTCTAAAATAATGAACGACAGCAATCTTAAAAGAAAACCTTTTATTTGAGGTGGAAATTCTAAGGTACAAAAAGAACATTTAAAAATTGTCAGCTGTGAGCCACTGTCACCTATTTACAGAATTATGTACAAATCAAGTAAGTCATTAACGCTTTTTGTGTAAAAATATAGCACACAGGTACCGTCTGTGGGGTTCACTAGGACCCCGAAGGGCAAACTTCAACATGAAACAAGGACAATGACAGTAATAACCCCTCTGATCCACCGGCTTCCCCTCCGCCCACCCCCAGAACATGGCAATAAAGCACTTCGGCAGTCAGAATTCTTTTTCATTTTCTATTAACAATGAAGCTAAAAGTTGCTTACTATCTAAATGAACATACATGTTTTTATGTGCTCATGCTGCTGTCTAGACTACAAATTCCTGGAGAGAAATTTTTCTAGCAAACAAACTTAAATATATTGTCTTGTGTTGGGAAAAATTACTGCAGTCGCAAAGGTCTGCTTTCCTCCGATAGTTTTGGTCAGACTTCTGAGGGTGCAAAACACAGGACCCAAGGCTATGGGCTGTCAGTGTTTGCCCTCCTAACACTGGACCAGAGGCTGCGGGCTGTTGGTGTTTGCCCTCCCAACAGAATTGCGGCCTTGAGGTTTTTGTGGTCACAGCTGAATCATGAGGTGGAGCCCAAGAGAGAGAGAAAACAGCCAACATTTCCAAGAGGCCTACACTGGGGGTTTCAAATGTGTTTGCAAATTAACTCCCGAACAATGACTGGAACACAGCACTTAGCAATTCTTGTCAGCGGTTATACTGAAGGCTCAGCCATTAAATAAACATGGGTCACAATCTCTAGGTGATACCTGTAAAACACATAAAAATAGAATCCAATACTGGAAGGGAGGGGTCGTTGCTGCTCAGAAGTAGAGCCAGTTTTTGAGAGTATCCTGAATAAGCTCAGGATGAAACGAAAAACATTTAGAACAAGCACTACGTGTTTGATCTTAAGAAGAGGGGTGCGACCAACCAACAAAAAACCCCCATAATATATGATGGAGGACTATCACACGAGAAAAACACCCCACATGGCAGTCAAATAGTCTCCAAAATTAATATAGGCCATAGGGCATTTTTTAAAAAGTACCAAACGATAACAGAAGTCAGGCACAGAAGAGTCCTCCCTTAATTCTACCCTGAGCATGGCATTCACTAGGCAACAAGGTGAATAAGGCACCACTTTCCAAAGGGACAAGATAACTACGTATTAAGCTGGAACACAGAGTAAGAGTGAGAACTCTTAAACCCTCAGAACACAGAGTGAGAACTCTTAAGCCCTCTCGGAACACGAGAACGATGAAGAATGGCTTAAGTAGGTGGGATTATTTATCACTGAAATAAAAACAAGAGGATGACTTCATGGCGGTTTTCAAATGCAGAGAAGGTGACCAGCTGTTCCTTCTCATCTACAAGAACAAAAGGAGGCTGGCTTGAATTTCCAGAAGGAAGACATACAAAGGCGGCTCTGGCTGATATAGTCAAGTTAACAGAATCTCCTCCACTAAAATTTCCCAACCCCAGCCACAGCTGAAATTCAGGCACAGCCCCAGACCCTAAGGGGCGCAAGGAAGCATGCTTGATAATCAAACTTTCTCCCAGCCTCTGAAATAGGAATCAAAGCTATTAGCTTACCTTCAGACTTCCTTTTATGTTCACTCTGAGTCTGGGTGGGAGGGAAAGAAGGAAGGATGGCCCAACACCCCAGGAGGACTCTGAACTCTTATCTCCTGATGAGCTAAAGCTTTCCCCCTCTAATATTTCACACCTCCAAACCAAGTCGGTCCAGACCATCTGAAACAAGATAATGCAAATGCCGGACTCCAGCTGACACAAAGGCCTTCCTGTACTACCCTGGGCCCCAGATTTGATTCTAAATTATGTCTTGGCTTAAACACAGATGCACACTATATTTAAAAAAAAAAAAGTTAAATCAAGAGCTGAAATTATAAAATAAAGGCCCTTCAGGTTGTGGGGTTCAAATAAAACTATCCCATGTGTTGTGTTATTTGTGATCTTCTGTGGAGCTCCTGAGGCTAGAAATCTTTTTTGGAGTAGACGGAAATTTTCTACCTCTGAGAAAATGGTGGGTTTGAAAAGCCAATCTTTCAGCCAGCAAAAGTGGGAACTCATCAATCTCATTTTGAAATTAACTTGATTGGCCTTTCTCCCAAGACACCATGAAACGTAAAGTATCAAAACTTTTTGAGACTTTTGTTTTTAAAGGACAGCAAGGAAGTTTTAAATTTACCCCACTGCTGTTAATTCCAACTCAGAGTGCCTCTCCATTGGTTTTCCAGATCTGTAAATCTTTACAGAAGAGACTGAGAAGATGAAAAGTCCAAACCCAGGGCACCAGCTGTGGGGACAGGCTCCTTCTCTGGTGTCTTCTTAGCTCACATTGCCTCAGAATTCCTTGGTTCTCTGCACTGCTGTTTGTGCTCCCTCAGCTATCAAACTCTTCTAAACACACTCAGCACGACATCAGGAGTTTGGGGAGAGTTAGGGGCGGAGGGAGTAGCAGTTCAGGTAGCGGATATACTTATTTAGCCTCTGTATTTTCAGTGACGCACTAGGTCATCTGTAACTACCACGGATAACTTTAATTTTTAATCTTATAAACAGAAGTAAAAACCTGACAGCCAGTAGACTAAATTGGGTCCACTCATGTCTTCTGTTGGGCCTTAATTCACTTAAAACAATTTTTAAAAAGTGCTGCTAGCATTAAAATCAAATCAGTGTTATTCCATATAAAAAGTCAGTCTCTTGTTCTATTTTGAAAAACAGTAAGATCAGGAAACATGGCATGGCCACAGCTGTTGAAGCAGCTATCCTCTACAGTGGGGCCAGCAGCTCCAGTCCTCACCAATCCCTACTGTCTGACACTGCGCGGCAGGATCACTACCATGATTTCACAGCCAATTTCTTTCCCACCTTGCCCAGCTACACTGGTGCCCATGAAGAAATAACATCTACAAAAGAAGAGGCAAACCTGACTGAGGGTCACTGAGTTGGAACAAACTCAAGATGAGTGGGTTTGAGAGTAAGTAAGAGCAGATGTCTTCACTAGCAATATAAATAGAAGACTATGAACCTTCACTGCCATTGTTCCTCCACTCTCTCCTACAAAGACAAAAAGCATATACTCTCCCCAACACCCCTCATGCTGGTCACAGTAGTGTTGAGGTGGTTGAAGGCTATAGTTTTATTTTTCCATGGACAAGGAGGTATGTGTCTTCTTGAAGAACAAAATGGGTCTTCTTTTAAAGAAAGAGATGCTCAAGTCTGAAAAAAGAAAAACTTCTGAAAATCATGTAACCCCACATTTTTAGAAGGGCAGTCTACCTACTTGTTTGCACAAAGCCTGGGGAAGTATGACTAGATGGGGCTGTTTTAAACAAATCAACAAAAGCACTCGTGGTTATGAGGCAACTTCAGAGATACATGAACTTGAATACCCACTGCTTCTATGCAATAATTCCACTGGTGTCACCACTAAAGGCATTTCCCCTCGCCTCTAAACTTCTGGGACTACTTGTAGTTATTGCTAATGTGGCAACCAAAAACATTCACCTTCTGATTTTATGGCCCCGTTTCATTCTGGGTATACAATACTATTACTTGATTTTAGTTCTCAATAACATAATGTCTGATGCCTTCTGAAGACCAGGGTCTGCTAGGACCCTAAGCCTGTCCTCAAGAGGCAGTTCAGCACCCTGTGCAAGTGGGAAGAGGCCTGGGGAGGTGGTGCTCATCTCTGCAGACCCCTCTGTGAAGAGGCCTATCTTTATGTGGCCTTTAACCTCTCTGACCACTTTGCTGGCAAAGCCGATTGTGCCAGAAGCTAAACCCACTCTGTGGGCGCTGAGGAGTTCAAATGACCAATCATTCCCAAACTTCTGCTACAACAGGCTTCTCAGCTACCTGGGCCTCGAATTAGTGCCTTCTCCTTTCCACAAGACACTGTCTGGTGTGTCCACACGTTTTGGGTTCTTGGGTTTTTTTTTTCCCCCTCTGGAATAAGAGCTCTGCTGACATCGTCTCTGAACTGGAATTCTTGTTTCCCCCAGTGTCTAAATTCTGTGATTTGGCAGAACCTTTTCCTGAATTCCATTTTATCATTTCCACCATGAGGGACAATTTGTGAGTCAAAAAATGCGGCTCTGCTTCACACAGATGTTTTGCCTTAATCTGCAAGGCAGCCATCCCCAGTCCCTGCGTGAGATGGAGTGAGTTGAAAAGGGAAACTAATGAGGTAGAACGAGGAAGCTGGACTTCTCATTTGTACCATGGCTCTAGTATCTGGTTTGTGTGCTAGACCATTAACAACATTTTTTACTTCAAAGTATCCATACTCTAACTGCAAACTCTAAATCACTTGCTTTTTGGATTAGTACATTCCCTGATCCCTCCCATTTTCAGTATGTTCATCTGCCAAGCTGTCTGCACACGCACAGGGAGCCTGGCTCAATCTTCCCCCGGTCCATTCTCCAATGGTGTCTCTGACCCACTTTTCCTTTCTAGCAAAGGTTCATCTTAAAAGTGGCTCCTCACGGTTCCTTTGGGGCACGCAACATTCTTTGTCCTCGACAGGAAATCCCTCTGATGATGTTCCAAAGCTTGGATGCACAGGCTGCACCACAGAATGTGGCTAAGGCTGAGAAGGCCGGACAGTCTCAGATTCCACTGGTGACAACTTGAACTTCTCTCCTCCAACGAGATGTCTGGTTTTATGGGGGGCAGTGAGCTGCAGCTCCACTTGTCTGTCTCTTGCTCACAGCAGCTGTGCGAAACCTGATGCCAGAGAACCCAGGAGCACGTTCTTCTCCTAAGAAGCTGCCAGCTGCCTCTCCAGAGCAAGGAGTACGACATTTGCATTAAAAATACACACAGCCCTCTTCTTTCCAGCAGGGGTGCAAAACCTCCCCAACCCCACCTGCCCAGCACATGTTTAGAAGGGAAAATCCTCCCTTGCTCCACAGCCCTTTTCAGCATCGCTCCCCTTAGGACCTCATCTCTCTAATGAAGAAGTGAAAGGGCTCCCCAGCCTCAATAGGCACACACTCCCACCCTCAAGAGGAGTGCTGAGAAATTAGGGTGCCAGATTCCAACAGCACCTGCAAAAAGGGCCGGGAAAGATGCACATGCCACGTGTCACACTCTTTGAGAGCATGGGAAGTGAAGAGGGAGAGGAATTCCACTATGAGATCAACACCCAGCATTCATCACATATGTAACCAACAAGCTTCACTTAAACAAATGTTAGCACTTTGGAAAACAGGAATTCTAAATAGAAATCACTCCTAAGAGAGCATGCACTTTATCCTTTTCAAAGCAAATTCTTCCCCACCAAGCTCTGAACTGAAAAAAAGACTGGAACTGTCTACATCATAATCTTACTTGGATAGCACCCTTGGTATCAGCAGTCAGGTCAGGCGATGTATTGCGCTAGCAAAGTTTGCAGCCAGGGACTTCTCCAAATTACTAAGGAGCAATGCTGTCAGTTTAAAGACTGAAGTGCGCCTGATTTAGGATACAGTCTTTTCAATTGTTTGCTATGCACCTGAAAGCTGGACAATGAATAAAGGAAGAGAACTGATGGCTTTGAGCTGTGGTGTGGACTGCCAAGAGAATGGGTATGTCTTACGGAACATGGAGCCAGAGTGCTTCTTGTAGGCAAAGATGACAAAATTTCGTCTCACCTACTTTGGGCATATTGTTAGGAGAGGCTATTCCTTGGAGGTGAGTATCATGCTTGGAATAATGGAGGGTAGGTGAAAGACAGGAAGATTCTCAGTAAAATGGATTCATACAGGGATTGCAGCAATGGAAGCAAATATATCAGAAATGATGATGAGGTACAGGATAGGGCAGGGTTCAGATTGTTATTCATAGGGTCACTATGAGTTGTACTCGTGTTGAAGGCACCAAAAACAATGACAGCAGCTAAGCTCGGAAAGCCTGCTTTTTGGTAGGATGGATCACTAGAGGCCAAGTCTCTCACCGAGGACGAACATGAGAAATACAAAATGAACCAGGATCCATTGGGCTGAAGAGGGGAGCACTTTTAGATTTGGGAATCTCAACGATGTCAGGTACTGTGTCTTCTTTGGGAAGCTGCTAGACAAGCTTGATTGGCTTTGTGACAGCCCCTCCTTTCCATCTTTAAAATTAAAAAACTTTCATCACTGTCCACACTACTTTAGCAGAGTAGCTGGTCACCATCTCCACACACTGCTGGAGATTCACTTGCTGGATTTCTGTGGGTTCTGCTCCACAGCCAGATCAACTGAAGCACAAACTTCAACTTCCAGTAATATGGCCAGCTCCAAACCAGTCTCTTACAAATAAACATCAGGGCACCAACATCAGAGAGTGCTGCAAATGGAACCCAGGGACAGCTGGCAGACAGATGGGGTTCTGCATGATGTCAATGTCCACAAAGGTGTTCCAAGTGCTATGTTACCTTCTGAATGATGACTCAACTGTCACAGACAGAATGGGCCCTACAGCAGTCAGCCAGCATGTTACCCTCTAGGACATGAAGAGTTGATTTATAAAGGGTTACTGCCACTTCTGAGCTTTGACTTAAGAGTGGACTGAATGTCCACAGCATGGTAAGTTCTGCATCAGGAAATGACAAAGAGCATTATCCTCAATGATACCAATTCTAGATAAACTGGCTCTTACTTTTCTGTGGCTGCAATAACCACACAAGTGCTTTTTTTCCACAGAACATTTCAGATCAAAGGAGCGAGCAGGAAACAGGCGGAGTTTGCAGAGATTAAGTCTGATTGGTGAATAGAAATAATTTCCTATTTGTCTTTATATAGTCTCTTCCTTGGCCAGCTGTTGTAAAACCTACAGATGTGCTCCTCAGCACTCCACATGGTTTGAGAGAACTGGGTACTGTGCCAAGGTACCTGACAGAGGGTGGAGCAAGGAGAGCAAGTACTGGCCAAAGTTTCACCCAGGCTATCCATGTCCAAGACCTCAGCTTCAGGTGGGGTTTGAAACCAGAGCGGGGTGCTGGGGAGCCAGGTACAGTGGCAGTTAAAGTGGCAATGCTTTGATGTTTCTGTTCTTTACAAAGGGGCGACTGCATGGAGTTCATCAGTGTAGCTGTGGCAGCTGAGGTCTGCTGTGCACGCCTGAGCAGCCAGGAGCTTGGCAGGAAGGGCCGGGGGCTCCTCCTCACCTGAGGAGAAAGGGCAGAGTCACATGGTCATTGTATGCCCCTGGGTATGCACATCTCCCATATGCAGTAAGGCAGCCCCAACTCCTATCACCCCACTTACAGGATCTGGGATGCTCTTGATTAAGGAAGAAGAGGTCTTCCTGGAGGACCCAAGATTTCCATGCCCTGCTACAGTCAGCCCTGGGCAAAGCAAGAGGTGGCCCAAGAGGGCTCCTCAGAGCACCCTCTGACCTTGGGCTCAGTGCTGAGCTGGGATGGAGGGTCCTTTGCACATAGCCCCAGGTTCCACAGATGTGGCTTTAAATTGTGGCAGTGAGGCAGAGAGAAAACAGCAGGTCCCAGCAGAGATCACTCCTGGGGCCTCAGTTAAGGCCCACAGTGACCTCCTGTGTACAGAGTGGACCTGTTGCCCAGGTTTGTAACCTTAAAGATGTTGGTCTCCAGGCTTTCTTCTGTTCACAGCTGAGTGGATTCAAATTATCAACCTTTACATTAGTAGTTGGGGGCTAAATATTTCATAACGCCTGGACCCTTCCAAACAAAGATGTGGGGCCACAAGCTTGTCCAAACCCTCAAGGCCCAATGTGTTCTGGCCTTCATATATTCTGGAGTTTCAGAAAAGTGATGTAATGTGCCTGATGTAATATATATCCCATAACAACCTTCAAGAGCTCTGGGCAGCCCACCTTAATTTAATATCAAGATTTCTACAGCTCAAAAACAATTCTACTGTACAGGCAGATGTTGTTTTAGAATACTTGCAGACACTGCCTTTTCTTAAAAAAAAAATAAAATAAAACACCCCACCAAATGGAAGGTCTGTGGTCACCTTGTACTGGGTGAACTCTACTGCAGCCCCTTTCCAACACGTGCTCACTTCATGTCTATGTGTCCCATCCTGGTAACTTTTACAATATTTGACATTTTTTCCAAATGCACTTTTTATGCATACTGAATTCATGTGACACACTTGATTGTAAACTTTGCTTTGTGGCAGTGGTGTCTCTGAGCTAGGCCTGTACCTCGGGTAAATCATGACACGCAGCAGGCTCGTGCTACACACTATCAGGCTCTGCTTGTGCCGAAGTCAGGAAAGCACTTCTGTGGCTTTTGGGCTCACGGTTTAAGTCCAATGTGGCCCAGGCGGCTGCACCTCCCACCCCTCCTCCTTACCCAGGCCGGAGGACGACGACACGCTCTCGGTCAGCGAAGAGGTTTCTGTGTGGTCCGCCGAGAGCCCTTCCATCAGTGGCAGGGACAGCTCGGACGAGGGCACGGACGAGTCGTAGATGCCTGAGTCCCTGGGCATGTCTGAGGGCCCAGCAGCCTTGGCCGCGTGCAGCAGGGGCCGCAGGACGGCACAGTCGGGGGCCGCTCGGGCCTCGGGGTCTTCGTCCGGGCCGAGGTGCTGGCTCCCTGCGCGCGAGCCTGGCAGAGGGGCCCCGGCCTTGAGCCCAGAAGCACCGTCGGTCCCCGGCTTGCACACCACGTCGTTCAACACCAAGCCCGAGTCAAACTTCTCCAGTGGCGGCTCCCGGGGCCTCGGCGGTGCCGGGTGGGCCGGTGCGCACTGCCTCTCGAACCAGTCGGGCTCCTCGTCCAGGAACTGGTGCATGTTGCAGATGGCGACGTAGAGCGAGCGGCCCGACTTGCTCCGGAAGTAGTTGCGGCGGCTGGCGGCGGGGTGCGGCCCGGGCCCCGGGGGGTGCAGGTGGGAGCAGAGCTGGGGCAGGTGGTCCATGAGCTTGTACTTGGTGCTCAGGCCCAGCACGCCCGGCACGTCGCCCTCGCACGAGTAGTCGAAGTAGACGGCGATGAACTTGCGCAGCCCCGCGGCGCTCTGCTGGGCCTGGCGCAGCTTCTCCGCGATGGCCGCCACGGCCACCAGGAAGAGGTCCCCCTGGCCCGCGCCCCGGCCGCCCACCTTGGGCTTGTGCTGCTTCCTGTCCACAAAGTACTTCATGCCTTTGGAGCACACCACAATGATGAACTGCGACTCGTGGATCTTCTGGATGACCCACTCCCGCTGCCCTTCTCGGCACGGGCTGAAGTCTTCCCACAGGTCCAGGGTCACCTGGAAAGACAGTGGTGTCACCTCACCTGTGCCACGTGCTCAGGAAGAGCCGGCAGGTCGTGGGCCAAGGACGAGGGGAACCTTTCTCTCCGCCCGATATCTGCCATGAGCACCTCTATGTGCGGGCACCGTTTCCGCCGCCTTCCGTGGGGACACCCACACACACCAGGCCCACTGCTATAGGCTTGCCATCCACCACGGGGAGTCATTTTAGCGCCAGGTTGAGCCATTACTTTACCATCACACTACATGTGAGCACAGAGCTTTTAATCCAAGTCCCCACTTAATGGGACCCCTTCAAGAAACTTAGACTGGGGCTGGGGGAAAACTTAAGGGATAAATAGTGAACACTGCATTGGATCAGAAGAACTGTTTAAAAGGAATATATGATTAGGCATTACTTGTATGACAGCAGTCCAGAATAAGAGGAACATAGCAAAGTGGACTTGGACAAGGGAGCGAGGAAATTATGCAACAGTGAATGATTTTTTTTTAAAGTGAACTAAGGGGGACTAGGGAGGAAAATGTGCAACAATGAATAAATGAAAATCCAACTTCTCTGCAAACTTTCGTTAAAATCACAATAATAAAGAAACTTAGATTGATGGGGAGTCAAGAAAATGGAAGAATTGGGGTTAGTGTGGCTGATGAGTAGTGGAGTCAGCTTGGTTGGGAGGGATCAGACCCTAGGGAGAAAGCCCCTGTGGGAGGCTCTGAACAGAATGTGGGCTGGACCATGGAGTTCAGCAGTGGATGCTGGAGTCACCCCCAATCCTACGAGGCCTTGCCCAGAGAGGAAAGCTGCACATATAGCACCCTAACAAGCCTGCCAGTGGTGTCCATACTGTTTACTAATGGTAAATGGCTGGAGAGGAGGGAGAGTGGTGACCTTCATTCTGGTTAATTCTCATGGGGGTGACACCTGCATGATCTGCAGAGGCACACCCCTGCAACCTTCAGGCAGAACAAAGGAGATCAGTGGGATCCAGCAGGGGGCACCAGGTACATGCCATCCTCAGAGGGCTCACTTTTCACACCACTTTTATCTGCTTCTATTGAAAACATCTCCCGGCAACTGTATTGGTCATTTTCCTTCCCCAGCTTAGAAACTACTTCCTAATGACTGAATAGACAGCTACTGTCTTACAGGAGAAGGGAATTCTGTAAAGATGTTATTCTCTTCTTTTGTTCTAATGTTACAAAGGGGAAAAACGTCCACAGAACCTACCTGCTAAAAATAATTCTGAATTCACCTTCCTTTAATTCTTCCTAACATTATCTACATTAAAGGTTAATAACTACTATGTTGTTGTTGTGTACCATAGAATCAGAACTGACCCACAGCTGACCCTGTAGGAGGTTTTCAGAGGCAGTAATCGCACTGGAGGAGATTGCCCATCTTTCTCCTGACAGCAAGCGTTCTTTTTTTTTAGGATGGTAATACCTTTGGCCCAGCAGTTCCATTTCCAGGCATTCATTCTTGAAAAATCATGATAAATGGGGTAAAATTTATTTGTTGTTGTTGTTATGTGCCGTCGAGTCGCCTGCGACTCATAGCGACTCTATGTACAACAGCCCTAAACTCCGCTCTGTCCTGTGCCAATCGCACTGTCTCTGACACTCCCATCCCAATTATCCCAGTCACTGAATCAATCCACCTCATAGAGGGCCTTCCTCTCCTGCGCCGTCCCTCCACCCTCCCAAGCATGATGTCCCTCTCCAAGGACCAGTCTCTCCTCACTACATGTCCGAAGTAAGTTAGACGGAGCCTCAGAATCCTTGCCTCCAAGGAGCCACCCGGTTTAACCCTCTCCAGGACAAATCTATTTGTTTTCCTAGCAGTCCATGGTATTCTCAGTACTCTTCTTCAGCACCACAGCTCAAAGGCATCAGTTCTCCTTCTATCCTCCTTGGTCACTGTCCAACTCTCTGATGCATAACAGGTGATTGCGAAGACTATGGCCTGTATCAGATGCACCTTAGTCTCCAGAGAGACACCACTGCTCTTCAGCACTTTGGAGAGGTCCCTAACAGCAGACTTTCCCATGGCAATGCGCCTTTTAATTTCCTGGCTGCTGGTGCCAAGACTGTTGACTATGGAGCCAAGCAAACTAAAGCTGTGTGAAGTGCTGGTGGCATTTTGGAGTTGTAATACTAACCCAAAGGCCTCATCTCTGGTGATTTGAATCTACCAGCAACTCCAAGGGAGAACGATGGGCAGTCTGAGACATTTAACATTTTTACCTAACTCAATTATGGTGAGCCATACTGACTGTTACAAATGCAGTTTATATAAAACTGTTGACAGTGTGAAAAATTATTAACTGGAATATCCCTATATGAGCCCACCAAAAGAAAGACAGAAAGAAAACGGAAAAGTCAAAAAACATTCCTGCGAGCCCCAGATATAAAATTCAATGTATGAGCTCATCTCTGCCAAAAAAAATACACCTCAAAATTGGAGGGAAAACCTTCAAACATTGTCTCTTTGAAAGTATTCTCTTTCTCCATGTTGGGATTAAAAACAAGGCAAGTGTTCACTTGTCAACATTTTCTACAGTTTCCAGTTTTTCTACATAAGTTACTTCATTCACAGTTGGAAATGGTTTCTGCCCCGCAAGGATAATTACTTACAAAGCAGAGAAAGCTGGGCTGTCTGTGGCATCTGAAGACAATGAGCGCTACAGGCAATAGTCTGCACCCAGACTCAACACAGACTCATCTGCCAACCTCATCCTTTCAGGGAAAACCTGGCCACCCTTGGACATACTCCGTTCGACACTAGGGGGCAGCCTTGTCACAGGAAGAGATCTGAGAAACCCACCAGTGGGGCTGATTCAAAGCACAAACTTTGAACTACACAATGATTGGACACTTCTTGCATTTCTAAGACACAGAGTGTGCTTTTCACAAGAACTGCGGATCTCTAAAAGGTACTGCTATGAAATGATAAAGAAATGGCATACTTAACTCAAGCGAATGGCTAGGAAACCAGAGTCAATTTGAGCCCCCGACCCAGTAGAGTCTTCTGGGAGTTTCTCCATTTCCTGCCTCTGGGAGAATGTCCTCTTCCCCACAGCACTGGTGTCACCTTTGCACTGCTTTGTACCAGTCAGGGGTCCAAGGACCACACAGAGCTGTTTATTAAACTTTCCTCCCTGGATCTCAAGATGCCCTAGAATGGCAACTCCATTTCTTCTTCCCTTTCTCCAAAACTGTCCAAACTCACTTCCCTTTGTCCCTGACCCACTCCATTGGGATTTCATTCTGGAATAAGCTCAGAGGTAGTCACTCTCACAGCCTCTACGTGACACTACTAACATGTTCTCATACCTACCTTCTGGCTTTACTGCTTGAGGACGTCCTGCTAATGCCACTCAAGGCTTTTGAGCAGGAGCGTGTCAGGGTTAGGACGGACACTGAGCATTGGTGCCAGGAGGGGTAGACACAACACAGGGGCTGGACCCAACTTGGAAGTGATGACACTGCTCCGAAGCAGGTGCCACCAGGGGCTCAGAGGGAGAGTGGTGACCTGCACTCTAGTTAATTCTCTCAGGGGGGACCTGCATGATCTGCAGAGGCACATCCTTGAAGCATGCATTCAAGCCATCAGAAAGCAAACAAACGAGATTCCGCACCTCACAGCCACAGAAGTCCTGCAGGAAATATGCAAAGCACTGGACGACGTTCACATGGTTCTGGCCATCCTTACTGGAATAGCAGAGGAAGACTTTGGGCCGAGGCCGGAGCCTCTCTCTGGGCAGTGCGGCAGCATACGTGGAGGATTCGGAGCTCTCTTCATCTAAATGTGAATATATATTTTCTAAATTGAAAGAAAAGACAGGGTTGACACCCACGACCAACACTTTGTCCAGTGCCCTAACACGAATGCTGCAGAGCTCTCTCGAAGACAGTCCGGCAGTCCCAGCCCCCCAACTCCACCAGCCCTTGGCCATCACTGAGATCTGGCCAGCTGACGTCTCCAGTGGAGCAAGCAGATAGCCAGAATCGCTCTTAACTTGAAAGCGATTGCACACAAACTGAAAAATACTACAGAGACCCACCCAGGTCAGCTGAGCTCAGAGACCAGATCTTGAAACCACATGTACGATCCAATGAATTATTACTTAAGGGCATACCTATTTAACTGCTATCCAGATCAGAATAACATTTTCAGCACTCAGGGGGCTCACTTGTATAGTGGCCTAACTTTTCCCTCAACCCTTATTCTCAGTTGCTATTAAGTCAATTCTGACTCGTGGTGACCCCATGAATTACAATCCACTCATTGGCAATGGGCGTTAAATGACAGTCAGGATGCAGACAAATGAAGAACCACTCCATAAGGTTTTCAAATCTGTGAGGACTTTGAGGAAGGAGCTCAGAGACCTTTCTTCCCAAGTGTCTCCGGGTGGGTTCAAACGCAAACCTTCTGCTAACAGATAAGAGCTTAACAGTTTACACCACCCAGGGGTTCACCTCACCTGTGCCCTGACTACCACTGTAAGCCAGGTGCCATTAAGCTGACAGTAATGCCTGGTGACTTCGTGTGTATTGGAGTAGAACTGAGCTGTGGCAGATTTCCAAAGGCTGATTTTTCAGAAGTAATTCACTAGGTCTTTCCTCCAAGGCATTAGGTGGACACACTCTTGCAACCTGTCATTCAGTTAGCAGCTAAGAACAATTAACTGTTTACACTTGCCAGACTCCAATTCACGTTTTGAACTTTGCTTTAAACAACCTCAAAAATATCAAGCCCACAGCCACTGAGTAAAATCCAGCTCACAATGACTTCCGTTGTGTTTCTATCACTGAAAGTTTAAAGAGATTGCCTATCTTCCTCCCCCAGAGTGGCTGGTGGATTTAAAACACCAAGCTTTCAGCTTGTAGCTCAACATTCTGAACCACTAGGGCTGCTTTTGACATCCTTTATGCCACTTGATTTCCCTTGTTTTACAGAATTTGAGACTGGAACACTACCTGTCCTTTTAGAGATTAAAGAGGTTAAAAAGCAAGCACTCTAATTCTGGGAAATTCATGTTCTGTCTCTACTTAACTGCTGGTGTCCACACTTGCCAGGGCTTTCCAGAAGTCAGCTCTGGACCCCTGGGCACACCTCAGCCGGCCAAGAAACTAGCACTCCAGCCTCCCTTTCTGTTGGCATGGATGTGCGTCCTACCCATAGGTGCGGAGGGTGGGGGCCTGGGGGACACACCACACAAAGAGATACCTTGTTGCTTCTTGCGACACATCACGGTGAAGAGCGTGGCAAATGCTGATATGACGACCAGTGGCACAGTGATGGCGACAGCTCGGATGGGCCCTGCCCACGGGGAGTGCACTGAGGGGTTTCAAAGGGAAGCACTTTCAACTTAAGTAGCGTAAAAGGTTCAAAGTGAACCAACTTTCCTCCCTTCTTTTTTAAAAAATATGTAAGCTGTGTAACAGGTTCCAGGACCACTCAACAACCTTTTTCTAGGACTGATTTGGTGATTATAAAAGGATTCAACTGTTCATTTTGAGAGGGTTAAAGAAAACAATTCAACAGTGAGAGTCTGCCCGCTGTAGTAAATACCTCTGAGTGAGAATTTTGCCCAAGGAAACCTCCCCTCAGACTTGTCTTCCAAAGAGGACAATCGACTATTTGTTTAGTCCCAGTGACTCACCCACCACACTGTCTTTGATCTCCCAGGCAGCAACAGCAGGGAGGATGCAAAGTCAGATTGGAGGGAACATCTTTTGAAAAGAGAGAGGAGCCAGGTTTTGTTTTGTTTTAAACTATAAAGTAGGAAAAAAAGAATCTTGGACACCTTGATCTACTGTGGTCTAGAACTGAACCGTCAAACAAGGCGGCGGCTTACCTGGCTTTAAAGCATAATGCACCACTTTCCTTGTTGTGTTAGTATCATCCACCAGCTGCAAAACAGAGAATGCTTTTATAAACACTTATTTAAAGTGACAGCACTTCAACACGTTATGCCTACCAGGCAAGTGGGGAATGTGGAATGGTGATCTCACTCATTTTCCCACCTGTGGGCAGGTGTGGAGGGCATGAGGGAGGGGAGAAGAACCTCTGTGAGGAATGTTTGCTGGTGCCCGAGACCATTCCTGAGGCTGAGAGTAGGCATGACATGGACTTGGGAACACCTCTGCTTTACCAACTCAAAGCTCCAAAGTCCATCACGCTTCCTTTGAGGAATCAAACGGTGTTGATTCACTGAAGAATTCAGCCAGTGAGCCCAATATTCTAACAGCAGCCAGTGAAAACAGTCCTGCACTGATTTTTATGTCTATAATCAACATCCATGGCAGCAGCAGTCAAGAACCAAAACACCCCTCATGTTGCATTGGAAAACCTCCTCTCAGGGACTGCTCAAAAATGCTGAAGAGCAAGGATATCAGCTTAAAAACTAACGTGCACCTGAACATAGTCATATTTTCAACTGCTTCCTATGCATCTAAAAGTTGGACAATAGGCACGTTCTGGTGGCCTAGTGGCAAGAAGCTACACTGCAATACCAGAGGTGTGTGGTTCGAATCCACCAGATGCTTTTCTAGAGAAGGAGGAACAATCTTCTGTACCTGTCAGATCTGATTTGACAGTACACACACACACATACACACACACACACAATTTTTAAAAAAAAAAAGTTGGACAATAAATAATGACTGGATAAGAAAAATCAATAACTTGCATTGTGATGTTGAAGAAGAGTAACCCATAGAACTGTCAAAAGAACAAACAGGTCTGTCTTGGAGGAAGTGCAAACAGGGTGGCTTCTGAGAGGCAATGATGGTGAAACGTAATCTCATATACTTTGGGCATGCTGTCAGGAAGGGCTGGGAACCACAATATTGCGTAGAGGGTCAGTGAAAAATAGGAAGATCCTCAACAAGACAGGTTGAAAAAGGCAGGACCGCCCCTGGGCTCACTCCTGCCGGGCAGCTCACAACACCTAACAACAACATGATACTGGGAAAGTGATCTAAAAGAAAACATCACTTACATGTCTTTTAGTTTATATATAAAGTTCAAAAGAAACCCTACAGGCCCATGGGCAGATCTAATAGGTATTACTTTGGTTTTGCTCTTTTTATATTAAATTTTTTAAAAGCTTTTTTAAAAAACTAAAACCCTGTGTTTAAAAACCCCTCTGTAGTATGAAGGAATATCCGATAGCAATTTTAAACTGTGTGTATGTGGATTATATTACTACATTAAAATATTTATTTGAAATTTTTACAACAAAATTAAAGACTAATTATGTATAAGCTATAAAAAAACCTTGCTCTTTAAGAACCACATAAAAATATAACCACAAATGTAACTGTCCACACCTTCAATGGCTAGAAATTTCAGCACTGTAAACAGTTGGGATTCTGAACGGACTTTGTTCTGCAGAATTAATAGCAGGGCTTTCCTGAGTCATATTTACCTCAATTATATAATCCCCTGGGGAGACATTTTGAAGGAGGCAGCTTGTTGTATCTGTATTTCGCTCCTGCAAAGACACAAATGGCATTTTAAAGACTTACTTTTGGGATTAAGTCATCAGATCCCTCTCCCCAACGAGAGCTGCAAGAAACCTGCTACCAGCTTCAACCGCACTTTCCCAAAGATACTGACTCATTCAGAGGCCAAGCATGTTATTATCTAAGCTTCATTTTGCTAAAAGGCCCAGGAGTGCTCTATGCCTCAGTCATGTTTTATACTCCACTGGTGGTGCCTTCAGCAGCAATAGGTGATCTGTGGACAAGGAAATGAGTGAGAGCTTTCCCTACTCAAAGGTTTAGGGGAGAAATGACTAGTTTACATGTATGTGTGGGAGTCCTGGTGACACAGGGTTTAAAGCATCTGGCTGCCAATCAAAATGTCAGCATAGTTCAAACTCACCAGCCTCTCCACAGGAGAAATACGTGGAAGTCTGCGACCATGAATGCTTCTGTAAACTGACTGCCATGTCTTTTCCCCGCAGAGCAGCGGGGCTGGAACTGCCAGTCTTTTGGCAGCAACTGGGCATTTGACCACTGCTTCACTAGGTCTCCTTACGTAAAGACTGCAGCCCAGGACACCTTAGGGGAAGTCTTACTGTCCTAGGTGCTCACTAAGTGTCAGAATCCATTAGACAGCAATGGAGAGTGTGGGTGTGGGTGTAATCTGCCGTAATTTTAACCTGGGCACAAAGTCAATGGCAAAAGTGACAGCCAAAGAGAGAAAGCAAAACTGAGGGAATCAGGCTGGTTCATGGGCCTGGCTTAGAGGGTTCTGGGTTTGACCACCACAGTCAAACTTCTCATCGTCTGCTGGGGTGACCTGGTAGTTCTGTAAACCTTCCTGCACATCTCCCCACCCTCTGAAAGCCCCAGCTTAAGGACTGTCTATTGTGTTTCTAATGTTCCCTGGTTTATTTGGAATATAAAAGCAGCAAGAGAATTACTAGTGGCTTGGATTCTAGATCTGTTTTTCCCCAATTATAAACTGTAGTAATCTGTGAACTTGCAGTCAAATGACCTCCCTGAGCCCAAGATTCTCCACCTATAAAATGGGGACAGCAGCAGCCTCTATTTCACTGAACTATAAAGACTCTTAAATTGGGGCAAAATTTGTTGCCTGGCATTCAGAGGACACCAGTTAAAGAGTCTTGAGTAAATGAAGAACAAAGGAAGCAGCCTTCATCATTTTGGTTCCTTGACATACATCTACCAGGCTTTCTCACTACTGGAAGGAGCTCTGATGGGACAGCAGGTAAAGAGCTGGGCCGCTAATGGCAAGGTGCTCTGTGAGGGAACCTTGGTGGACCATTTCCTGCCATAATCATTTACAGTCTCAGAAACCCTGAAGAAAGGTGGTCATAAGCTGGAATCAGCTGGACAGCAGTGGGTTATCACTACTGTGAGGGGCCCCTAATGGCACAGTGGTTAACCCATCAGCTGCTCCATGGCAGAAAGGTCTGGCAGTCTGCTTCTGTAAATACAGCCTCTGAAACCCTATGGGGAAAGCTCCATTCTGCTCTGAAAGGTTGCTATGTGTCATAATCAATGGGAAAGCAGTGTGTTTGGTTTGGGAATGACTGCTGGGTGGTGGTGGGTTTATAAGTGGTGAGACATGCTTGGTGACAACCCTCTAGAATTCCCGCCAGTGCTAGAATCATCATGCGAAGCTTCCCAATTACAGCGCCCCAGTGGGTATGATAAAGCACATGGTGTTCTTCACCCACATTCCGCAGCTCACCTGCCTACAAATCTTTCGCTTAAAGGGTCCTTCATGCTTAAGCTTGTAATGAAGGTAGAAGAAGCGGAAGCCGAAGTTGTGAGGTGCGTGGTCGAAGGACACCTGCATGTCCGATCCGTGCTGGGTGATGTTCAGGTTCCGAGGCTTCCAGACTGTTAGGAGGAAGGGACAAGGTGAGCCCTCAGAGCCACCCAACCCCAACCCCAACCCCAGGGCAGCGCTGTCAGGCCTGACAGACACAAACAACAGCTCTACTCACACGGCTTGCAGGCCAGGTTGTCCGGCTGCAGCAACAGGTCACAGGCTATCAAGAGAAAACATATTTCTAATTTTAGAACAGGTGCAGCTTTTCCTCCTCTGTTAACTCTTTCAAATAAAAAAAAAAATAAAGAATACTGACATGAACAGACATAATGCATGTTCACGGAAGCATTATTCAGAACAGCAAAAAGATGGAAAACTTTGTCCACCAAGGGTCCAAACTGCCAATGAGTGTCCAGAAGTGAATGGATACAGATAAATAAATTGCAAACCACACATACACACAATGGAATTCCACACAATATTAAGATTAATGATGAATCCAGAATAGAGACAGGAGGAACAACCAAGACTATCCTTCAAATCTAGAGCTGGGCCCAGCCAACCCCAGGAATCACCTTTCAGCCAATCAATTGACAGGCTTATAAAATGAACATTAACACTTCTCACTATACTCAACCATATAAGAGTTTATAAAGCAGGAAGAGGAAGAAAATATGGGCAAATGGAAATGGAGACCCCAGGGAGGAAGTGGTAATAGTGCTGTTATGGTGAGGGAATTATTACAATCAATGTCACAAAACAAAACTATACATACCTTGCTAAATGGAAAACTAATTTGCTCTATAAACTTCTACCCAAACCATAATAAAATGTTCAAATAATAAGAAACCCCCAACTATGAGAAACTGCCTATCTAAAATGGACCACGAAATAAGTTCTGTTCTTTGAAAATGGTGTTCTCAAAGAAATTAATCTTTAGGGTAACCCATCCCTCAAAATATGCACATTCCTGGGTGCTGCTGGAAGGGAATGAAAGACACCAATCAGTTCAGCCAAGATGCACAGCACAATGCAATGGCAGCTTACAAATGTTTAAAATGGTACAATGTGCAGTCTTAACTTTACACAAAGAACAAGAAACTGTATAAAGCTGCTTAGGTTGAAAAACCTTGTCTAGTCTTACACCATTTCAAAGCTGGTGGCCAAGGATTGTGGGACTGTATTCATGGTACTGTCACTTGGAGGTTATGTTTAGCTGAAAACAGAAACCATTAAGCTCCTACCCCACTGTGTTGGTGCCCTAGTGACATAATGAGTCACGTGTTGGACTGTTAACCACAACACTGGTGGTTTGGATGCTTCAGCCATTCCTGGTGGAACGGAGAAGGATAATGACACAAATCTGCTCCCAGTAAGATGTCCATTCTCGGAAACCTCAAGGAGAGTTGCCACAGGTCAGGAGCAACTCAAAGGTGGTGAGTTTTACCCCTAAAAGGTGAAGGACCTCTGACAGTACAGCATTTGGCTGTTAACCTAAATGCCAGTGGTTCAATCTGCTCCCATATGGAGTTACAGCTTTGGAGACCCCATGGGGCAGTTCTACTAAGGGGTCACCAAGAGTCGGACCCAGCTCTATGAGAACAGGCTTTTGGTCTCCCACTGTGTTCAGCAGGAACAAGAAACATTAGTTTACCCTTGGTAGCTGCTGGGAGGTTATTTTAACCTTCACTGGTGTTCTCATTTCAAATCATTTCTACGGGGTCTAAACCAAGCATCCAGGCATCTACTAAACCATGAAGGCCCTGAAAACCAGACAAAGCCTTGAAATAGGACTTGACTATGATAAACACAATGAAAGAGAGCAAATGGCTAGTGGGCTTGCTGTAGAAGCAACACGCAGCTAACTTCAGACAGACCTCTCTGGGAACAGCACACACTGCCAAAAACCAAAAGCGGTGCTGGGCTCACTCACAGTGCAGGGAAACAGTGATGAATGTCTGCGCTCCCAGAACACCCCCTACCTCTCCCCAGGAGAGAGACACTGATCCCACAGAGGGGAGGGGAAATCTTGATTTAGGCCAGTTTTGGTTTAGGTGAGGTTTTCATTAACACATTCTTTGAATCCTCTATTTACCATGTGCAAGACAGCAGGAGACGTTATGAAATACACATAGATCATTACCATATGGAAACATATTTTGAAAATGCATTTTAAAAATTATTGTGGGAAGTAAACATGTGACAAAAAAAAGTCCCATTTCTGCACCTCCATCATGCACAATTCGGTGACATTAATTACATTCATCACGTTTTACAGCCATCTGTTTTCCAATTTTTCCATCACCCTAAACAGAAGCTCCATGTCCCCAAGGCAATGGTCCTTCCCTCACCTCCCTCTCTCCTCTGGCAACCACCAATGAACTTGGGTCTCTAAGCACCTACAACTTTAGATATTCCATATAAACAGGATTATACAATATTTGTCCTTTTGGACCTGGGTTATTTCACTCAACATAATGTTTTTAAGGTTCTTCTATGTCATGAATATATCAGTACTTCATTTTAAAAAAACACCTTGTTACTACCCAGCCAGTTGGCTTTCCATTCAGCAGTTCACAAACATTTTGATTTGTGATGCTGATTGTAACCACCATGATGTAACAGCACTCCTCCCTCCTCCCCCTTGAGTTTACCATTTCCAGCTGTCCATCTCTCCTATCCCTTCTGCCTCATTTTACTCCCCGGGGGAATGAAGCTCTTTTAATCTCATATGGCTGATTGTTCTAAGTAGTACATTCCTCTCTGGTTCTACTGATAATCATATAGGTTTGTCTATTGTTTGAAAGTTGTGGCAAGAGGATGAGTTCAAGTCCAGGCTGGAAGGGAGACAAAGGGCCATAGTCTCAGGGGTTCCAACCTGTCTCTTTAAGGCCAGTAAGTCTAGGTCTTTTAACTCTTGGTACCAGCAGCCAGGAAATTAAAAGACAAATTGCATTCCGAAAGTCTGCTGTCAGAGCCCTTTCTAAAGTATTGAAGAGCAACGATGTCAGTCTGGAGACTAAGGTGCACCTGATATAGGCCATGGTCTTTATAGTTACTTGCTATGCATCAGAAAGCTGAAAAATGACTAGGGAGGATAGAAGAATTGATGCCTTTGAGCTGTGGTGCTGGAGAAGAGTACTGAATATAGGATGGATGGCTAGGAGAACAAGTTTGTCCTAAAGAGGGTGAGACCAGGCTTCTCCTTGGAGGCAAGGATTCTGAAGTTTTGTCTGACATAACTTTGGACATGTTGCAAGGTAGGACCAGTCCTTGGAGAAGGACGTTGTGCTTGGGAGAGCGTAGGGACAGCACAGGAGAGGAAGACTCTCATGACATGGATTGATTCAGTGACTGGGGTAATGAGGGTAGGTGTGTCAGAGACAATGAGAATGGCACATGATAGAGCAGGGTTTAGGGCTGTTGTACATAGGGTCGCTATGAGTAGCAGGCGATTTGACAGTACATAACAACAACAACAAAGTCTGGGTTGGTTTAGGGATCCCCCCCCCCCATGATTTTGCATTTGTTCCACATTTTTCACACATTGGTCCAGGACCTCTTACTGTGATCATTCTCAGAGCAGTTGGCATGACTTGCTGTTCTTGACTAATATTCCACTGTTGTTGCCGTTGTTGTTATGTGCTGTCGAGTTGCCTGCGACTCACAGCAACCCTATGTACAACAGCCCTAAACCCTGCTCTATCCTGTGCCAATTTCACTGTCTCTGACACACCTACCCCGATTACCCCAGTCACTGAATCAATCCACATCATAGAGGGTCCTCCTCTCCTTCACTGTCCCTCCACCCTCCCGCGTATGATGTCCTTCTCCAAGAACTGGTCCTGCCTTGTAACATGTCCAAAGTATGTCAGATGAAGTTTCCGAATCTTTGCCTCTAAGGAGCAGCCTGGTTTAACCCTCTCCAGGCTGAACTTGTTTGTCTTCTTAGCAGTCCACTGTATATTCAATACTCTTCTCCAATACCACAGCTCAAAGGCATCAATTCTCCTTCTATCCTCCCTAGTTATTGTTCAACTCTCTGAGGTGTAACAAGTTATTGCAAAGACCATGGCCTGTATCAGGCACACCTTAGTCTCAAGAGTGACACCACTGCTCTTCAGTACTTTGGAGGGGTCCCTAACACCTGACTTTGCCATCTCAATACGTCTTTTCATCTCCTGTCTGCTGGTGCCAAGAGTGTTGACTGTGGAGCCAAGCAAACTACAGTTGTTAACAATCTCAATCTCTTCACCATCCATCCTGATGCTGCCAAGTGGCCCAGTGGTTAGAATATTCCACTGTAAAATTCCATTTTAAGGAAGAAAATAAGACCAACTGTTGTAAAAGAATCATGCTGCATGTATAACTGAAACACTAAGGCAAGTTGGGGTTGAGAACAAATACAATCACAGGGGACATGGAGCACCAGCAAACCACTACAGAGGGAAGGTGGAGTGGACCAACAGCCGGCCAGCAGAGTCCCGAACACCAGACAAGACGCTCTTCAAGGCAGGCCAAAGAGAGTGCTGCTGTTTACAAGATGGCAACCACCACATTTGAAAGTGGTGATTTAGGGACAACATATTGTGTACAGAACAAGGAGCTCTAAAGTTGGCAGTTCAAAACTGCTCAGTGAATCCATGGGAGAAAGACCTGGCAAACTATTCTTGTGAAAACCCTGTAGGGTAGTTCCACTAGGTCTTAGGGGATCACTGTGCATCACAGTGTGATTCAGCCTCTGGCATGTGGGGATGAGAAGACTAAATTCTTTGTATGGTTGTTACTTGCTTGCTGAAACTGAGGAGGACCTGAAGCGCTTGCTGCAGAAGGTCAAGGACTGCAGTCTTAAATATAAATTGAAGCTCACCATCAAGAAAACAAAGGTTCTCACCACTGGGCCAATTGGCAGCATCATGATAGATGGTAAAGAGATTGAGACTGTTGACAGCTTTAGTTTTCTTGGCTCCATAATCAACAACACTCTTGGTACCAGTATCCAGGAAATTAAAAAACTAATTGCATTCATAAAGTCTGCTGTCAGAGAACTCTTCAAAGTACTGAAGAGCAACGATGTCAGTCTGGTGACTAAGGTGTGTCTGATTTAGGCCATAGTATTTGTGGTGCTGGAGAAGGGTACTGAATATACCATGGACAGCTGGGAGAATAAACAGGTTCATCCTAGAGAGGGTGAAGCCAGGCTGCTCCTTGGAGGAAAGGATTCTGAAACTCCATGTGACATACTCTGGGCATATTGCAAAGAAAGACCAGTCCTTTGAGGGAGACATCATGCTTGGGAGTGTGGAGAGACAGTACAAAAGAAGAAGACCCTTGGTGAGATGGACTGATTCAGTGACTGGGGTAACAGGGGTAGATATGTTGGAGACAAATAAGATTGACACAGGACAGAGCAGGGGTTAGGGCTGTAGTACATAGAGTCACTGTGAGTCACAAATGACTCGATGGCACATAACAAAAACAACAGTAATTGTTATTACTGAGTGAATGAGTACCATCGAGTTGGAACCAATGCATAACTGACCCTCCAGCATGTTTTCAGAGGCTCCAGGGAGGAAACTGCCCACCCTCCTGGAGCAGCTGGTAGATTCAAACCACGTGCCTTTGGGATTGATTGCAGCACAGTTTCTTACCATTAGGGCGCCAGAGCTCCAGGTCGTTATTAGCAGGGACATAAACTTAGAGCGGAGAGTGGCAGAGTAGACAACAAATAAAGAAAACTTTCAAGCAAGAGGTGGTTTGAGGAATACTGGTTATTTTTTTTTTTTTAATCTAAGCTTGGAAAATAGCAGGTAACAAACCATTCAGTTGCCACCATCCTGAAAATGGGTTACGAGATGGGATAATTTTATGATCATCCCAACATCAACTTGCTGTCATTTTGTAAGCAATATTTTATTTCTTATTGAAATTTTAATCAAAGTTTATAGAGAACCTGGATTTCCATTCATTCATTTTTGCACATTTTCCTCCCTGCCCACCGCCACTTTTCCCAGTTTTCTTTTCTCTTTGGAAAAAACAAAAAAAATTCTATCACCGTTGTACAATTCCCCTCACCCCGAGCCCACTTTACTATGAAGCTGTTATTCTGAATTATTTTCATTCAAATAATACCCAATCATATATTCCTTTTAAACAGTTCTCTCCCTCATATGTTTCAATGCAGTATACATTATTTATCCCTTCTTTTCTTAGTTTCCCCTCAACCCCAATGTCAGGCCTGTTTTATAACAGCGCATTATGCAGTATTTATGCTTTTGTGATTGAGATATTTCACTCAGGATAATGTCCTCCAAGGTCACCCATTTTGTATATTTCATGAGTTCACTTTTTTCAGTGCTGCATAGTATTTCATTGTGTGAATATACCACAGCTTCTCTATCCATTTTGTTGTTGATGGTCACTTGGGTTGTTTCTATCTCTTTGCTATTGTGAACAATGCAGCAATAAACATGGGTATGCATATATCTGCCTGGGTGCCAGTTCTGGTTTCTTTAGGGTATATTCCCAGTAGTGGAACTGCTGGGTCAAATGGTATATCCATTTCCAACCTTTTGACAAAGCTCCATACTGCCTTCGCCTTCCAGAGTTGCACTATTTGACATCAACAGCAAATAAGGGTTCCAGTTTCTCCACAATCTTGCCAGCATTTGTTGCTTGCCGCTCTGTTGAATTTTGCTAATCTTACCGGGGTGAGATGGTATCTCATAGTTGTTTTGAGTTATTTTGTTAATTTAACTCTTTATTGTGATCTGAGTGATAGCTTCAGAGCATAGTGGTTTTCTGTTCAGTAAGGCATCCACATTATATGTTGTAACACTGTTACAGTCCCCACATTATAACAGCACCTGTCCCCCTCCCTTGATTGTCATTTTTATTCATCCCTTCCTGACTTCTAGCTTTCTCAATAGGCAAATGTCATCTTTTTTAATCTGACATGGTCGACTGTCTAAACAGTGCATTCCCCTCTGGTCTTACTGATTTTAGGCATTCTTTTGATACACAGCTATTATAATGGCAGTAACAGGTTGTTTTTAAAAACAAAAAACCAAAACTGTCTGTTCTGTTCTAAAACAAAGGAGGAACCAGCCTCTCTGGACAGGTTACTAGCACCTGCACCAAACCTCAATTCCCAAACTCCTCTTCTGGATGCAGGGAACCCTCTGAGAAGCTTCTTCCATACTAGTGTTTGGTGCACTTCCAAACAAATCTCCCCAGAAAAATCATTAAAAGCAGAGAAAACGCTCCCTCATGGGAGCCAGCAGGAAAAACCACACTCACCGCGGGTCCTGAAGAAGAAGGGGTGGTAATTGCTTTCGTTTTTAATGGAAGGGAAAGGGACAATCTTTACAAAGTAATCCGTTTCAAATTTCATATTCAGGAAAGGCTGAGATTCCATTCCCTAAAAGGGGACAGAAGTACAGGTGACATGATGGAGGAACAGTCCACCCTCCCACCTCCAATGAGCCCTCCTTTCCCGTCCCCCTGCCACCACCCGTGGCCACGCAGATGCACTGTCCAACCCGTGGGCCAAACCTGGCAGAGTGAGGAGGTCAAGTCTATTGCCTACACTAGTCTGATGTAAGAAATTCTCACTTAAATTCAAAATGAGTATCAACAGTGCTATCTGTTCATGAGCAAGGAGACCATGGCTGATTGAAAGCAAACCTCAGAACTATGAGGTAGGCGTCCACCCCTCACAACAGAGACATCTTCCAGGAAGGCTGTGTAACAAGAGACACGTGTTTTCCACAGAGGGGTGCTCAAGACTTTTCCTGGTCTCCTGATGCTGCCCCACCATCCTCACCCACCTTGGCAGGAGGTGTGTACCTCCCCCCTCTCAGATTTCACAGGCTTTCAATAGACCATTCAAACCCCTGGAACAATGCTGCGTCTTTGGGCGCATTCCCTGTGTGTGACTTACGGTTCTTTTGAAGCTGCTGTTGAACTGCTTCGGGTCCTTTAGAATCAGTTGTTGGCACTGTCTCCCTTCCGACTTGAGCTCCTCCAGTATTACTCGGAATCCTTTTAGGAATTCAATGCCTGAGCAGAGCAGAATGCTTTTATTAAAAACGTGCCTAATTATTTCTGAACACACTTTCTTTCCTCTAAGATTACCCAGTCACCTCCACCCCCTGAGCAGAACCGAAGGCACCTTCGCTCAGTTAGAATATCTGAGTTTATAAGGAAGAGGGTAGTCAGGCTCTGCATTCCTCTGGTTGCCCCACCAGGTGATTTTCTGCTCCGCTGTCACTAATTAATCTTCAACACAGCTGGCCATGTCACAAATCTTTGCCACCTCTGCAGCATTAGGGTTGAAATGCTTAGACTCAAGTCACAACTGATTATAAAAGCACAGTGGAATAAATGGTGTAGAGGTCACTGAACAGAGTACATTCGGCTGGTGACCATTCCCAATGTTGACTAGAATATCCCCAAATCATGCTTCTACTTCAAGTTTTATTCCATTTCTTGACTTCTTTCAATGGTAACACCAAAATTCGTGTGTGTGTGTGTGTGTGTGTGTGTGTTTCCCACTCTGTCCATCAGTCCCCAGGGGGTCCCTGGTCTGAGATTAGTTTAGGAGCACGTACGTCTATGGGATTTACAAAGCTGTTCTTGCCCTAATCGCCTGCTTTCAGGCAGACACCCAAGAACTGCCCAGTGTGTGCCCTTCACACAGCACTCAGAGGCCCCGACGCCCACAGTGCTAGTGAAAGGCAGAGGCCCGGTCTCCCACCACCCAAGCTTCCCCCTGCACGTCCAACTGGATGCTTTCAAAGGGATTAAGCTCCCACGGCCCGCCCAGGGCCCTGTCTCCCATGGAGACTAGCAAGGTCCAACTGCAGCTGGAGAGCCCCAGAGCCGGCCTCAATTGGCGTGGTATCGATTTCACATTCTTTCTGAACACTAGACCGGGAGTCATGTTCAACCTTCCCTTGTTCCAGCGCAAAAGTAATTACACAGGATGTAATTAACCAGGTGGGAAATTTATTAATGGCAAAGGCCAGAGGACTCTCCTTCCAATCGGTTCTCCAACCCTATAATTACTTGATGACCGAGCACCTAGTCTTTTGGGGGGAAGGACAGAGAAACAGCAGGCAGAGCTTCACAAGAGAAGGGTTCAGACTGCCACAATACAAAGGGACCGAATTCCACCATTTTTCCTGAAGGCAGAGCTTTCTGTGGGGATGATAGCTAGCTGATTTTTTGGGAAACAAGTCCTTCAAAGCTACACTATCATTTATGTGTAGTCCCCAGAACCACTGCTGAACAAAAACCTAAGTCTTATGATGACAAAAGATGATTTTAAAAAACCAAAACAATGTCACTGAGTTGGATCTAACTCATAGCATCCCTCTGACCAATGGTAGAGAAGAGATGTCCTTCAGGGTTTCCAAGGTTGGAATCTGTACAAAGGTAAATTGCCTCTTCTTTCTTCCATAGGCAGCTGGGTTTTAACTGTCCAGGTTTCGGTTTACAGCTGAGCATTTAATCACTGCTCACCAGAACTCCTCCCCACAGTATGGCGGCTGGTGAGTTCAAACCACTGAATCACCAGACTTCCAAGTTTGTCATCTCAAGTGGCAGGGCACTACTTCTTCTCTTTTACTAAAAAGAGCCGCCTGAAAAAAAGCATTACGGCAAGTGTGAAGGTTGAGGTGGTTGTTACGTGATGTTGAATCGGAACCAACTCATAGCTGATCCTCCAGTGGGCTTTTCGAGGCCGTAATCTCATGAGAGGAGAGTGCCCGTCTTTCTCAGAGCAATTGGTGAATTCAAACTGCATGCCTTTGGGATGGCAGTACAACTCTTTACCACTAAGCCACCAGAGCTTCCTGGAGGCTGTGGGAGAGGCAGCAAATATCATTTCTGTAACATAGCAACACATTTATCACAGTATTATACTGCCTTATTGTCATGTAATGATTAGTAATTTTATAGAGCAGCTTCCCGTGAAGACATTTTTTTGCTCCTTTTTACCATTAAATCATTGAATCTTAACAATCAGAGCAGAAAGGTATTACTCTTGCCATTAAGCACAAAGAAATGGTGTGAAAGAACATTCCATAGCTGGACAGCTTTGAGCAGTGGCAATATTGTAGCCAGTGAGGTTTATCTGAGATGCGATTATTGCTAATTGAAAACTTTCCCCAAAATATGGTTTTGCAGTGTTTTGGGGGTTTTCCCTCAGTACAAGAAGATACTAACAACCTTTTTAATAAACTGAAAAGCTTCATATACAGTAAATCCAGGTGAGTGTGATGAAGAATTTTATGTGAGTAGGGGATTGGTTCAATTGTTTCAAAGTGAAGACAAAATCACATAATATTAAAGGTGGCACCCACTCCGAGATGGTAGACAGCTCCGCCATAATGAATGATCTCCCACATCAGGCTCCTGGGAAGGCTCACTATGCCTCTTTTGAGTCAATCATTCTGGATCTTTGATATCTAATCTTTCCCCACTCCATTCACCATGATAAAGCATTCAAAAGTCCTAAAATTTTAGCTCTGTTCCTGGTGTACCTCACTGGCCATGACAGAACCAGTCGACAGCTTGCACTAAACGGTCAGCAGGAATGGTCTTGTAAGTTAGACATCGTTAAGCTGGGGTCTGCCTGTGTTGGAATCCCAAGCTCCATACTTGTGAATGTTCAAGAGGTCAGGTAAGTGGAGTGTTGCCTTCAACCTCATCCTATGAGAATGACATTAAAAGTACTGTAGACATGGAGAGCACAGGCAAGATAACTGAGGGAAAACAAGTCCCATCTCAGGAGAACAGAGTCAAATGGATCTGTTAACACACGGAACTCCAACGGCTGCCAGAAGCTGACGGAGAACAACTGACCTGGAGAACCATAGTCTGAATGTGGATGCTGTTCAAAAGAGTGGTCGTTGACCCCACCCAGTGATTCCACAACAAGACCTGGAGATTTGCTCCTCTAAAGACTGCAGATGTCATGGGCAATTCTGCTTTATCACATGGTATCTCTGTTAAGTAAAAAATGACTGGACGGCACCTTACCACAACAGCCTCCTAACCTGAGATAAAATGATTTTGGCTTTTAAAGCTACCCACTTGTGGTATATGCATTAGGGTTGCACCACAGAAACAACACAGGAAGGGATTAGTCAGGCCGACCTCCCTTAAACTTTAGCCTTAGGGGGAATGACCACTTCTCTTCTGTCCACAGAAAATGTTTCAATCTTTAAATGTTAAGATAATATTATTTTTGGAAAACCCACTGGGTTCAGATGGAGCAACATAACAAGGAAAAGTGAGCTGGGTCAGGTTTTGTTCCATCCTCCCTCTTCTCACGCTTACCCCTTTTGCAATCTGGTTCTTCTGAGATTTAGTCTGATCAGTTTAGAAAAAAAAGACATTATTTTACTTTTCCCTTGGCCTGATTTTTTTTTTATAAATGCTGAGACTAGATGGCAATGCCATCATGGCAGTCTTGAAAAGCAGGTCCTGCCGGTAGTGATAACGTCACTGTCTGAAGCATTCTCTCTAGAACTGCACTCTGTACTGTCTCCAATTTTTACAGCAAACCGAGCAGCAGTTATACTCATTTTACAAATGGCTCAGAGTTATAATTTCCACTTTACAGATAGGAAAACTAGGGGTTTGAGATACCTGTGCTGTTGTTGTGTGCCACTGAGTTGAAAGTGACCCAGGGTGGACCCTCCAGCAGGTTTTCAAAGTCAGTAAATCACATGGGAAGAGACTGCCCATCCTTGTCCTATGGAGCAGCTGGTGAGTTTGAACCCTGTGCCTTTGGGATTGCAGTGCAGATTTTTAGGCCACCAGAGCTCGCCTTTGAGATACTTGAATGCCTTTTATAAAAGTAGTGTATGAATTCAAATAGGCTCATCTGAGTCAACTGCCTGGGTCCTTCCCATGTCTCAACTCAGTTCTATCATCACTTCATTAAAGAGGACAGGTTCAGCCTGAAGCTAAGTCTGGATAGATAATGTTGAGTTTGTTTTTACCTATTTCTTTGTTTTGGTTTGACTTGCTTGCGGTCTCTACCATTTCAAAAAAATGTCAAGTTTTACCATTTTGAAAATTTCCATTCTCAGGTGCCAACATTTAAAACTTGGCTGAGTTTTCATGGTTGCACATGGAAACCAACACTATCCTGAAAAAGCCAAGAAATGTGTCAATGCTGGGTCTGCACGTGTGTGACCCCAGAGACTATTATCCCGGGATGCTGAAGCCACTGAGCCCTTGGACAACATGTCCCCCAAGTCACTAGCTCTCTCCCCACTGCAGACACACAAAGGCCAGAGGCCAGTGCCATCAGTCACTGATGCACGTCCTCCACCAGGCATCTCTCGGTAACACTAAAGGGGCAGTTAACATCAACTCGTGTGTGTGTGTCTGTGAGTGTCTGCAGTAAAGTACAAAATGTGTCTGTGTCCATGCCAACCTACGCTTGACTCATGCAAAAGACCTGCCTGGCTACTGGAGACTATTGCATTTGGGGCCCCTGCACTGGGCACTAGTCACCATGGGGTACCTCACTTTCTGACCACTTACCAAGTGCTCCTGGTGACCACAGAATGGTGACAGCCACCTGGTCGTGACAAGCGTACTGACTGATGGTGATGTTCTGGGCGTCGGCAATCACATGTTTCCCCACCAGGTTCAAGTAAGTGGTGCAGTCTAGGGGGGTGGGAAGGTGAAAAGAACATCTTACACAGTTTCATTTCCAAGTTCATTTTCTCAATTACATAGTGATGCCTAGAAGTAGCCCAGCCCATTCTGCTGAAAGAGGGTATTCCAAAGCCCAAATATGACATCCAAGATGACTGCCTGGAAAACTAAAAGGTCAGGCCACCTGTAACCTCCACATCCCACCTTGGGTTAAATTCCAGGACAGTGAAAATAGGCTGTGGGTCACTGGCTGCAAATTTTTATAAAATCTTAGGACATTTTGCTTTGACAAATATTTAAACAGAATTGCCAATTCTATTATAAAGTTGTGTGAAAGAATACCAAAATAATCTAGACTGAATTTGTTTGCAGAAAAAAAAATTGTTGCAGAGGATGAGGTGACTGCAGAAAAGGAACGAACATGAGGCGGAGAATCCACAGGCAATGATTCAAAACAAGATTGTCAACCTAATTAGTATCTGCAAGACATACAGGTACACCCTGTTATTACTGCACTGCCCAGATGCTGCATTTCCCCAGAACAAATGGAAGATTTGTGACCACCTTGTGTTAAGCATATTTGATGGCACTATTTTTCTAGCAGCCAGTATTTGCTTAGTGTCTCTGTGTCACATTTTGGTAATCCTTGCAAAACTTCAAGCTTTTTCACAATACTATCACACACTTAAGAGACAATAGCATATCATTAACATAACCTTTATGTGAAGCGGGACACCAAAATATTGCCTTATCACAATATTAATTTTATTGCGGTGGCCTGGAAATGAACTCACAATAAATATCTCCAGAGTATGCTGCAGACATCTGCTCTACACTTTGAGATTTAGTGACTAAGTCAAAGATAACCTGAATCATCAAAGATTTATCCTGAAACATTATCTATTATCAAAGATACAAGACTCATCAGATCTAAATAGCCCCACACTCCTTAAAAAACAAAACCACCTGATTTTTTATTTTTGTCTAAGGACGCTTACTCAAAGCCACCTGTCAGTGTAGCCGCAACCCTGGGAGCAGCTGCGCCAACTGGTATTGCTGTACACACCTTCAAAGTCTGCATAAGCCCTACAAAGCTGTCAGAAACTTCCAGCTGGACCTGGGCTGCGATTTTAGGGAATGGCCACTCATGCAAGAAGAACTAGCAACTATGGCACACAGTCAGAGGCCGTTTCATCTCTGTTTCTTTCTCAGTGATTAAAGCTGACCACCCTCTTCCGCATCTGATGTGAAATCTTAGATTCCTCAAAACACTCAAACCTGCTCATTACCCTTGGAAGGAGAAAAACGCTCAAGGACACTTTCTAGGAAGTTCCAGGGGTGTGCTGTGTTTAACTTCTCCCATAACTGTAAACAGCACAAGACTTTTTCCTTTTTTGTAACTAAAAATGTTCACATGAGATAGTTGAAAACCACAAAAGAATGTAAGAAAATTGAAAAATTATCCATAACCTCTCATTATGTAGAGGGGAACTGCTATTAACATTCTAGTGGACATCCATCTTAACCTTTTACAGTGCACAAAATATTCTTTTACATTTTAAAAAATGTTATTGTTGAGAACAGAGTAAAAATTCACTGCCATGGAACAGATTCCAACTTAAAGTGGCCCTTAGAGGACAGTGTAGAACTGCTCCACACAGTCTTTTAGGCTGCAAATTTTTACAAGAGCTGCTGCCCTGTCTTCCTCCCACAGAGCGGTTAATGGATTTGAACTACCAACCTTTCAGTTGGCATCCTAACTCTTAACTCACCAGGGCTCTTATACGTAGTAAAACATAAGCCAATTCAAATTTATACATGTGTAATTTAGTGACAGTAATTACATTCATAAACTCACGGTCCCTTTAGATTTCAATTCTCCAAGCTATTATTAACAATTTAATCATGTATACATAGTTCTTTCCGGTGTGTGTGTGTGTGTGTGTGTGTGTGTGTGTGTGTGTGTTGGGTTATTTATTGGGCTGCTAAACAAAAGGTTTTGTTGGTTTGGTTTTTTTAAAATCTTCTTTATTTTATGCTAGTTTATTCACAAAGTTTGAATACATTGCTTTTGAAATCAGATTCTTTCAATTTCCCTCACACCCCACTCATCAAATTGTACAACCCAACGAATAATTCCCCCTCCCCCTGCACATCCCCATCCCTCTGCTTCCAGCCTCTCTCAGCCCTCTTGGATCCTTATACTCATTCTACAATAATGATTTTATACAATATTTATCCTTGTGGGACTGAGTTCACTCAGCATAATGCTCTCTAGTCCCTCCCAAGTTAGGTAATAATTTACAAAATAAATCATTGCTCCTAAGTGCTGCATTCCATTATGTGAATGTATCATAATTTTTCAAGCCATTCATTTGTGGTTGGACATTTGGGCTGTTTCCTTGCCAAATACAACCAGAAATGCACAATCTTAAGAGGATAATATTGATGCATGGGACTTTCTAAAGATTAAAGCCATGTGTGCATCAAAAACGTTTCCCGACAGGGTGAAAAGAAAACCTACAGACTGGGAACAAACATTTGGTAATAACATCTCAGATAAGAGTCTTATAACAAAAGTTTACAGAATACTCCTGGGCCTCCACAAGAGAAAAACTGATAACCCAATTAGAAAATGGGCAAAAGACATGAAAAGAATTTTCAGAGGAAGATATTTGAATGGCAAACAGACACATGAAGAAATGCTCCGAATCACTAACAGTAAGAGAGATGCAAATCAAAACCACAATGAGGTACCATCTCTCTCCAGGAGCAGTGGCAAAGTTTAACAGGGCAGCAAGGATGTGGGGAGAGAGGAACTCTTATACATTGTTGGTGGGATTGTAAAATGGTACAACCATTCTGGAAAGCAGTTTGGCACTTCCTCAAAAAGCTGAACATAGAAATTCTATTTAACCCAGCTATTCCATGACATAGAATATACCCTGAGAATATGAGAACCGAGACACAAATGGAGATTTGTACACCAATGTTCTAGCAGCAGTATTCACCACTGCAAGAACATATATAGTTCTTAAAAGAGCATGATGTTCAAGATAGACATTCTTTACTAGTTAAGCTATACCATTGAGTGAGGTTGAAGAAAATGTCAGAGGATACTTTTGTTTAAAGTTTATTTCACAGCAATAATCTCAGGGGTATACCCTTTTTAATATTTTACTAAACACAGTGTGATTGGCACAGGACAGAGCAGAGTTTAGGGCTGTTTGGTGTACATAGGGTCACTATGAGTCGCAGGCGACTCAACGGCACATAACAACAACATAATACAAAAGGGTAACGTATACATAGACACATCCCCTTTTCAACTGCTCCCTTCTCCCTGTCTGTGGCTTACTGTCTTACTTCTATCACTTTGATCGGCTTCTAAAACAGTCACATTTTCAATAAAGGATGCTAATAATGAATAAAATTGGGTTCTGCTTCAGATGAAAATTCACTCTCAAAGCAATAAGCATGTGTTCTCTGGGTACAGAAAATTATTTACAAGGTTCTTGTTATTACATGCTGTTGTGTTGAGTACGACTCATAGCAACCCTATGAACAGATCCGAGCCATATGCCATATGCCAACCTTACCATTTCTGACATACGTGAGCACATTGCTGCAACCACTGTGTCAATCCACCTAGCTGAGGGACTTCATCTCCTTCACTGACCAAGCACAATGACCCTCTCCAAGGTACAGACTCTCCTAGCAACACATCCAAAGTGTGTGAGATGAAGCTTTGTCATCTCTGCCTCCAAGGAACTCTCTGGTCTAGCACTCACTTTTTACAGATGAGCCAGGAGGGGACAGCCAGGAGGCTCAGTGCGCCATAGCTGACCAACTAGTCTGGACTAGAACACAGCCCCAGAACTCGCTCAGGCATCTCGATACTCTTATCACCAGCTCAGTGCTGTGAATATCAGAAGTTTTGAATCAGGGGTGTTAAGTAAAAATCCTGGCCAAAATCAGTTTCCTGTTATATAAGAAAGGCACACTTATAAATATTTTTTAAAAGTTAATCTACTGAGAAGAATAGGAATCTCAGAACACTTGATTGTGCTTATGTGAATCCTATACTTGGACCAGGAGGCAGTCTTCAGAACAGAGCAAGGAAACACTGCATGGTTCAAAATCGGAAAGGTTGTGCATCAAGGATGTGTCCTATCTCCATATTGTCTCAATCTATATGAGGAACAGATTATCAGGGAGGCTGAGCTCTATGAGAAATGTGGCATCAGGATTTGAGGTAGATTCATCAATAACCTGAGTTATGAAGATGACACAACCCTTCATGCTGAAACTGAGGAGGACCTGAAGCACTTGCTGCAAAAGGTCAAGGACTGCAGCCTTCAATATGATTGAAGCTCAACATCAAGAAAACAAAGATTCTCACCACTGGGCCGGTTGGCAGCATCATGATAGATAGTGAACAGACTGAGATTGTTGACAATTTCAGTTTGCTTGGCTCTTGGTACCAGCAGCCAGGAAATTAAAAGACCAATTGCATTGGGAAAAGTCTGCTGTCAGAGACCTCTCCAAAGTACTGAAGAGCAACAACGTCAGTCTAGAAACTAAGGTGCGCCTGATCCAGGCCATGGTCTTTGCCATTACTTGCTATGCATCAGAGAGCTGGAAAATAACTAATTGATGCCTTTGAGCTGTGGTGCTGTTTAAAAGTATTGAATATACGATGAACTGCTAGGAGAACAAACAAGTTCATTTTGGAGAGGGTGAAGCCAGGCTGCACCTTGGAGACAAGGATTCTGAAGGTTTGTCTGACATACTCTGGACATGCTGCAAGGCACGATCAGTCCTTGGAGGGGGACGTCATGCTTGGGAGGGTGGAGGGACAGTGCAGGAAAGGAAGATCCTTGATGAGATGGACTGATTCAGTCTTTGGGGTAATGGGGATAGGTGTGTCAGAGACAGTAAGACTGGCAAAGGATAGAGCAGGGTTTAGGGCTGTTGTATATCGGGTCACTGTTAGTCAAAGGTGACTAGATAGCACATAACAACAACAACAATCTACTGAGGACTCTACTGACGACAAGGAGCCCTAGTAGTACAGAGTTAAGCACTGGGCTGCTGGATTCAAACATTCAAGCACTGGTCAGTGGTTCAAACCTACCTACCACCTGCTTCTCAAGAGAAAGATGAGGCAGTCTGCTTCCATGTTAGGAGCCTTGTGAATCAAATGAGGCAGGTGTTCTCTGTCCTTCAGGATCACTATATAGTACTATCAACCCCACAACAATGAATGAGTGAATCTAGGGGCAGAAGGAGTTGTGGGCCAGTGATGAAAGTGCTTGACTGCAAACCAAAACGTAAGTGGTTCAAAGTCACCAGTCACTTCTTGAGAAGAAAGGTGCAGCAGCAGACTTTCATCACATTTGTTGTTGTTAGAGGCTGCCAAGTGGACTAAGACTGACAATAATCCTACTACAAACACCAGCTAGGAACCTTGCGCTATCCTGTGCCGGCCTCATAATCTCCACCATTATGGCCTTAGAAACCCTCAGAGACAATTCTACTCTGTCCTACAGAGTCACAGTGAGGTGTTAACAGACTTGAGGGCTAATAACAACAGCAACACCATGAGGACTAAAGAGAAAGTGGAGCAAATGGTTGGCTGTTCAAATTTCACTCCGCAGCTCCACAGAAGAAAGGCCTGGCAAATGGCATCTATAAGATTACAGCCAAGAAAACCCTATGCAGCAGTTCTACTCTATACCACAAGGGGTGACTATGAGTCAGAGAAGACTCCAAAGCAATAGGGAACAATGAAAGTCCTTTGTCTTTTACTAGGTTCAGAAAAAAGATGGCCAGACAAAAGGAAATCATGATTTTTCTTGTTTTGTTCATTTCTCCTGCCAAAATGAGCACTCTCTGAGTTTCTAGAAATATAAGTATGCAAATACAAAGTCAAAGAATTATCCTGAAACCTCATCAGGCAATCTCCCTCAGAGTTTACAGGATAAATATGGAATGCAAAGGGAAAGGGGTGTAAGGAATTCAGTTTTGATTTAATAGAAAGACATTATCTTCCATGACAAAAGAACATACAAATACGATACTGGAATTCAGTAATTCTGGTACAAACTTGCTAATTGATTCTCTAACTAGTTCTTTTGAGCAGAACTAACTACCAGCTCAATTGAGCAGGCACTTCCCCACAGAGGAGGGGGGATAAATAATCTTATTCAATGGAAAACACTGAGTTTCTTGAACAGCCTGGATCCAATTATTAGTTAAGTCTAAAGTTTTGGGTTCTGGTTACAAAAACTCTATGACCAAATGACATTTAGCCAAAATACCATGGAGCTTCAGATGTTTCAGGGGTCTGGGTGAGCTGTGAATTAAATTCTAATTAGATGCTGAGGAATTACAAAGAACGTAATGGCTGAGAGAGAGGGAGAGGCAAGTGGGCCAGATACTTAGCCCCAGAAGCAAACGCTAAGATCCTTTTCAGCTTTATAGGTACAGCTCTTCTTCCACAAAACCTCATTATTAAATCAGAGATGCAAATGCTTGTTTGCAGCTGACCGGAAAATTTTGAACTCTTGAATGTAACCTAAGCTCTGCCAAGACTGAACGCACACATCAGAAATTAACTTTCTGACTCAAAGAGAGATCCCTTCCACATGTCTTCACTTAGCTGAATCAAGCATCAAGGACGTGCAGCAAGTCTTAGCATCACTGCACTTCCACAGGACACGCACCCACTGTTAATGGGAAATGTCTGAGGGGCCTCCTGTAAGGCCTTCTAGGTTCATTTAAGAGACTGATGTCAGGGACTGTGACTCTGACTTCGACATGCATATCTGTATCTTAAAACTGTGAGGCTGTATCTGAGAACCTCAAAAACCCTGCTTCAAGTAGGTAACCAATTTTGAGGCTTCAACGTGGCCTGTTTCCTTTATTGACACTGACTCAGGTCAGCAACTAAGAGAGGAGACAAGTGTCAGGCACTGAACAGCACGAGTCCCGCTCCTCTTGTCAACATCTGTACTGACAAATTAAGGTTCATATGCCTAAAGCATTCACAGACCTCTACAACTACTTTATGCATAAAAACAAAAGCAGCCACAAATACCGCATAACACCGTTACTATAAAAACAGAAGGATAATCAGTAAGATTATGGCTATCCAAAGTGGGAAGGGGAGGAAACAGGGGGGTGAGGGTGGGAAATCACAGGGTAGGCAGAGGTTGGTGGGTGGGAGAAGGAATAAAGGAATTAGGAAAGATCCAGTAGGGATCTGAAAAGACAGAGTAATAGTGGACATACATCAATGGTGATTAATTTTATAGGACACAAGTATGGGAATGATTGTAAGAAACATAATGTGAATTTTTTAAAAAAAGAAAGAAAGAAATCTCTGCTTAGAAGGGACTCTATAGATGTCATCAGGAAAAGCTCACCCACCCTCCCATGTGTAAAACAATTCAGCCAGAAATTGTCACACTTTCTCTGGGGTAAAGGTGCCCTGGTGGTGGGCAGTTCAAATCCATCAGCTAATCCATGGAAGAAAAGTGGACTGTCTCCTCTTAGAAACCTCAAGGAGGGTGGCTGTGAGTCAGGATTGATTAACTGCAGTGGGCTTGGTTTGTTTTCTTTGGAGAAAGGGGGAAAAGGTGCTGTGTCCTAACTCCAGTAGGAATGACTTCTAATATTAATAAAACAAAACCGAGTTGTTGAATCATTTCCACCTCACAGTGACACCCTATGCGTGTCAGAGTAGAATCATGCTGCATAGGGTTTTCAGTGACTGATTTCTCAGAGCGTCATCAGCCTTTCCTTCCAAGTCGACTTGTTAGGCTGCAGGAATTCCGTCTAACATGCATAGATTTTTGAGTACAAATCACAGACATTTACTGACTTGAGCAGTTACACTTTAAGATTCAAACAATACCAGGAAGAAGTTAATTTTTATTTTATCTGATGAGAAAACTGAGGTATGGGAAAATCAAGTCATTAGTTGCAGCATATGTGACGGGTGGTGGGAAACGAGGGTTGCAACCCAGGTTTGAGTGAGCCATGGCCAAGTGGTAACCCCTAGGCTTAATAATCTGAGATATAAACCCACTTGGTCCAATCTGGGCTTGTAAAAGTGATGACATAATTATCAATATTTTTATAAATGTTCATATGTAAAATGTGAATTTCCTGTTCTTCTTGGAAATCACAGTATCTGGCAACATAAAGTATAAGGCCACAAATGAGCTGAAGTCAAGAAGTCAGTGCTTCCAGGATATGAACAGACACTCCACCAGAGAAGACATTCAGATGGCCAACAAGCACATGAAGAAATGTTCAAAATCCCAAGCTCTAAGAGAGATGCAAATCAAAACAACTATGAGATATTATCTCACACCAGTAAGAATAGCAAAATTTAACAGAACAGCAAGCAACAAATGCTGGTGAGGCTCTGGAGAAACTGGAACCCTTATTCACTGTTGGTAGGAGTGCAGAATGGTGTAACCAGTATGGAAGGCAGTATGGCGCTTTCTCAAAAAGTTGTAGAGATACCATTTGACCCTGCAATTCCACTACTGGAATATACCCTGAAGAAACTATAACTGCCACCCAAGCAGATACATGCACACCCATGTTTATCGCAGCTTTGTTCACAACAGAAAAGAGTTGGAAACAACCCACATGCCCATCAACAAATGAATGGACAGAGAAGATGTGGCATATTCACACAGTGGAATACTACGCTGCACTGAAAAACAAGGAACTCGTGAAATATTATACAAAATGGGTGACCCTGGAGGACATTATGCTGAGTGAAATATCTCAGTCACAAAAGGACAAATACTGCATAGAGCCACTGTTGTAAAACAGGACTGACATCGGGGTTGGGGGGAGACTCAGAAAGATGGGATAAATTATGTGTATTGCATTGAAACAGATGAGAGAGAAACTGTTTAAAAGGGATATACGATTAGGGATTTTTGTCATGACAGGAGTTCAGAGCGAAGGCTGTTATAGTGGAGTGGGCCTGGGGGGAGGGATTGTAAAACAATGAAAGAATTTTTCTTTTACTTTTCTAAGAGGGTAGTGTACTAGAGGGGAGGGTTGGGAGGGGAGAAAAGTGCAACAATGAATGAATGGAAATCCAAAGTCTCTGTAAACTTTCATCAAAATTAATAATAATTTTAAAAAGGGGGGGGGGAAGAAGTCAATGCTTCACACCAAGCATGGTTTTCCAGTTTGTCACAGTCCTCACCATGCCCTAGTATCTTCTCTCATTGAATGTCTCCTGCTGGGCCCTAGAGGCATTTGTGGTTTTGTGTTGAGACTGAGGTGTTTCACTCTGTTGACAAATCTGAGCAGGTTCAGAAGGTTCCTCAACGACAAACCCTGTAGTGTCCTTGATGAAGCACAATAGAGTAAGATTAAGACAGGAGAAGGGATTTCATTCTTTAGCAGACAAGCCAGTTTACTTACTGTCATATCTGAAGGTGATGTTGTGCAGCCCACTGCTCCTGCTGGCTGGCCCCACTCCCTGTGGGAAAACAAAAGAATACAATGAAGAGTGAAGCCAACTTGATCTTCCAGCATCAATCCCCTCCGCAAACCACCAGCACCTCTACTGAGATCCAGCACCACACTGGTCACTGAGAGACATCCACAGCTCTTTCCATCCACTCCACAGGCCCAGCTGTCCCCTCTTCCCCTCCAGATTCCCAGTCCCCGGCAGCATGAGCACGCACTTTCCCTAAGACAACAGGCTCGGGTTGAGTGGGGGTTAAATTATAACTCACCAGCAGTAAAACTGGGAGTGAGACCAAGAGCTGCCAGTTGGAGCCCTTCCAGTTGGATCCCCTGGAAGCACTGATTGGTTATAAAATTCACCAGCCAGATGCCCTCGTCCAAAAACTCTATTAAGTCCCAACAGATAGGCAATTCCTCAAGTCCAAGGAAACTTGAGTTCTCATTCCAAGACCGAGAATGAGTGTGAGAATAAGCCGTTACTTTTAATGAGGAAATTCTTCACTGCATCCCTACCTATGTTTGGAATATATTGGGTTGGTCATAAAAGAATTTTAAAAAAGTGACTTTAAAAGGCCTAACTCTGCTTCTTGGTGATGTGGCTGCTTGCCATCTGTGCTCTTAATAGCAAGGATAACAGCTCCGCCAGACTTCCCACTTTAATTACAGCAGCCACAGAGGGAGGCCAGGGATCCTCCCAGCCAGCCCGCCTGCTCCTAACCCCACTTAGTCATCACAGGGAAGGGCAGCTACACAACCAGCAGCTCCCACCGACTCTACTGTTTCGGGAACAATCTGCAAATGTATGTGTCACCCAGGATTATTTGCAGAAATCCCCCCAAAATATGCTAATTCTGAAATGAGAAATGATGGGAAACTATTCTAACCACACAGCTGACGGTTCCACTCAACAAGAGTGACATGGGGGCGGGGCGGCGGGAGCCACATGCTGGCAGCTGAGTATTTAATGGTAGATTGTTTGCTGAGACACAATGTGCTGAACACTTCAGATGGAACCCTGGTCTCGGGCCATAGCCCACTGTATCCAGAGGCCGTTCACGCTGCTTATCCCGAGGCCAGGCCAGCCCTCTGAAATGGGATCCCACACTAAGATGGACAGGAGCCCCAGGAAAGCACAGCTGTGCAGAAAGACACACACACACACACACACACACACACACACACACACAGAGATCTTTAACTCAAGTGTGGGATAGGCAGTAACACAAAACAAACCAACAGGACACAGCAGCCCGTGATCTGTGGGGCCTACCTTTCTCCCTGGCCCACGTTCCTCTTCTACATACCTTCCCTGCATCCACACTTCCTCCCACATATAAGATTCCAGAGTTTTTCACCTGAACTGAATCACTTCACAAAGCACTGGCACCTAATTAAAACTCAGAGTTTCCACAGCTCCTCAGGGACAAGGCCACAGTCTACAAGCAGATGTCTGAAACCACACAACACATCCCGGCAGGAGGCCAGGAAGTAGATAAGTCAATCCCCCCCTAACCCTATGGTAATGCCCCCCTCCAGGTGCCCAAACCACCCCTTCCTAGTTATGAACCCCCAGGGCACCAGCTGGAGAAGTGAACTGATGTGCTGCTGCATAAGCTGGATATTGCTAGGGACAATAGTGGACAACACAGGCGTGAGCCTGGACCCTGTAGACAGAAAGAATATGGATGCACTCCTTCGCAGAGGAGCAACTGGGTACATAGCATGTACTCCTGGGCACACACACTCAATTCACACCCAGCTTCCTAAGAACTCCTATAATAAGTAGATGGATAAACAGAATCTACATAGCTGAGGTGAAAGTTACAGGCACATATCAGTATGCAAGACACGAGAAGCCACAGGGCAATATCCGAGTTGGTTAAATGAAGGGCAGCAGGAGCTTAAAAGAGGGCAAGGGAAAGGCAGAATGATGGGAGGAAAACAAAATGGAACTAGAGGTCAAGGCCAGCCTTAATCCTTAGATCCAGTAGATAGTGACAAGTGCAAGCTACTTCATTCCCCAAGGTCTTTCTTAATACGAATTTACAGAATGTCAGGGAGGGGGTGGAGGTTCAGAAGGATCATGGGAAGCCACGGAGAGGCAGCACTGTTCACAAATGAAACTTAACTCTCTGAGGCACCTAGTAATCTCTGGTCACTAGTAACTGAGCTTACTTGCGAGGCTTTATTGGTTTTTCTTCTTGTGCTTATTTCTCCTACAATGTGTTTTAAGTTATCTCTTGGGCCCCCGTAACAGGCAATGCAATGCAGAGAGGAGCTCAAGAGGGTGGATGTGTCTGTGCTAAGGGAATTATACATCATGCCTAGAACCTGCCGTTAGCTGCTGTCCAGTCAACCCTCAACTCACTCACAGCTCCCCATGCACAATGGGATGAACCTGTATCATCCCCAGGACCAGGAACTGGATCACTGTGATGCACAAGGTTATCAGAAGAGGATTGCCAGGCCTTCCTAATCTCTTCCAAACAAAAAACTGCTAAAATCTGCTCCACAATCATAGCAGCACATAAATCTCTCCTGACGGATGGGTGGTGGCTGGCTGCCTCTTGAGATGCACTGACTGGGACTCTCAACTAAGAATCCAGCATAGTAAGAATTGAACTCCTCTTCCTTCAAGAATGGTCCAATGAGTTGTGAATGGTCCTGTTCAAGGGGGGTGGTCTGTGAGCTGACCTCAGAGGAGAGCATCCCTTTGCCATTCACTGAGCACTCCACTTTGACCCAATGATCCAGTGATAAACCAGACAAATGCCTCCAGCCTCAACTGTTGCCCATCAAGGTAGTCTCCTAACACTCAAATCTCCTCATCCCTCTGCTCCAAATCCTCACTTACTTCTTAGCACCTCTGGTCCTTTCCTGAAGTGACCCCTCCTGGCCCTCCCAGTCTCTGTCTCCCTGACTCCCAAGCCTCTCCAGGCATTATGATATAGGCCATCCTCAGTTTACAACTAAGATTTGTTTCCAAGTGTGTCTTCAAGTAGACTCTGCAGGTAAACTGAAACAAGTAATCATGTTCTTACTTAGCATCAGGCAGTCAAATGTGTGTCTCAGTAAACAGAATGTAAGGATATGTATTTCAGTAAGTACACAAGGATGCTTCAGATCATTAGGCACTCTCACAGCACAGTCCACAGCCTGTCTGGTTGTTAACTAGAAGGTGGTCCAGATTCTCACCAGGTCCTCCTCAGGAGAGACAAGCATTCTCTTCCTATCCAGAGCCTGGTGTAATGACTGGGGTTTTGTTTGTGTCCTACAGAGGAGCAACGACCTGGGAGGAACCTAAAGGCTTTGTGGGTGTTTGATGCATATAAAACAGTTAAACTTTCCTCTCTGATACAATGAAGCACCATAAATATAACACAATGCATAGTAATAATATAGTGATAGTTACTACATATGGTATTGCACTAGGGAAACTGTGTGTATGTGCATGTAGGTATCAAATATTGTAATGAAACATTAAAGAAACATTTCTTAAATCAGTTTCCAAAACGCAAAGCCATCAAGCCAGTTCTGATTCCTAGTGACCCTACAGGACTGAGCAGGACTTCCCCACAGCGTTTCCAAAGCTGTAATCTTCATGGGAAGAGCCTTCTATGTGTGGGGCTGCTAACCAAAAGGTCAGCGATGCAAACACAGATGACTGAGAGGAGCACTGGTGACCTAAAGGCAAGAAGCTGCACTGCAATCCAGAAGGCACACAGTTCTAATCCACCAGCCGTTCTATGGAAGGATGGGCATTCTCCTCCAGTGCTATTAACTGCCTCTGAAAACCCACCAGAGGTTCAGTAGAAGTCAGTTCCAACTCAAATGTATACAACAACAAACACAAAGGACTGGTAGTCCGCTCCAAGCAAGAAAGCCAAGCCATCTCCTCTACAAAGATTTACAGTCTCAGAAACCGAATGGAGGGTCACCAAAAGTCAGAATCAACGGAAAGGCAATGGTTTGTCTGTTTGCTTGTTTGTTCTGTTACATAAACAAAACTGCCACACCTTTCTCCTGTGGAGCAACAGGTGGGCTGAAAGCCCTGACCTTTTTCAGCCAAATCCTTAAACCCTGCACCAGCAGGAGTCCTTAAAACAGTTTCTTAAAGGTGAAAAGAAGATCACAATTAAAGGTTAGTGTGTACTGTCTTTTCATGTCCTGATACTGAAAATGGCATTCATACAGTAACATTCTAATCTGCCCTCACTTTAAAACAACTGAACCAAAACAGATCCTAACCATAATCACCTTCACTTACTGCACATGCAGCTTTAAAAAAAAATTAAAAAAAAAATTCTTGAAAACCTTTGAGTCTTTTCTTGCACTACAGTAAGGCTTATAGGAATAGTATGCTGATTTTTAATATCTAAAGAAATTATCAATAGCCTTCCATTTCGATCAAGCCACAGCATTGCTTAGTAATGACTGTGGCTTTCTCTGGAGCAGAATCTTTCATATGCCCCATTAGTTTCACTTTGTCCTTTAAAAATGTCTTTTTTTTTATTTTTTATTTGTTTGTTATTTTTGATAACAGACTACAGCATAATGTTTTTCCAAAGACTAATGGTGTTTCACTTCCTTTGGGTCCCTTTGTAATTTCCACTCTACTTTTAATGGTAATTGTTTTCCCCTTTCCCTGATACATCACCCACTTGCATTGGATTTACACTTTGGATAAACAGTTATATGGGTACCTAATAAGAAAATTTAAACTAAGGAGAAAGTTATACACTCAACGGAGTTAATGGGCACATGACCTCACTTTAAAAGGTGGGCCTGGAACCCTTATTCACTGTTGGTGGGAGGGTAAAATGGTGTAACCACTATGGAAGGCAGTATGGCACTTTCTCAGAAAGTTGCAAATAGAAATACCATTTGACCCAGCAATTCCACTACTGGGAATATACCCTAAAGAAACCATAACCACCACCCAAGCAGATATATGCACATCCATGTTTATCGCGGCTTTGTTCGCAATAGCAAAGAGTTGGAAACAACCCAAGTGCCCATCAACAAATGAATGGATAAACTATGGTATATTCACACAATGGAATACTATGCTGCCTTGAAAAACAAGGAACTCATGAAATATTGCACAAAATGAGTGACTCTGGAGGACATTATGCTGAGTGAAATATCTCAGTCCAAAAGGACAAATACTGCATAGTGCCACCATTATAAAGCAGGACTGATATCAGGGTTGGGGAGAACTTAAGAAAAGAGAGGATAAATAATGTATACTGCATTGATACAGAAGAGGGAGAGAACTATTTATAAGAAATATATGATTAGGTATTATTTTCATGACAAGAGTCCAGAATAAGAGCTGCAGAGTAAAGTGGACTTGGGGGAGAGGGGGATTGTATAACAATGAAAGAAAAGTCTCCATAAACTTTTTGGTTTTTTGTTTGTTTGTTTGTTTGTTTGTTTTTTTAAATTCAGCTTATCCTAGGGCTGAAAACCTCAATTTCTGTTCATGACAGTGGAGATTTTGATTTTTTTTTAAATATCTACATTCTTTCTAATAAACTGTTGGAAGACTTCTTGGTTGTCTTTTAAATGTCTGGTTTACTGTAATTTCATGTATTATTGCCATCTACTGGAATGGAGTTTATATTTTTGAGGAAGAATTTGAGAATATTCCTGTTTGAAAAGAAAGGAATTGTAATGTTCACAGGAGATTTTTCAAAGTGGATCTGTAATGAGAAATTGTAGATGCACTTTGCAGCAGTTGAAAAAGTATTGTGATTTGACTGAAATAAAACTAAATGTGTTGTCCTCAAAAAAAAAAAATTAGTTTAAAAAAAAAAAGGTGGACTGCATTCTCATTCCTGGAGTTGAAGCCACATGATGTTTTCACAAGCATCACAAAATAGTACATACTTTCATTATTATTAATCATTGTATATAACCCAAAATTTTTTAAAATTATTAATTTCAATGAAAATTTACAGAGACTTTGGATTTCCATTCATTCATTGTCGCACTTTTCTCCCCTCCCAACTCTCTTCCTAGTACACTACCCTCTTTGAAAAGTAAAAGAAAAATTCTTTCATTGTTTTACATTACTCCCTCCCCCCAGGTCCACTACACTATGCAGCCTTCGCTCTGGACTCCTGTCATGACAAAACTACCTAATCACATATCCCTTTTAAACAGTTTTCTCCCTCATCTGTTTCAACGCAGTAAACATTACTGCACCTTTCTCAGTCTCCTGCCAACCCCAATTGTCAGTCCTTTTGTGATTGAGATACTTCACTCAGCATAATGTCCTCCAGGCTCACCCATTTTGAATAATATTGCATGAGTTCCTTGTTTTTCAATGCAGCATTGTATTCCATTGTGTGAATATACCACAGCTTCTCTATCCATTCGTTTGTTGATGGGCACTTAGGTTGTTTCCAACTCCTTGTGAACAAAGCCTCGATAAACATGGATGTGCATATATCTGCTTGGGTGGTGGTTATGGTCTCTTTGGGGTATATTCCCAGTGGAATTGCTGGGTCAAATCGTATCTCTATTTGCAACTTTTTGAGAAAGTGCCATACCGCTTTCCACAGTGGTTGCACCATTTTATACTCCCACCAACAGTGAATAAGGGTTCCAGTTTCTCCACAACCTCGCCAGCATTTGTTGCTTGCTGTTTGGTTAAATTTTGCTATTCTGACTGGGGTGAGATGATTGTCTCATAGTTGCTTTGATTTACATCTCTCTTAGAGCTAGGGATTTTGAACATTTCTTCATCTGCTTGTTAGCCATCTGAATGTCTTCTTTGGTGAAGTGTCTGTTCCTATCCTGTGCCCATTTTTCTATTGGATTATTTACCTTTATCTTGTAGTGATAACCCAAAAATTTAACATACTTTGGCAGTCCAGTCCTAAAAATGAAGTATTTGTATGTCAGATGTCCTTAACCAGAGGACTTACTGGGAAGCTCAGGACCTGTACACCCCAACACCCTTCTTTCTTATACATTCTCCACGAAGCCCTTCCTACCAACCACCCCAAGTGGTGCTCCTATATCTGGCTTCCTGCCTTGTCCAGGCCCCAACACATCAGACTTCCTGCGTATTTACTTTATGGGAACAGAGTAATCCATCCCACAGCTTTAGTGCCACGGTATCTCTGCCAATAAGCTGCAAAGTGTTTATTCTAATTGCACAGAAAAGCAGAGACTATCCAAGCTTGGTCACTCCATCCGGAAGCATGAGATGCTATGCCAGGTATTGGTTCTTACATGCCCTGTGTGGAGACCTTTTACTCTGAGACTCCCCCAAGGCCATAGCTCCTCACAAGCCTCAGCTGCCAGGCAATCTTGGGCTCCTGGCCAACACAGCTTCACTGCTCCCAAGTCCTCAGAGCCAGTGGCCCAGGCTAGCCCGCAGAGCACTGCTGTTTCAAGCTTTGTGGTAGGTAGAACAATAAGGGCCTAAAAGACATTCATGTTCTACACCTGGACGGAGTCTGTGAATGTGACCTGACATGTATTAAAATGAAGGCTCCTGAGATGAGGAGAGTATCCAGAACAAGCCTGGTGAACCAGTGTAATCACATTAACAAGGATTCGCCCCCGGGACCTCCAGAAGAAACTAATGCTGATTTGGAGTCTACAGGCCCTTTTATAACTTCTGACCTCTTGAACTGTAAGACAATTAAGTGTGTTTCTTTTAGCCACTATTTGGCCCACCATGCATCTGTCAGTCTGTTACACTGTGGCAGCATGCACATCACTATGACACTGAAGTGAGGCTTTTTCAAAACCAGCAGTCACTCATCGTGGGCAGGTTTCAGTGGAAACTCCAGATTAAGGTAGATAAAAACTAGGTCTGGTGATCTACTTTGGAAAAGTAATCAGTGAAAACTCGAGAAGCCACAAGAGAACATCATCTAACTCACTGTGGATACATACCCACTGCTGTTGACTCAATTCCACCTCATGGCAACCCTATAAGGGACGCTGGTGGCCTAGTGGGATGAACCTGCACTGCAATCCCAAAGGTACAGGGTTTGAATCCACCAGCTGCTCCACAGAAGGATGTCACTGAACTCTCTTTGACTCCAGCTTCAGGGAATCATGAGATAAATGCATCAGAACAACTGCATGAGATGATGCCAGCTCACATAAAGGATTTTGGGGGCTAGTCTGGGACATATCTCGTTAAGAGCATGGGTTTTGGGGTTCTGAAGACCTAAGTTTGAATTCAGACTTCCCCACTTCAGAGCTCTGTGACCTTGGACAAGTTTCTGAACTACTCTGGGCCTCATTTCCCAGTGAGTAAAATTTCCTGAAAAGCACTGTCGTGTGATCTCAGTAAGGTGGCATACGTCTCACACAGCATCTGACACAGAATAAATTAAGAAATGGTCTATGAATACTCCCAGGAAAATTTCTGCCCCAATAAGCAACATGAGAGTTGTGCTGGGGGAACCTGGCCAGGGGATATGTGAGGGAAATAGGAAGGTTCTCCAGGAGATGCATCTCCCTAGTTTGATCAGTTTCCACAGAGAGATTGTAGAGCAAGTGGACGATAAGCAGGACAGGGCAGGGCAGCAGAAAGCACCGAGCACCTTGTCTGAGGAATGCATCCTTCAGAAGGTCGCAGTGGGGTTCTAGCTCTGTCGAGGCATGTAGTGGATGTGAAGGGTGAGGCTGAAGACAGCACAGTCAAGAGAGCAGGCCCACCTCCCCTCTCACCTGGGCCCCAACGCAGTCCAAAACCACGGTTCAAAATCCTCCATTCCCACTCACAGCATCCCTGTGGGACGGAGAAGTGAGCCTTCAGGGGTTTCTTTTTTTTTTTTCTATAATTATATTTTATTAATTTTCATAAACATTTACAGAGATTTTGGGCTTCCACTCATTCATTGTTGCACTATTCTCTCTACCCTCCTCCCAGTTTGTTCTTGTCCAAATGCCACAGTGCTTGTCAAAGCCAGTTCTGATTAATCTTCTTTGTCAGTGTGTCCTTTACCATTCCCTATCACTCCTCCCTGAGAGAGACTTCACCCTGAGTCATAAGGAAAAGGGGATGGCGTATTCTCTTAGCTACTTCCTGCTGAAAAGGGACGCTGTGGGTTTCAGGGTGAAGATCTTCTCTCACTACTCTAAAGGGCCCCTTTGGCAGTAGGAAACACATAGACTATTATGGAGATTGATTTTGGAATTTAGATGCACTCTTATTGTGCTTGGCCGTACATGTTCATATCCTTGAAGATGTATCACGGGGGTGTTGCAACCTAGAAGACACAAATTTGACTAACAAGTTATAAGTACATGAGTCCAAAAATTATGGAAAAGTAAAAGAAAAGATTCTTTCATTGTTTTACAAACCCTCCCCCAGGTCCCCTCCACCATGTAGCCCTCGCTCTAGTCTCCTGTGATGACAGAAATACCCAGTTATATCTCTCTTTTAAACGGTTCTCTCCCTCCTCTGTTTCAGTGTGAGCCTTCAGGGTTTCTAAGTCTGTAGTCTTTATGAAAGCAGACTGCGTGGTGGGTGCTAACTGCCAACCTTTTGGTAGTAGCGGATTGCTTTATTCATCACATCACCAGAGTCCCATAGCACATGGTAAGGAATACTCATTTTTGTGTATAAAGAAACAAACGAATGATTAAGCCAGTGCTATGGATTGGATCGTGTTCCCTCAAAAAATGTGCTTTCTGTAAATCCTAACTTCTATGCCTGTGACCATAATCCCTTTTGGAGGCAGGTGAGCGTTGAGTGAGCCTTATTACAAAAGCAGAGCTCTGGTGGCATAGTCTATAAAGAGTGGCCCTGTTAACCACGTTCTCTGCTGGCTCAAATCCACCACTTCTCCAAGAGCGAAAGATAGGCAGTCTCTCCCAGTGTGATCTACAGCCTCAGAAAAACTCTGGAGGGTCAGCTATAAGATGAAATTGACTCGAAAACAAGGAGTTGAGCTGAAGGCAAGCAAGAAGACAGAAATGAGGGGTGAGAGATGAAGCCACATGAAGACTGGCCAGGAGCAAAAGATCCGAGGGTACATGGACCTTCCTCCACAGCTGACAGAGATAAAACCTTCCAACAGAGCTGGCACTCTGAATTTGAACAGCAAGGAGGGATCAATCTTTGGAGAGGGACGTCATGCTTGGGAGGGTGGAGGGACAGTGCAGGAGAGGAAGACCCTCGATGAGATGGACTGATTGAGTGACTGGAGTAATGGGGGTTAGGTGTGTTGGAGACAATAAGATTGGCACAAGATAGAGCAGGGTTTAGGTTGTACATAGCGTTGTTATGAGTCGCAGGCAACTCGATGACACACAACAAAAATAATAGGGAGATGTGGTTTGAATCCACCAGTTGCTCCATGGGAGAAGGATGAGCAATCTCCTTCTGTGTGACTATCTGCCTCTGAAAACCCGTCAGAGGGTCAGCTATGGGTCAGTTCTGACTCTACAGTACTCAACAACTCAAGGATCCAAAATGGTGAGCAAATAAATTTCTGGTCATTAAACTGCTCACGTGTAATCTCTATTGTAACAGCACTAAGTAAAGACAGGTCTAGTAATCCTTACTTGGAGTCCAGGAGGACACAGCTTGGTGTTATCAGGTGATTTATAGGCTTAGAATTAGGACTCACAACTAAGAGGATGCAGATAAGACAACTTACAAAGCTGACCCCAATCAGTGGCACCCACTAAAATCCCTTCTTCAGTCTCAAGCTTTTAGCTCCTACACAGGTTTGATATTTAATGAGCTGACAATTAAGAATACTTGTTTGTTGCCTGTTACTAAAAAACCATAAATGCCAACACTATGGCCTGGGGGTGCCACATTCTTAGTTAATTAGCTACTCCCATTTGCTCACCATCAGTGGCTTTTAATTTGTTCCAACATAAATGAAGAAGCCAGCCCGTGGGGTGCCTCGAGCTCTGCTATGACGCTGCTCCTGCCAGGACTCTCAGTGAGCAGATGCGAGCAGGAAATGGGGATATGATGGAGACAGCATCTTTTACTTAGCAAAGAGGCAAATGATAACCCTCAAAAAGCAAATCCCACACCATGCTCTAGCCATATGGCAAGAAACAAAGGCCTGCACACCCATGGGATAGTGTTCTCATGCAGTGTGGCCTGGAGCCCTTGGGCAGGTGACTATGGAGAGGCAATCAGTCAGCCAACTTCTTAAGGGGCTGTTGGGGAGTCTAAATCACTTGAAGAGACTAATTTCTCATAGAAACATCTCTAATGTAGTTTCAGAATAGCCTGCGTGCCATTATGGAGGGGGAAACATTTGTGGTTTGTTGTTTTTTGTTGTTTTTTTTTAAAAAAAATGCATTTTTATGAATCCACCAGATGCTCTGCCGGAGAAGGAGGAACAATCTCCTCCTGTACCAGTCAGATCTGATTTGACAGTACACTCACACAAAAATAATAAAATAATAAAAATAAATTAAAAAATGCATTTTTAAAAAGGATTGCTAAAAATATTCAGTGCTTAGCCATTTGCAACACCTAGAGCCCATGGGTAGTGCAAATGGTTAGGTGCTGGGCCACTAACTGAAAGCTTGGAGGTTTCAGTCCACCAAGAAGTGCCTCAGAAGAAAGGCCTGGCGATCGACTCTGACAAAGCAGGAGCACAAGCCCTCCTCTCTCACACACACACGGGGTCAGTATGAATTGAAATCAACTCGACAGCAATTGGTGTGGGCCCTTTTAGTATTTCAAATAAAAAGCGGCAAGGTGAGGTCTCAGTAAGACTGCTTTCAAATCAAGTGAAAGGAATTCTGAGAATGTTCCTAAACGTATCATGAAAAGTTTAGATGAAGACTTTAAAATATTGCTGTTACCAGAAGAACTCAGAGGATATATTTAAGGTACACCTGGTAAGCACTTAAAACTCAAGCCAATTCATACTTTTTATTTTTTGTAGCATCCTTCCCATCTTGGGTTTCCAGTGTGCCAACAAGATGAAGCAGGCAGCTCTGTGAGGCTTACAAGCCAGAGTAGACATACATGTTACCTGGGATCAATGGGAATGATAAGGGCAAAGCAAGACAGAATGTGGCGTCATTTTTATCCCACGCAGGTTTTGCTCACTTCATAAACAAAGACATATTCCACTTACTTTAGTTCAAACCTTTAACTTTTAAAAATGTGGGGGGGGAGGAGTCCACAAAGGCAGAGAACCCCCAGGTGATGTAAGCTGACGAGAATGCTGGCGAACTCAGCTCAAGGAAAATAAATCACCAAGCCAACCTGGGCCTGGATCTGTTCAAGATATTCCCTCCATATTCCCAGGAGCTGTTCTCTCTTCCTTCATCTAAAAGCAACCAACTTCGGCAGCAAAAAAGGAGTCAGCAAGCAGCCAGACTTGGGGAGGTGAAGTCTTGGATGTCTAGCAGAAAAGGCACAAAGCCTTGGAGGAGAACTAGTGGGTCTCCCACCAGCAATTACCATGTCGAGCCCCAAAGACCCAGAGATCTTAAGCTAATTAGAGAGATTTGCCTGGGGAGGTAGGAAATCACTACTCCAGAGCATCGCCTGTGCACCAGACCAAAGCCGAAATCATGATTCATCTCTGACATGTTGCTAATCAGCACACACATGTTCCTAATTTCACGCTCCCCAAAGGAAAGCTGAAGGGACAATTGTTTCTGAGCTGCAACATGGAGCAGGCAGATGCCAAGTTACCATGTATCCCTCTTATCGGACCGAAAGCTCTGTGTTTCTGTCCAAGCTCCCTTTCACCAGCCCCATTCCTCCTCCACCTTGTCCCCTAAAGAAATCTACAAAGGATCAAGATTTGCTGGGACATTTATGAGTTATTTCGCAGATGGCATCTTCTCTGAGGGCTGGCGAGATAGATGGTATTTTAATATATTTTCAAATGTCTTTCTTCATTCCAGACGTTAGGATTTTCTTAGTGCTTCTGCAGCTGGAACATACACAGGCAGTTGAGAGAGAGAGAGAGAAAGAGAAAGAGAGAGAGAAAGAGACACAGACACTTTCAGGCTGTGTTTGCAAAACAAAAGGAAGCTCTGCAGCCTTCTTGGTATGAACAAAGCAAATGCCTAAACACTTTTTCCAATCAGTCTGTTAAAGATCTGGGCGGTGCTACTCACAAATAGGCAGAGTCGTTTCATTTTTCCATCTCACAAACGTTAAAAGCAAGCTATAAAACAGGCCTCTGGCCGGAAAGTCAGGCTTCCTCTAGGCGGGCGTCCCACTCCTGTCCATTCCAATGAGAACTGGCTATGCAGAACTGGCATTTTTAAGGGGACAGCCAACCCATCTGTAAATTAAAAAGCATACCCAGACAGCTCACAGACGGAGATTAACTAGTGTTCTGTAAATACTGGGTAAAAAGAGGAAGCAAACTACCAACTACCAAACACCCACACCAGCCGGTAGGGGAATTAGCTACCGGCTGGCTCTCACTTAGTTGCTAAAAAGACTTCCACTCCCTCAGGCCCAAGAAAGTATCTTCCTGCTTAAGGGCAAAATAGTGATTAGACAATAGAGGAAAACTTAAAGCTATAAACATGATTGTTATGCCTAAGCTGGGAGGAAATGTTCAGATCAAAACAAACTACTAATAAAAAGCTCTGGGACCACACAGCGAGCTGTGCAAGGAATGAATGACAGTGTGTAGAATTGTGACTTCAAATACAGCTTCCCAGGCCGGGGATGGAGTCTCCACATACTGTATCACATCTGGAATTCTGCTTTTCAGCACAAATGCCTAAAGAAATGGGGGTGGGGGCAAGGTTGTGACGTTGCCATGGGGACCAAGCCTCCTCTTGCCAGGCAGGCCCCCAGAGTGCTCCACACATGTGCTTCCTTCACATTAAAAAGGTGGATTTTACATAGTTGGAAATTATGGAAGGCTGCTGTTTTCAGGTTTTAGTGTTAATCGAAACATCGCACAGGGTATGCTGGAACGCGAGTAGACCCCTTCTGTCACCTATTAAGTCTGTCCACATGGTGGTCTAAGGCAGAAAATCCTCCTTAAAATAACAGTGGGAAGCAGCAAGTCAATATTCGACTCTTTTTAAAAAATTATTTGTGGCTCTCCCCAACCTTTTCTCTCGGAGGGAGCCATATGCCCAGCATCCTTTGTCTCTTCCTCATCATCTGGCAGTAAAACCCCCAGCAAGTCACTGCACCCACAGCTGCCTTGTAGGAGGGAGGTTATTCTGTTCACCCGGCTCAAACCTGAGTCAATAATCTGTTTGCAGGGCTGCTAGCCAAGGGAGTTAAAAGGAGGTTTCTAGAGCCCCTCGGGGGGCCTTCTGGGCTGTTGTTGTTGTGTGCCATCCAGTCAAATCGACCTGTAGCTGACCCTCCAGCAGGTTTTCAGAGGCAGTGAATCACATAAAGAGGAGACTGCCCATCCTTCCGCAGAGCAGCAGGTGGATTTGAACCGTATGCCTTTAGAACTGCAGCCCAGCTTCTTACCACTAAGCCACCAGAGCTCTAGAGGGAAACAGGAGCCATCATATTACAGGGGTTTCCAGAGATCCTGAAGGTCACTCAAGGGCATCTGAATGAAATGCTAAGAGATCCAAAGCCATGTTTAAGTACCCCACATCCAAAAGCTCCATTTATGAATAAGGGAGTACAGTTGGACTTCCCCATTCCTCTGGAATAAGATCCCTCTGATACCTCCAGGTGTGGATTCTGATGTCCCGACCCCCACCTCAGCACAATCCCCCAAATGCTGGTAAGTACGCCACTCTCCCAGGCTCTCTTCATCCCTGCACACCCCCACCTCCCCAGGCCGCCCACAGTCTCCAACCAGCAGCCCAGGCCCCGCATCTCTCTCGTCCCCTGGATCTCTTCCCATCAGTTTTGACTAGAACGTTCCAAGCTAGATCAGCAGCGGCCCTTCTCATCTGTGGGACCCCTCTCTGCAGCATCGGGTCTTTTCCAGACGTTTCCTTAGGGGGCCGGTCAGCACAGATGCAAAGCAGCCCCTGAACCCAGTGCTTGGCCTGGCAGACCTGGCTCAGGGTGACAGGCATCGACAGTGCCTCTCAGATACCACCCCCTAAAACTTCAAAACGGGGTTTGTAGGCACCTGTGTGCGTGCATGCTACAAATAAACCCACCCCAAACCTCCAGGAAGTCAGCAGCCGGGCTCCAGGTGTTAACACTTAGCACATCCTGCCGGCCCCCTCGGCTTGAGGCCCCGGTCTGGGGCGCAGGACACAGCAATTAGGCCCTTCGCCTTTGTCCCCTCGCTAACATCATTAGTGTCCGACTTCCTGTGCACAACGGGCCTCCGGGGGTGATGGCGCGATGGCGGCTGACCGGGGCAGGGCATGAGACTTCCTTTGTCAAATGTTAACAAGCATGTGAACAAGCCTGGCCTCCCCCACCCACTCTGCTTCCACTGCCTCCTCTCCAGGCCCCCAAACCCGGGGCACTTCTCAGCAGCCTGGTTTCTCCCCCATTTGTGGGAACCTGAGTGAGTTAACCAACTAGAAACACCCCAAACTCTACGCAGAGCAGGCGGAAGAGCCCCCACCCCTGACTTCCGGTGGGGGCTCTACTCCACGCATGCGCACTGTGCACCCTGGCTCCATGGTGGCCTTGACCTCAGGCAAGAAGCAACGCCACAATGGGTGCCTGGCCGTGCCACACACACCCAGTGTCCCTACCCCATCTTCAGCACATACACACTGATGGATGGAAAACAACATGTTCTTAAGATGCAAGGATGTGCTGCTGATTTGAGGTGTGGTGGTGGTGGTGGTGGTGTTGGGTGTAGTTCCAGTTGAGAAGGCCTCTTGATGAACCCATTAACAACAGATCTGAATCTCATCCTATCCTGGGCCATCCTCACCAACTCTTACTTGAGTCTATTGCTGCAGTCATTATGTCAATCCACTTCGTTAGGTCTTCCTCTCTTTGGCTGACCCTCCACCTTTCCAAGCATGATATCCATATCCCTTGCCAAGGAATAGCCTCTCCTAGCAACGTGTCCAAAGTTTGTGACAGGAAGAGTCACCATCTTTGCCTCTAAGGTGCACTCTCCTTGCACCTTTTCCAGGACACATCTGTATGTTCTTTGGGCGGCCCATGGAATATTAAGCATTCTTCTCCCAACACCACAACTCAAAGGCATCAATTCTCCTCCTTTCATCTTTATTCATTATCCAGCTCTCAGAAGCTTAGCAAGTGATTGAAAAGACCATAACCTGACCCTGAGGCATGTGAACAACCAAGGTGACCTCTGCAAGCTGGAGAATGTGAGTTACTACATAATGGTAATAAACCAGCTTCACCAGAGCCCTATCAGATAAGGGACTTATATCCAGAATTTATGAAATACTTGAGCACCACAACAAGATAAAGGTAAATAATCCAATAGAAAAATGGCACAGGATATGAACAGGCACTTCACCGAAGACGACATTCAGATGGCTAACAAACACATGAAGAAATGCTCAAAATCCCTAGCCCTAAGAGAGATGCAAATTAAAACAACTATGAGATATCATTTCACCCCAGTCAAAATAGCAAAATTTAACAGAACAGCAAGCAACAAATGCTGGCGAGGTTGTGGAGAAACTGGAACCCTGATCCACTGTTGGTGGGAGTGTAAAATGGTGCAACCCCTGTGGAAAGCAGTATGGCGCTTTCTCAAAAAGTTGCAAATAGAGATACCATTTGACCCAGCAATTCCACTACTGGGAATATACCCTGAAGAGACCATAGCTGACATCCAAGCAGATATATGCACACCCATGTTTATTGCAGCTTTGTTCACAATAGCAAGGAGTTGGAAACAACCTAAGTGCCCATCAACAAACGAATGGCTAGAGAAGCTGTGGTATATCGCACAATGGAATACTATGCTGCATTAAAAAACAAGGAACTCATGCAATATTATTCAAAATGGTTGACTCTGGAGAACATTATGCTGAGTGAAATATCCCAGTCACAAAGGGACAAATATTACATGATGCCACTGTTGTAGAATGGGACTGTCCTTGGGGTTGGGGAGAGACTGAGTAAGATGGGTTCAATGATGTGTGCTGCACTGAGGCGGAGGAGGGAGGGAACTGTTTAAAAGAGATATATAACTGGGTGTTTCTGTCATCACAGGAGTCTAGAGCGAGGGCTGCATGGTGGAGGGGACCTGGGGGGGGGGTTTGTGGAACAATGAAAGAATCTTTTCTTTTGCTTTTCCATAATTTTTGACTCATGTACTTATAACTTGTTAGTCAAATTTGTGTCTTCTAGGTTACAACACCCCCATGATACATCTTCAAGGATATGAACATGTATGGCCAAGCACAATCAATAAGAGTACATCTAAATTCCAAAATCAGTCTCCATAATAGTCTATGTGCTTCCTACTGCCAAAGGGGCCCTTTAGAGTAGTGAGAGAAGATCTTCACCCTGAAACCCACAGCGTCCCTTTTCAGCAGGAAGTAGCTAAGAGAATACGCCATCCCCTTTTCCTTATGACTCAGGGTGAAGTCTCTCTCAGGGAGGAGTGATAGGGAATGGCAAAGGACACACTGACAAAGAAGATTAATCAGAACTGGCTTTGACAAGCACTGTGGCATTTGGACAAGAACAAACTGGGAGGAGGGTAGAGAGAATGGTGCAGCAGTGAATGAATGGAAACCCAAAATCTCTGTAAATGTTTATGAAAATTAATAAAATATAATTATAGAAAAAAAAAACCAACTCTTCCCTTCCCCCTTCCTCCCAAGAAGGGGTCTGTGTTTTATTTGGGGAATCCCAAATAAAGTTGAGGAAAGCTGTGGTTCCTATGTGTCATACCCAAGTCTGTGCAGGGTGTTCTGCGGGGGTGGGGGGGAGCTTCCACATTCCTGCAGCCCACCCATGACCCTAACCTTAGAGTCCTGTACCACCACCATCACCCCCTAGACAGCTTAGCCTCAGGAATACTTTAGTAACACAAGGGTTACTAGAGTGATTAAAATCAATGTTCAAAAGAGGAAAAGGGCATTGCAGGTAAGACCTTTGTTAGCTAGAACTCTGGATTAATGCCTTTCAGTTGTGAACGTTATGAGCAGTATTTGTTAAAATTCAATAACTGAACAATTTGTCTAAGATGTTTGGATTTAAAATGTTACAAAGTAGCACTATGAAAAACAAGCCTTTGTTGGCTCCTAAGCAAATAAGCCTATCCAAGGATACCTCCTATCACTTTTCACTTTTCAATCAAGCTGGTTTCATTGAATCAAGGAAGAAAAAAAAAACACCCAACTGATGATGTAGGTAAATTCTTATTCTTTCAGCTTTTTTTGTTTGTTTTGTTTTCCTTTTTCCCCTCTTGGTTTCTCAATAGCCAAAACCAAAATCCACTGCCATCAAGTCAATTATGACTCCTAGTGACTTGACAGGACAGAGTAGAACTGCTCTATTGGGTTTACAAAACTAATCTTTATGGAAGCATACTGCCACACGTTTGCCATGTGAATTTGAACTGCGGACCTTCTAGTTATCAGTCAAGTGCTTTAGCCATTGTGTCTGTGGGGTTCCTCAGGTCATTGGATACAGGAGGAAAATCCTCAGCATCTAGAAGACGGCCGGAACAGCTGGTCTCCTCACTCCTGTTCCAGGCATCCTCTCAAGTGTCTTTGCTGTGCAGTGTTTGTGGTCAACACAGAAAATTGGGTTAGGTTTTGGATACATTTAAAAATATTTGCTCAAGAGCATCAGAGAGAGAGGGAGAGGGAGGAGGACAAAATAAAATTCGAATTTTCCAAAATGAAGAATAATCAATGTATGCTTTTGGCTTTAGTTCCAGGTATAGCATAGCAAAGCTCGTTCAAGCTTCAAAAGTAAGATGCTGTCCAGTGACTCACCTTCTAACCAAACAGACAGGCCTATAATGTAATCCATCAGTAACACCAGTGGAGAATGCACTCTTGAATAACCAACAAGGTGACAAGGACAAGAAGGCAGTTAAGGGTATGCTGGGAGGAGAAATGGAAATGAGAAACATAGGGAGGAAGCTGGGAAAGTGTGATTATATTGTGGGTACTGTAACTAATGTATATGAACAGTTGGATAGAAAAGAAATTCCTTTGTAAACTTTCCCTCAAATCACAATGTTTTAAAAAGGGATAATAATAAGATACTGGCTTGCAACAAAGAAAGAACACCATCACTTATATCATCCCAAGCCCCCTCTAAATTTATCTTGATAAATGTTACTTGTTTCAAAGGGTAAATAATTTCCACATTGGTCTTATTTTTCTATTTTACCAAACTAATTTTAAAATTGGAAGCAACTGCAAGGAGATATTCAAACATTTAATGATCCCTGAAACTTCACATCTCCCAATTCTTGGATGACAGCCAACAGTCTGCCCTTAAATTGTAAGCAATAAATCTGGGAAGACTCTCTTCCTTCATTTCCCAATGACACCACATGGAATTCCCATTAAAACACATACACATATGAACACACCCACACACACACATATACACCCCAACATCAATTAAGTCATTGTGTGATTTAAGCCAGGAGGTAATTGTGTTTTGCCAAGAAGTATTCTGCATTGTTTTATTTTCCCAAAAGAGCATTTTTCTGAAATGTTAATCTGAGAAGGAGGGCAAGGAATGATGTAAAAATAAAGTATCGATGCCTTGGGTCGATTGTGGGGATCTATGAGTGAAGAAGGCAGTTCCCAGGAATGGGGGCCTCCCTGCATTTCCTGTCTGGGGATTTCTGGCACAGGCTGGTGTAGGGAGGTAAATCAGAAAGCAAATTCATTGTAGGCAGACAAACAATGAGAGCGGCAGGCAGGAGAAGATCTCATCCCTTGCTGAACTGGCCCTGATGGTGGGTTCTCAGTTTTCTCAGAGGAACTGCAGCAATCCATGTGTTCTCCTCCTTTACAAAGATTCCCATGATGGAATATGAGCAAAATCAAAACAATATGGCAGAAATAAATGAAAAGCATCACAAAAATTAATGTGAAATAGTTGTAGTTGTTGTTATGTGCCATCGGGTCACTTGCAACTCATAGCAACCCTATATACAACAGCTCTGAAACCTGCTCTATCCTGTGCCAACTTACTGCCTCTAACATCCCTACCGTCATCATCCTAGTCATTGAATCAATCCATTTCATCAAGTGTCTTCCTCTCTTTTTCTGTCCCTCCACCCTTCCAAGCATGACGTCCCTCTCCAAGGATTGGTCCCGCCTTGCAACATGCCCAAAGTATGTCAGACGAAGCCTCAGAATCCTTGCCTCCAAGGAGCAGCATGGTCTCACCCTCTCTAGGATGAACCTGTTTGTTCTCCTAGCAGTCAATGGTATCTTCAATACTCTTCTCCAGCACCATAGTTCAAAGGCATCTATTCTCTTTCTATCATCCCTAGTCATTGTCCAGCTCTCTGACGCACAACAAGCAATTAAGAAGACTATGGCTGGGATCAGGTGCAACTTAGTCTCCAGCCTGACGTCATTGCTCTTCGGTATCTGGTGAGGTCCTTGACAGCAGACTTTCCCAATGCAATTCGTCTCTTGATTTCCTGGCTGCTGGTACCAAGAGTGCTGATTGTGGAGCCAAGCAAACTAAAGCTGTTAACAATCTGAATCTCTTCACTATCCATCATGATGCTGCCAATTGGCCCAGTAGTGTGAAATAAGAGAGTTATTAAAAATTTATTCCCAATGGAGAGTGGGATCTGACTGGATGTAAAGTTACGCATTTAGGCCAGTGGGGCTGTTTCTCAGGAGCATGGCCAGGGTTGTCCTCTTTTTTTTTTTAAATATTTATTACCTTGGTGATTTTTTTTTCTTCTTGAAGAGCTAAAGGAGAACAGTTTGCAAAGGGGGCACCATAGTCCAGCATCTCCTGTGGAGATGCTTTTCAGACAAACTGGTCAGCAGTGATAGCCAGGCACCTTTAGGTCCTCCTGGTCTCGGTTGTAATGTTTCCATGACCATTAGATTTTTGGTCCAATTGTTTCTGGACTAATTCTTTCTATGTATCTTTTCTTCCCTTGTCTTAGTTCCAGAGAGGGGAAGACCAATCATTGCACCTTAAATGGGTGGATTTTCTTTTGAAGAAGGCTTTACTGGTTTTGCAATTATTAGTTCAAAATAAGGGGGGGGGAAATCTAGTTCAGAGAAGAATATAAAAATCCTCCCAAATCTCTTCTGCTTTTTGCAGAAGACTCTTTCAACTCATCTCTACAGTAGGAATCACATGGACACTGATTTGATAGAGATTAAATTCTAGTATTTGAAACTTTTGTTCTGAATAAATCTCTGCCAGCTATCAATAAGTGCAGATCCTTTTGGGGAAAACAATCTTATAAAATAGGCTGCATGGAGGTAGAAAGGAGGACTGGTAGCGTAACAGTTAAGTGCTTAGCTACTGGCAGCAGATGGCACAACTTTGCTTGTGGAGAGTGAGGACTTGAAAGGCTTGCTGTAGAGGATCAAAGCCTCCAGCCTTCAACATGGATTACATCTCAACATCAAAAAGACAAAAATCCTCACCCCTGGGCCAACAGGCAAAGCATCATGACAGACAGAGAAGAGAAAAAAATTGTCAATTATTTCATCTTGGTTGGATCCACAATCAACACCCCTGGCTCCAGCAGCCAGGAAATCAAAAGATACATTGCATTGAGAAAGTCTGCTGTCAGGGACCTCTCCAAAGTGCTGGAGAACAACGATGTCAATTTGAAGACTAAGGGACACTTGATCCAAAACAATCTTTTTAGTTACTTTCTATGCATCTGAAAGTGGGACAGTGAATAAGGATGACTGAAGAAGAATTGATGCCTTTAATTTGCGGTGCTGGAGAAGAGTATATCCCATGGGTTGCCAAAAGGACACACAAATAAGTCTGAGAAAAGGTTCAGCCAGAGTGCTCTTTGGAGGCAAGGATAGTGAAACTTAAGTGTCACATAAACTGGGCATGTTGTTAGGAGAGGCTAGTTCGTGGAAAAGGACATCTTGCTCAGAAAGGTAGAGTTATCAGCAAAGCAGGTAAAGACCCTCAAGATGGAATGGCCCAATGACTGTAATGGTGGGCTCAAGTGTCTCAGAGATGATGAAGATTGCATAGGATAGAGGGGGTTCAGACCCACTGGTCACTCTGAAGGGTAACTTGACAGCACTTAACATCAGAGGCTCCTGTAAAGATAACTTGACATGGCAGTTCTACTCTCTCACAGAGAGTTAAAATGAGTAAAATTCAACCCACTAACAACACAGAGGTGAAGAACAAAAGGATCCTAATGACTGAACCAAATTCTGAGATCTCTCTCAGAAAAAGTTATCATTAATAAGCGATTATGCAGGCCCACCCACCTTTTCTAAAGCCAGTTCACGTGTATGGAAAAGGCAACAGGACGGATGTATCAGCAAGCCCTTCCAGCATGCTGCGCACACCTTCTTTGTCATATTTCATTAGGCCCCCTACTGATTTGGGTATCCTGATGCTGTTCAGTTGCATAACCCGGTTACTATCGTGTATCCTGTGTGTCTTGGAAAAACACACACACTTACGGGATTTTATGATTCGTTGGCTGGTCTCATGTGGATAACAGAACTGTGTAAAATCAGAAGGGAAACTCTCTGGCAAGTCCAGGTAGTGAGCTGACAATGCCCTTCCTCCTGCACAGCACTCTCACTGCAGCTGAGGGCAAACCTAGCACTTCACCTCCTCCCAGAGAGTAAGAGCATGTGGGAGGACACCACGGCCAACTGGCTCCACACGCACACGGAGGACATAAAATAACTCATCAGGTAAAGGGTATAAACTCAGCTTAGGGGCAGCCTGGGTAGGGATGGAGAAAGAACGATCTCTACCAGGCAACCAGAGCCTGTTCTCAAAGCAACAATCAATTGTCCTGCGGTTCTCTCCTTATTTATTCATTAAAACCCTCAGCTGAGACCCCTGAGTGTATATCAACCAGATGTCCCCAAAGTATACTTCACATGGGCAGGGGCATTCTGAAAGAAGGAGGAGAAGTCTAAAACTTGATCTCTGCCTTCAGAAGCTTACACTTCCATTTGGGAAACACAGCCAAAAGAAAACAGGAAAGTAGAGTTGATGGCATTACACCTAATGGAAAGAATAGATATACTCTATTCTTTAGATGTACTCCGTTATGCAGCAGAGCTCCAGAGCAAAAGTTTCAGGGAAGCAAGAGCTGAACAAAGGCAGGATCCCCAGGGAAACGTCTTCACAGGGAAGACAGGGCTGCCCCGCTGGTCCTTCACAGGTCTGGAGAAAGTATCACATAGTCTCACACATTTTGGGATGAGTGGATAGAAGGAAGAAAGGTTATTTCAAGCAGACATGGAAATATGAGCACATGTGGCCATCCACACAACCTGTCATGTGGAACATGGAAAAATCAAACCCCAACCCACTGCCATCACGTTGATTCTGACTCATAGCGACCCCTGCAGGGCAGAATGGAACTGCCAGCACAGGGTCCCTGGGGCTGGAAATCTTTATGTGAGTGGAGAGCCTACTCTTTCTCCCCTGAAGTAACTGGTGAGTTCAAAATGTGGATCTTTTTGTTAGCAGACAAGTGATTTAACCACTGCACTAGCAGAGCTCCTTGGAACATGGAGTTGTCATTGTCGATTGCCATTGAGTTGAACACAACTCATAGCGATCCTATGACCAAAAAGTCTGAAGTCTTTCTACAACTAGCATTGTTTCTCCAAGTTCATAGAATTTCCAGAGGCATGTGGTTTAGGGAAGTGGATGCCACTCCTACTTCCAAACCTGTCTTAAACTGGGAGCTCCACCAAACACTGTCTACCATGGGCAGTCGTTATGGCATTTGACCCCCCACCAATGGCACAAAGTTCAGAGTCACAGCAAACCCAGAGCACACGATAAATGGTTCTGCCCCTCAAGGACAGTGGGGGACCTTCCTAATCAGCCAGAACAAATGTCTGGAACAACCCTTGAGTAGCTGACCTGCTTGGTCTGAAAGGCTGAGGCACTATATAGGGCTGGGGTGGGAAGAGGGCTCAGCTCTCCATGTGATGTATCTTAACTCAGAGGAAGGGTCTCTGATCCGGGGCCAAGGTGGCAAGGAGCTAGGCTAGGGGAGGAGAAGGGAGAAGAAAGAGGCAATAAAAGAGCAGTTTCAAAGGATGAACCAAAAGGACCACTGAACTGAATCAAAGAGGTGAGACTGTGATGACTCCAGGCTTAGAGACTGAAGACACCATTAAGAAAAGGAGAGAGACTGGAACTGGGGTGGGGGTGGGGGTGATTACATACTTTCAAGATAGGCTTGAATCTCTGCCCCAGTGCACAAGGAAAGTAATGAAGGAGAAGTCAGCCCTGGCCATCGCCCATTTCCACTTTTCACCTAATTCTAGTCAATGATAAAAAGCATCGCTAACTCTTGGGATTTGGTGAGTACCAGTGAGGACCCAGGCGGCAGCCTACCCCAGCTGCTCTGTCACCCCAACACTGCAAAGGACACACCTCACCACTCCCATCTGTGACAAGGTGAATCCCACTAAACACGAAGGGGACGAGGACGATGACTCAAGAAAATAATGACCTTTGGTAGCATTCATCAACTCTGCATCAAATTCCCAAAGATCAGAACCACCAAACTTGATCTTTTTAATATCATGATCTTGGTAATCTGGCAGTGGTACGGGAAAAGGTAGAGAGAGAAAAAAAATTAACACACTTTTCTACCCTCCCAGACTTTTGAACCCAGGGTACCATGCCCAGCATGCTGGCGGCATAGCAGCCCTCCCAGGCTCGGAATCTCCCAGGGGGGCAGTCCTCCAGCCTCCCACATTACAGAGTCCTCAAGCACTTCACAATCTGAACAACTATCAAGGAAATAAAATCTTCCTTGCTTTCTAGTGTAGGGATGGGGTGAATAAGCATAAAAACAATATTACGCTAACAAGTAGTTCTAAGGTCATTTTTTCATTTACCCTAATATTCCCAACCAACTGGTCTAATCACCTGCATTGAGAATAACTTTATTTTTTTCCCCCCTGAAAGGGACATTTTGAATGTTTAACAGATGACCTCCAGCATGATCAGGAAGATACACAGTTATCAGAATAAACCTGAGTCCAGGCAAATCCCAAAGCTTGGGGAAAGGCTGAACTGTTTCATGAGGGCACCGATGTATTTAGCACTTCCTAGAACAGCCTGTCCTGGATGTCATTCAGCCTTGTCACCGGTCGGCATGGAGAACACAAATCAGAAGTTCTGTGGATCCATCATAGCTTTGTTTTTACATCGGATCAAATATGGCTGACAACTTTCCTTTGCAAAAGTAAAGAGAAAAAGCTGAAGAGAGGACAAATACTGATGTGAGGCAATCCTGGGATCTAGATTTCTCTCTGAGAGGAGTCCTACAGAAATAATCCACCTCTAGAATATCTTTCCTGACAGCCTGAGCAAGTGAAGAGGAAATACTGCCATAGGAAAGGGAAGGGTGCTATGGTGGCCTAGTGGCAAGAACCTGCAACTGCAATTCCAAAGGCACATGGTTCAAATCCACCAGCTGCTCTGTGGGAAATCCACTGGTGGGTCAGATCCAACTCACAGTACACAACAGCAACAAGGAAGCAGTAACTATTGCACTGATTAAATGCCTACTGCTAATTAACAATTATTAAATAAGAGAGCTAAAACCCTAATAACCTCTCCAGAAAACTGAGGAGCAATGACCCCAGATTAGAGACTAAGGTGCACCTGATCCAAGCCATGGTCTTTGCAGTCATTGCTATGCATCAGAGAGCTGGACAATGAATAAGAATGATAGAAGAAGAACTGATGCCTTTGAGTTGTGGTGCTGGAGAATACTGTTGAACATACCATGGACTGCCATGAGAACAAAGAGATTTGTCCTGGACAGGGTGAAACTGGACTGTTCCTTGGAGGCAAGGATTTTGAAGTTCCATCTCACTACTCTGGGCACACAGCTAGAAGGGACCAGTCTTTGGAGAAGGACATCAGGTTTGGAGAGGTGGAGGGACAGAGCAGGAAAGGAAGACCGCAGATGAGATGGATTGACACAGTATCTGGGGTAATGGAGGGCAGGTGTGTCAGAGACAGTGAGACTGGCTCGGAATAGAGCAGAGGGCAGAGCTATTGTACACAGGGTTTCTACAAGTCACTAGTGACTCCAGGGCATAGAACAACAACAACAACAAAAGGGCTCCAACCCTTATAACCTAACCACGTTTACCTAAGGTCTTATTGGAGGTACCTTTCTTTGATAAGCATAACTTGTAAAAGGCCTGAGAAAAAGTACCTCTTGCTAACACCACACAGCCTTCTAAGTTTCCCCTAAGGAGTGGAAGCCCCTTTACCTCATCTTTATAAAAGCCTCGAATTCATTTAACCTCTCTTGCAACTGTTCTCCGACTGGAAGAACTCCATGCCAATATCTAGTCAAACTGATTGCCCTTGAGTTGGTTCCACATCACAGGGACCTTCCATCAGGTCCCTGAGGCTGTGAATGAAACTAGAGCCAGACCTGCCCATCTTTCTCCCTCAGAGCCATTGGTGGATTCAAACAGCCTTTAAGTTAGCAGAGTGATTTGGGGACTATTCCACCAGAGACCCCTAACATCCTAGGCTCACTGCTGTTAAGTCTGAACCGACCCTTCAGGGGCATTTGGAGGCTGTCAATCAGCTGGAAGAATGTGCCCATCTTTCCTAGAAGAGCCACTGTGTGGATTCGAACCACCAGAGAGAGGTACCACTCTAGCAAGTACTAGCAGTGCAATTGTGCCAACTGCTCCACCGGAGTGGCCCCATTTCTGCAAACAAGCAGCTTCTAGAAGATCTGCCTTTCTGAGAAGAAAACAGACACTTCCTGGTGAGGAGATGTGAGGATCAGTTGCGGGCCTTCAGGCTATCGGCTCTAGAACTTAATAAAGGTCCCTAGAATCTGCACTTCATGGTCACTAACAGAGCACTGTTTAGGGAAGAGAGCAGAACAGCCTGCAGCCCCACTGTCCTGCCCCCTCCCCCACACCCAACCCAACAGGACCAAACACTCTCACAACCATGGAACACAGAGAAAGCTCAAAAAGACACCTACAGTCCTTAGTCCTCACTTCCCCATCCCCATGCCCGTCCAATATAACCCGGCCCAGATGGTAGAGTCCCTCAAAGGCTTCAAAAGAGACCCACAAAGGGCAGCAAGCTGGCCGAGCAGCGGATTCTTAAACTGGCACCATTTCTTTCTTTAAAGTTTTATTCAAATACAAACTCACAATACTTCTAAACAAAGGAGGCATTTCAGTTTGTGCTCGGAAAACTGGGAGCCAATACATTCCTTCTGGGATTTCAGAATAAGGGTTTTACAAAAACAGTGTCCAGATGTGCTTAAAAACTCAGTCAGTTCTTTCCCCTCTTTCTGCGGAGGGGACTAAGGGTTGGAGAGACATTTTATTAAAAATGGAAAAGGTTACAAGATTTTCTTGGCAGGCACACGGCCTGACAATACCAAGTGTTGGAGGCACCACCGGGGTGGACAAGCTGCCACCCAGCTGAGCAGGCCCCCAACGAGGGAGGGCTGAGCTGACCACAGGCTCCCAGCCCCTATTTTGTCTCTAATTTTCAGAATGTCCAAAGTAGCAAATGGTTCAGTGGTGGTGATGAAACTGGAGGTGAGGGAAAGTAGGGTACTCTTGAAGAACCAAAACTCTCAACTCAAACCTCACTGCAGTTAGAACCAACTCAAAACGGACCTTCTATTGGGTTCCCAAGGCTGTGAATTACATGGGAGGCGAGTGCCCATCTCTCCCCAGAGGAGCCACTGGTGGATTTGAATCACCGGGGAATTGCAACCCTTGAGTCAGCAGTACAACTCACTGTGGATTATATACCACCAGGGTGTCCCCAAGCCAAGTTTAGCATCAATTCTGTTTCTATTGAACCAACTGCCCTGGGAACAAACCTTCATTTTGAAAAACAAAATGTGTTTTTTAACTTACTTTTTTTCCCTCAGTATCACATTCCAGGTTTAACCTGGAAGATTTACTGAGATTTGCCGCTTCCTCACTCCAACAATTCCATCCCCAGCATCCTTTCTAAATCACAGGGAGATTTAAACAGATAGCTGGTTAGAGTCTTCCCTTCATTTACAGAAGGGGCTCCGGTACGGAAGGTAAATGAGTGTTTCAAATGGAGCATAAATAAAAGCAGACAGAGTCAGCCATATATTATGAATAAAAAGATAATCCTAATAATAGTTTACATTATCAAGAACCAAAGTTTATATGAGCCGCTAAGCCCCCTTTCAAAGCAGAGAGCAGCTGCTGGTACGGCAGAGGAAAATGGTATGTCAAAAATTTGACCTACCTTAAAGTTTGTTTAACTCTGCTGTCAGCCAGTGCTTCCTTCCAGCCACCTTATGCCTAAGTGGGGGCTCCTTTTCAAAGAGTTTTGTTTGCAAAAGCAGAGCGCTGTGTCCGCACTTGAAGAGCTTTATACCCACTGGACCTGGGTAACCTTGACAAAGGCTAAGTTATCTTCACCAGTACCCTGAGGGACAGATCCCACCTCTGAGGCTCTGAGGCAGCCTCAGGGTACACTCTTACTCCCAAAGGCTTCAGTTCCCCCAACAGAAGGAGGCATGGGACTCATGTGGTACCTGCAGTCCTCAAGGCACCACCACATGCTTCTAAAATTGTAGATTCACACTTTAAAAAAAAAAGTTGCCCAAATGGATTTCAACTCAAGGTCATCCAATATGTTACAGAACAGAACTGTGCCTCACAGAGTTTTCATGGCCTTGACTTTGGAAACAGATCACCATGCTCTTCTTCCCAGGGGCCTCTGAGTGGGTTTGCAATGCCACCTTTCATTTATCAGCTGAGCATTGAACTGTACCTCCCAGCAGTGCCTGACTTCCAGAAGTACCCCACTTTAACCTAGAGTCCTAAACATACATGAGCAAGATAACCGCTTAAGGGGGCATCCAGTTAATGTTCCCAGGACTCCCAGGATAGGAATAACCCAGTGCAAGGCCCTACAGCAGGGGCGAGGGGACTGCAATAGGGCCAGTGCTCGGGGGAGGTGTGCTCAGGTGGAAGAGAATGGACAAAGTACATTTCCAAACTGGAGCATGATGTTACAATTTAAGCCACTCGTTTGGAGCTGTATTTCTCAACCTCTAGGCTCCGAGAGCACAGGAATATTAGACAAGCACCAGAATGGAGAAATGATTCCTGCCATCTCTCTCCTTTCCCACAGATAGGAAGCCCATTTCAGGATGTTCTCACCCAGCCCAGATCTTTCTGTTAAAGAGGCTGAGGCCTCAAAAACATCACGGCAGAATGGCAGAAAGGCCAGAGAAGGCCACTCTCTTTTCTCTGCTGGCCTGGTTGCAAGGTGCTGCCCAAACCACAAAGCACATGAGTGTCTGCCCAGTGAGCCTGGCAGGTGGGTCTCAGAAGATGCTTCTGTGGACATAAAGGACTGTCCACTGTGTCCAGCATTCTGGCAGCAGAGAATAACAAGCTGCAGGCCACCAAAAAGAAGGACCCCTAAAACATGGAGCATCATCAAAGGTTCACAGAAGAGGTGGCAAGCTCGTCTGTCAGGGGTACACACTGCAGGTACCATGCAGGCATGTTCCTACTTCCTGCAGCTCATCCAGGTCATGCTGCAGCTGCATCTGCAGGTGGATGCAGGCTCAGGTTTTAAACCACCCCCCACCCCCTCGCAGTGTGACCTGTCATCACTCCTGTCTTCGCCCAGGGTTTCCAGAGGGCATGACCCTGGAGATAAGACCCTTCATCAACTCTGCTTTCCCGGTGTCCTCAAACTTCAAGCCCTGTTATCAGCACAGTCGTCCCCTGCTCTCTGAAGAGGTGCCTGCTCCCCCGGCCTCTCACCAGCTCTCCTTCCTGTGGCCTGTGTCACATACCCTCCAGATGTGGTCATCTTCTGACATCCTGTCCTTGTGTCTACTGCCCATTAGAGGACAGTGGCACAAGCCTTTGCCTTCTTTTCTTGAAGAACATCTCCGCTCCCATCTTCTCTCTCTGCCAGGCCCTTTTTGAGCCACCGCTCCACGTACCAGAAGTCCAAGCTTGTCCTTCTCTGCCTGCTGAGAGTGGTGCCCAATTTAACCTTTGGGAGCAGAAGGAGCTGTTTTTACAGGGCTCTCTTCCAGAAACAGTCTCACTGCTCCCAAAGGGCTTTCATCAGCTCACCAGGGCAGGTGAGTAATGAACCAATGAGACCTGCCATCCCTGGACAAGGGGCTGGGGTGGGACCATGTGGGGAGATAGGGCATGGGAGCCCTTCCTCCATTCCTGCTTTAATCAGTTTCACGATAAGGTTCCAGAGAAGACCTAATTTTAAAGAGAGAGAGAGAGAGTGTGTGTGAGAGTGTGTTTGTGTGTGTACCTCCCTAGTTCTTTCAATGTTGAAGGTCAAAGGAGGAAAATTCTCAATGAGATGGCTCGACACAGTGACTACAACAATGAGTTCAAACATAGCAACAACTGGGAGGCTGGCACAGGACCAGGGAGTGTTTCATTCTGTTTTCCGTGTGGTTGCTATGACGCAGGACTGACTCAACGGCACCTAACAACGACTACATTTTCTCAATAAGAAAAAAAGTTTGATTCAAGTGAGGGGAAACTAAAGACAAAATTTTAACAAGCACCCAGTTTGGGGGTTACCTTCTTGCCAACCAAACTCTTTCTGATGCATTTTTTTTTCCTTTGGCTCTTTCCCGGCCTCAGCCTGGCTCTGCCCAGCACAGACTCCTCCCGTGACAGATGCTGACTGTCAACACATCGATGCAACTCAGAGCTCAGGAGATTCTGGGGCAGTTCCCTTGTTTATGGGATCAGTGATTGATTGGGCCTTAAAAGCTCCCGGCCCAGAAGACTAAATGGGTTGAAATCAATCATTAACAGTAGTACCGAAGGGGTCGTCTTGTGTCACAATTGTCTCAACGGTGACTGGTGGATGTCAGAAACAGAAAGCCTGGGGAGAAGAGGGTGGCGAAGCATGGCACAGACGAGGTGGACGGTGCACACAAAATGCAAAGGGCAGAAACAGATGGAGACGCCAGGTGCCCCTGTGAAAACCCACACAGGTCAATCAGCCATGAACAGAAAGCTAGCTGGGACCAAAGGTAAAGCATCCAAATTTAAAAACAAACAAACAAAACTTAGAAGAAAAATATTTTCTGTTTGTTAAGAGAAGTATCTAGAACACTAGAGATGGGCTGAAAGTTCTTTCTCAAGGTCAGGGAGGTGGCTGGGGGGAGACCAGGACTGGAATGTAGACCAAGAACCGTTGTCAGGACCATAAAAAGGGATGATCAACTTGGAAGAATTAAGAAAAAGACAATGTAGCTACTGCAACTATCAAATAGGAACAAAATATGTAAAACTATTCAAAAAGGGAAGGGAAGAAGGGGTGTGGAAAAAGCCAGAGAAAATTATTAGTGGGTGGGTGGGTGGGTGGGTGGGGAGGGGTATGAAGGAAGAGACAAGGTGCAAAGGGGACTTGATGAGACAGAGGGAGAAAGCCCACGGCGGTGCTATATGCTGTCAAGTCAGAATCAACCCACAGCTGACCCTCCAGTCAGTTTTCAGACACTGTAAATTGCACAAGAGGAGAATTCCCAATTGCACAAGAGGAGAATTCCCATCCAGCACAGAGAGAATCCAGCTGGTGGATTCGAACAGTGTGCCTTTGGAATTGTGGCAACTTCTTACCAGAGCTCCCTCATAAAAGTCAGAAATCAAGAATCATTATATAAAACACACTGTATAAACACTCTTGTGTAAAACAAAAGATATGATGAATGAGACAATGTATTATACTGAAATGAGAATAAAGAAAAATAATGTACATAAAATGATTGTATGCAAACCAACTTTAAAAAAAAAAAAAAAGGAGAGACCCACACCTTAATAAACACCAGTTTAGATAGAAACAGAAGTAGTCAGTTCAATACTGACATGAGGTGTGAGGGTAAGAAAATGTGAGCCTCCAGGTGAAGGTCCAAGCTACCTGAATATAAATGAAAGGTGAAAGTCTTCAGAGTAACTTTACTCTGACCCTTATATTGAACAAACAAGGAACTAAAGCCAGCTATGTCACCTGTCCCATCCGGTCACAAGCAGGCACCTGGCCTGGGATGGCAGCAACTCCTTCACCACAGTGACACTGTGAGATGGTCTAACGCAGAGATGATGTATATAGACTTCTTGTCCAAGACTCGGATTATAGAAAACTCTAGCAGAACATCATTCATTTGTACTGTATTTATGCGAAATGTGTGATCAACCCAAATGTGGCTTTGGGATTCCTTCTATAATAAGGTGCTATTGAGTCAACAAAGGATTCAGGGGCTTCCTGATGTTGTCTGGTGTCGAGTACGACCCATGGCAAACCTATGAACAACAGATCTGAATCCTGTCCTGGCGGCTGAGTGGTAAGGAACTGGCACTGGTCAAAGGTATGTATGTAGCAGTCCCCGCTTATGTGACTTACCGACTCAACCTGCTGGAGGGTCAGCTGCGAGTCAGTTCCAACCCAACGGAGCTCAACAACAACACTGAGATGATGTAGAGTGACGTCTCGTTATAGAGTAGAACTGTCCATGTTACAGATTACAGCTACTGGATTTTCCAGACCATAATGGACTAGTGATAAGGAGTTGTGCTGCCAATCCAAAGGCTAGAGGTTTGGACCCACCAGTTGCTTCATGGGACAAAGATGGGCAATCTCCTCCCATGTGATTTGACAACACACTGGAATGTCAGCTATGAGTTATTTCAGACTAGATGGCCCATAACAACAACAATAATAGCCCTTATGGAACCAGATCCCAAAGCCTTTATCCAATAGAGTCTCTGGATGGGTTCAAACCACCAATTTTTCAGTTAGGAGCTAAGCACTTAACATAGGGGTTTGCTGGCCAAATTACTAGTAAAAGTGAATTTCCATAATAATAATTGGATTTAACTATCTTTACAATCTGCTGTGTTAAAGTCAGGAAGACTCAACCACTATTTTTATTTTAAAACCCTTATCCATTCAAATTCAAGCAACATCCTTAACTTTTTACTAAGCAATCTTTCATCCATATCTTGCTTTAAAGGCTTAAAAACACTGAAACTGACTCAGAGAGTATACCATCAAATGAATGAACCAAAGCAGAAAGCAAATGCAAATTATAAATGTTAATATGTTTTTAGAATATGGAAAAAATGAGCCCACTCATCCTCTTAATAACCAAGACTGCTACCAATAATTAAGCAGTTATTATGTGGCTAGATATGGCGCTTGTGTTTCAAAAACAGCATCTCATTTAAGTCTCAAAACAGCCTGGGAGATGAACTATTGTTAACTCATTTTATTAACCCCAAGCATGCTCCGAGAGAAATCTGTCCTAGGGCGGTAATGGAAGCACATGGCAGAATTGGGATTTGGGGACTAAATCTGCCCATAATACAATTCTTTCCAGTAAATCAGCCCAGTCATTACACAGCACAATCTGGTGACTACGTAATACCCCACTGCTACTGAGTGACTATTTTGCTGTATATATTTGTACCACAATAAAGAACAAATTAAAATAACACTTTTAGAATACTTGGTGTTATGATTAATATCAGGGAGTTCTGGTGCCTTAGTAGTAAGGAAATACACTGCCAACCCAAAGGTACATGATTTGAATCAACGAGCTGCTCTGTGGGAGAAAGATGAGCAGTCTCTTCCTGTGCGATTTATTGCCTCTGAAAACCAGCTGAAGGATCAACTAAGAGTCAATTTCAACTTCAACAACAGCCTTGCAACTGAGTCAATTCCAACTCACAGGAGCCATACAGGACAGAACAGAGCAAACACAGGCTTGTCAAGCTGTAATCATTCTAGGAGCTGACCACCTCGTCTTGCTTCTGTGAAGTGGCTGGTGGGTTTTGAAGTAGCCACCATTTTAACTATGCCACCAGGGCTCCTGGCAAATAGATACGAGGAGGTACAAAACCAAAGACCCTGTAACTTCAGTTTAGAGAATACATACCAAGGAAATAAGCAAAAACAATGGCAGAGGAGATGGAGCAGGGAACCAATCTGTATGAAGATTATATACCAATTTATAATAGCAATAAGTTAAAATGGGCCAAAATGTTTCATGAATGGAGGGTAGAGAGAATGGCAAACTGGGATACACAGACAAAAACATCTCATAGCCATAGAAAGTAGCATATCTATGAACTACGTCAATGCATGCAATTATCTATTTGGAAAAAAATAAGTAAGAGAATCATAGAGGGATGGATCAACAGAGGCAGATGTGATAAGGCAAGTTTAATGAGAAGTTAGAGGTAAAAATAGGTATGATTGTTCACTGTCAGATGATTTCAACTCTGACATTTTTCATAATAAAATAACAGGGGAGAAACAATGATAAGTAAATAAGCACAAATAAGCTGATTAAAATGATACAGCCAGATTTGTTTGTGTGTTCAAGACTGGAAGAATCCACATTTAAAGCTCATTAGGGTCATTTTCTCATTAAGCTGCTGAATCTGTCAGTTTGTTACAGCAACACAATGAAGCCCCAGTGAAAGACACTAAGATTTGGAGCATTTCTTCCTGGGCCAAAGGAGTTACGTTTTCATGTAAACCTCAAAGAAAGGCTCTGCTAATTTTAAAATGCCTCCTTTCTAGCTGTGAAGGAACTCTTATTTTAAAATAAGATGAACAAAACCTCCTTAGTTATAAAGCCTACAGCTCAAGAATTGTTGTTGCTGTTGTTAGCTATTTAACACATATCTTTAAGAACATTCACACTACAAATTGGAACATTATCCCTGCCACCATTTAGTTTGGACTAATAAAATGCCATGTTCTCTGGTTCTTGCCTTTTAATAACACATTTGGAAAAGTAACCCCATTCAAGATAAATGTAAACCCGGTGGGGGATGGAGGGAGGCTAGGTTTAAGAGAACTGACCACCAGCCAAGAAGCCTTTAACGGTTAGGCGCAATCCTTACGGTTGCACGGCTAAATCTAAGGTTGGGAGTTTGACTCCACCAGCCTCTCTGGTGGAGGAAGATGCGCATCTCCTCTCGTGGAGATTTACAGTCTCCAAACACAATGCAGGGTCATCAGGAGTCAGAACTGGCCCGGTGGCCAAGGCTCTGATTTGACTTTATTCCTAACACAGGCCAGGAATGGCTGAGACAGTTGAGAAGCTTGGCTGCTATCTGAAAAGTCAGCAATGAGGACTGGCTGATCTGTTTCTGAAAATTCAGTTCTTGAAACCCCATGGAGCACACTTCTAGTCTCACACACATGGGAATTGCAGTAAGTCAGCACCACCTAACAGCACAAGGCAGACACATGTGCTCAATGCTTAATGCTGGAGGTTTATGTCTAATTACAGTTTTCCTATTATTCCATTGCCAAAAAAAAAAAAATTAAAAAAAAAACAAACAAACAGGAGCAGGATCTGCCCAAGCAGGTTCATCAGAACATGATGGCTCTGTCCAGAGCCAGGCAGGCCCAGCACATGCCCAGCCAGGCCACAGACACCCCTCCAGTTCTCTCTGGATATGACCTACCCCCCGCTCCCCAGACCTTCCAATGGTCCAATCACTTCAGGAAACAAATGCATCTGCATCAACACAGGCATCTTTTAAGATGAATGAGGCTGGGAGGTTAGAAGGCACTAATCCCAGGAGGGAGTTAACTTCTGCAAAAAGAGAAGCAGACTTACTCCCTCAGAATGGAGTGCAGTCTAATGGGGCAGCTCCCAGGTGTGTGCACTCGAAGCTTCCTCTTTTCTCTGCACTTACCAACCCAAATATCCTGCCCACCCTCCTGCCAGGTCCCATTCTTGAGAATACTCAGAGATTTTGTGATAGAGTAGGTTAAATGTTGGGCTGCTAACTGAAAGGCTGGTGGCGCGAATCCACTTGCTATTTCTCAGAAGGAAGATGTAGCAGGCAGTCTGCTCCTGTTAAGCCTTGGAAAGTCTATGGGGCAGCTCTACTTTGTCCTAGAAGGTCATTAGGAGTTGGAAATAACCCCACAGCAATGAGTTTGGTGGTTTTGAGTTTGGGGTATCTCTCAGCATAAATGACTTCATGGTGTACATGGTCTCAGGACATACCAGGCGCAGCCCAACATCTGAATGGCTGCCTCTGAGGTAAGTTGTCCATATGGTAGCCTCTACTGAGGTGTGCATATTTAAATTTAAGTCGAGTAAATTGATAAAATGAAAATTCAGTTCTCTCTTGCTTGTTTCGCCACATTTCAGATGGTCAAGATCCAAAATACTGAATTGGACAGTGCAGCAATGACCATGTCCATCACCACAGAAAGTTCTACTGAGCAGCGAGGGGCTAGAGTGGCCTGTCCCCTCCTTCTTTCTGTAATTCCAGGTGGCATTCTTTGACAATGGGACAAAACATTTCAGCTGTCACCAGGTACTGGGGTAGTAACTCAGATTCACCAGGGCACTTTTTTCTTTTCTTGCACATAGTAATAAAATGGACTAATTTCTCTATGTTGTTGTTGTTAAGTACCATCGAGTTGCTGACGACTCATTATCAACCCTATGAATGAAAGACCTGAACACTTGTATGACTTTCATTGTTTCTCCAGGTTCATAGTGTTTCTGGAGGCAAGCTATTTCAGAAGTAGATGCCACTCCTACTTCCAAGCTTGTTTTAATCAGTGAGCTTCACCAAACACTGTCCACCATGGTTAACCATTCTCGCATTTGACATATCAGTGTCACAGTGTTCAGCTTCATGGCAACCATGAGTTGACCAAAAACAATTAAAAAATAGGCCTGAAGGCCACGGATTAGAGTCACAGACCACCTTTCACTTGGTAGCATCACTTTCTGTCCACTAGGGCAACTGATCTCTCTCTACGCTGCTCTTGTTGTTGTTGTTAAGTACCGTTGAGTTGTAGGCGACTCATAGCAACCCTATGAATGAAAGACCTGGACACTTGTATAACTTTCATCCTTTCTCCAGGTTCATAAGGTTTCCAGAGGCAAGCTATTTTGGAAATGAATGCCACTCCTGCTTCCAAGCTTGTTTTAATCAGGGAGCTCCACTAAACACTGTCCACCATGGGTAACCATTATCGCATTTGACACATCAGTGTCACAGTGTATAGCATCACAGCAACTACGAGTTACCTCTGTACAGCAAGTGGACAGACCAGGGCTATACAACCTAGAAGAATTTCAGTAGAGTTCTACATATTTACACACCTATGAATTTCAAAACCATCTCAGGAACAGGTTTGAGGCCTTGAACACCAATGAGCAAAGACCAAATAATCTGTGACAGGATATCAAGAATATCATCCATGAAGAATGCAAAGGCTGAAGAGGAAGAAAAGACCAAGATGGATGTCAGATGAGACTCTGAATATTGCATTAGAGCGCCAAGAAGGCAAAGCTAAAGGAAGAAATAAAAAAATTAAAGAGCTGAACAGAAAATTTCAAAGGGCAGCTCGGGACGACAAAGCAAGATATTATAATTAAATGTGCAAAGAGCTGGAGTCAGAAAATGAAAAGGGCCAAACTCAGAGTTTCTTAAGCTGAAAAGAGTTGAAAAACAAATTCAAGCCACGAGTGGCAACACTTAAGTGTTAAATGATCCAAGAAGCATTAGAAGAAGATGGAAGGAGTATACAGTGTCACTGTACCAGAAGGAACTGGCTGACACAGAAGAAGTTCATGAAATAACGTCTGAGCAAAAGCCTGTGGTAATGAAGGAGGAAGTTCAAGTTGCTCTGAAAGAACTGGCAAAAAACAAGGCTCCAGGAGTTGATGGCATACCAATTGATAAATTTCAACAAACAGACACTGCCCTGGATGTGCTAAGTTGTGCCAAGAAATCTGGAGGACAGCAAGCTGGCCATCTGACTGGAAGAGATGAATATTTGTTTCCATTCCAAAGAAAGGTGACCTGACAGAGCGCAGAAATTATCTAACAACATCATTAATATCACCTGCAAGCAAGATTTTGCTGAAAATTATCCAAAAACAACTGAACAACATGTCAACAGAGAACTGCCAGATGTGCAGGCTGGGTTTAGAAGAGACTGTGGCACTAGGGATATTATAGCTAATGTTAGATAGATCTTGGCAGAAAGCAGAAAGTAACAGAGGAATATCTATCTGTGCTTCATTTACTATGCAAAGGCTTTTGACTGTTTGGATCACAACAAGATGTGACTGACTCTGAGAAGAATGGAATCCCAGAACACTTGATTGTGCTTATGCAAAATCTGTACTTGGACCAAGAGGCAGTCCTCAGAACAGAGCAAGGAGATACTGCATGGTTCAAAATTGGGAAATGGGTCCGCCAGGGATGTATTCTGTCTCCATACCTTTTCAATCTTTATGTGAAACAGATCATCCGGGATGCTGGGCTGTACGAGGAGACATGTGGCATCAGGATTGGTGGAAAATTCATCAACAACCTACGTTATACAGATGACATAATCCTGCTTGTTGAAACTTTGAAAACAAAGATTCTCACCACTGGGCCAATTGGCAGCATCAGTATGGATGGCGAAGAGATTGAGATAGTTAACGGTTTTAGTTTGCTTGGCTCCACAGTCAACACTCTTAGTACCAGCAGCCAGGAAATCAAGAGATGAATTGCATTAGGAAAGACAGCTGTCAGGGACCTCTCTAGAGTACTGAAGAACAACGATGTCAGGCTGGAGACTAAGGTGCACCGGATCTGAGCTATAGTCTTTGCAATTGTGTGCTATACATTGGAGAGCCAGATAGTGACCAGGAATGACAGAAAGAGGTTTTTTGTTTTTGTTTTTTTTAATTTATTTATTGTGCGTGTACCATCAAATCAGATCTGACTGGTACAGGAGGGATACTTTCCCTCCTTCTCTGACAGAGCATCTGGTGGATTTGAACCATGTACCTCTGGGTTTGCAGTATAGCTTCTTGCCACTAGGCCACCAGAGCTCCCTGATAGAAAGAGAATTGATGCCTTTGAGCTGTGGTGCTAGAAAGGAATGTTCAATATACCATGAATTGCTAGGAGAAAAAACAGGTTTGTCCTGGAGAGGATGAAGCCTTGGAGTCAAGGATTCTGAAGCTTCGTCTGACATACCTTGGGCATGTTGTAAGGAGGGTCCAGTCCTTGAAGAAGGACATCATGTGGAGGGACAGTGTAAGAGAGGAAGACCCTCAATGTGATGAAATCGATTCAGTGATTGGGGTAGTGAGAGTAGATGTGAGGTTGGCACAGGACAGAGCAGGGTTTAGGGCTCTTGTACATAGGGTCGCTATGAGTTGTAAGCGACTCAATGGCACGTAACACCACCACCAAAATCTTCTATAGAGCAATTCCTTCATTTCCCCAAATTCTCTAGTGCCGGAAGCTTAAGTCAAATCTTTCCCCAATCCTAAACCTCTGGCAATTTTTATAAAACTCAGATTCCTGGCCTTCCTCTGGAAATCTCACTTAAGCAAGCCTAGGGTGAGGCCCAGAATCCACCCCCTCCACCTGCACTGTCCCCAAAGAATGCCCCTCAGGGGATTCCGGTACACAGCCAGGTTCGGGAACTTCTGGGGTAAATGCCTAATTCTGGTTTAATTTCGTTCTCTGCAAGTACTCTCAGGTCTTGAGTCTCTTCAGGCCCACCAGTTGCCTTGTTGTACACGCCAGGCGTCCACCTCAGGCTGGGAACATGGAAGGCAAGGGCCAGCCCAACTGCTGTGGGGGAACAGGGCAGTGAAGGCCAGGCAGCTCTGATTTCTGGCAAGGAGAGGCCTCTCTGAGTCACGTGGCCTCTCACCATAATCCCTTCCTGCCTTTTTGTGCCATGGAATCCTCATCTGGAAAACAAGGAACCACATCAGAAACAAACATCTCTGCAAGAGGCCCAGGAAGTGATGGTTTGGATAATGCGTTCAAAGGCAGCCGGCAGCCAGAAGGAAAGGTGTTCCTCCTGAATGCGGCCACACAGTCCAGGGCTTCCTCCGGCTGGGACTCTCTGTCAACTTGCTGACTGTCAACTTGCTGGATGTGGGAGATCAGGACTCAAGTTACAAGAAAAGTACAGCCCTGTTTTGTTTTGTTTCTAACATCAAAATGTTTTTGCTGGGTTCCCCCTCCCCTTCCTTGCTAGATTCAGTATCCCAAGGGCAAGGTACCAAATCCCATTTTTGAAAGAGAATTCTGAGCAGAGCGTCAGCTCAGAAAAACGCTTCTGCTCACAAAGTAAACAATTACAAAGTCGGTCTGAACAATTACAAAGTGAGTTCAGCTATTCCTCCATGGCATGCCCATGCTCTACCAAGGATTCCCTGAAACACTCTGGAAGGTTCCAGATGATCAAAGGAAAAGGATAGCCAGTGCAAAAAAATGCTATCATTTAATATTGCCTGTTTATGTAGCCCCACCAAGGCAAAGAGGGATGGCTGAGAGGGAGAGAATGCCTGCTTAATCAACTAAAAATGCCTTCATTATGATGCTATTCACCGCAGCTTTTCCTGAAATCAGACACTTTGCCCCTAGACCATAAGATTGAAGCGATTTGAAACGAAAATATTTCCTGTCCACTGCTTGCCAGCTTCTAGCCCTGGAGTGATATAACAGATGACATCCAGTACAATAAATGCTTTTATTAACCATAAATTTGAGACTGCTTTAGGGATTTGAAGTGTTCGGTTTCATGCTGAAAAAATGTAATGTTATCCACAGACCATCAGCGAGTAACAAAAACAGAGGCACAGGTTATGCTACTTTGATCAAATTATGGTCCAAATCTGGCACTGAAAAAAAGTAGATGCATTCGAGACCTGTCTTCAAGGGGCACCACAATAGTTTAACCACAGGTCTTGGGGAGTTTAATGGAAAATCATCCTATGTGTCAGGTGATAGAACCTGCAGCTTCAGTTAAATAGAAAGGAAGGTGAAGAGTATTTGGGGCTCAGTGGGCTGAGAAATTCAAATACTAAGATGGGACCCCTCACACGAGGGTTTTTCCAACCTCAGTGCTACTGACATCTTGGGGGCTGCGCTGGGCACAGCAGGATGCTAGGCAGCACTCCTGTCCTTTATTCCCAGAATACCAGCAACAATCCCCTTCCAACTGTGCAAACTAAAAATGCCCCCAGAGACCCCTCAAGGCACCTCCAGTTGGAGACAGTTGCTCTCAATCAAATGCTGGGCTTGTGTGACCTGGTGCCTCTTTGTCCACAGACATGTCAGAGCCGGGGCCTCTGCCTGGAAGACCCCAGGTCTTATCCCTCTGCCCTAATACCTCATACACACAGAGAAATGCTTAGACTTGGGGGCCACTGGGATCAAAGGTAAATCGCCTGGCCTCTTCCATCCATCCAGACTGCAGTCCAGCCACCAAAACAAGCATCCCCGTCTTGGAACTGGGGTACCCAGGACCAGGCAAAGGCTGCCCACCTGCCCTCCCCGGGCACACCATCCACTGTGTCTGGCTGCCAGGCTGAGGCATCAAAATTGCTGCTTTCTGGCTTCTTGACTGTCAGCCCACAAAGGGGACCGTGGACTTGGTGCCAAGAAAGAAAAGGGAAAGTGAAGTGGAACCTCAGCAGTCCATTCTCTGGAGGGTGAATGTTCCCGTCACGTCTTGCATGACCTTTCATAGCCAGCAGAAGCGGGATCCGCGTCCTGAACGCTGAACAAATACAGGAGCACAGGCCAGCCTACACCCCCATGCACTCTGCAGACTCATGAATAAAAGATAGGGGGTTGTCGCTGAGGTTTCCCTCATACCTCACAAGAGTAACAACGTGCCACTTGCGGGCATTTTAACTTTAAAAAATAACAAATATTCTCTTTATGTGTCTTGACCATAGTTTTAGTAGGGAGGAAGGTGAGAGAAAAAAGAGAGAGAAAGGCCATGTCATTAGATAGAACAGTCATTCAAATTACACTAATGAACTGTTTCTAAGAAAATCATTTGGATAAGGCCCAGCCACAGGCCAAAAAGGCTCAAAATCAACTCTGTGAATGTACTGAGTGAAGTGGTCTAGGCTGGAAATAAAGCTCAGTGTTTCTCTGCACAAAAGGAAGAAATGGCTGGATTTTGGTATGAAGAGGCACTCAACTGTAAACCTGCCCTAGCCAAAGGGAGGTTTTTAAACAGGAATTCACTCCCAGTCACTGAGGACGACATTAACCCCTGTTGGCCACGAACCCATGTGAATAGCAAAAGTTCTGGGCATTCTTGAGACATGGTAACCCCCAATTTTGAGAGAGCAGAGTTGATTCCAAATAACCTTTAAAAGGAAGAGATTATATGGCAGGTTGACCCAAATGACACCCTGCACATTCTAAAGAACCCTCACAAAATGAAAGGGAATCCTCTTGTAAAAATGTTGATTTTTCTTCCTTTCTCTTTGTTTTTTAAGATCCAAATAACATGAAGTGCAATAAACACCTTTAGAAAAGTCCTCAATATGCAGCTATTTTAAAGGAGAAAAACCAATGCATTCTCATTACTAAAGCACCATCCACATGTTACCTCTTAATATCTGTAACAACATGATGTCCGTCACCTTTGAAGGGTCCCTGCCATGAAATTTAACTTGATGATAAATGGGAGAAAACAATCATGTAAACCTGAATTAGGAAACAATCTACAGTGACCCTGACCATTAGAATGACTATGGTATGAAAAAGGGGGGAAAGATAAGAACTGTTGTAGACTGAAGAAGACTAAAGGGTCAAGTTGCCTTTGGTGGGTTAGTGGTAAGGAGTTGCTCTGCCAACCGAAAGGCACACGGTTCAAATACACCAGTTGCTCTATGGGAAAAAGATGAGCAATTGTCTCCAGTGCAATTTTTACTGCCTCTGAAAACTCTCTGGAAGGTAGGTCAGCTATGAGCTGGTTCTACTTCTAAGGCAATGAAGTGGGTTTTGGGTTGTTTGGGTTTTTTTTAATAATAAAAATTATCTTTATTTATTTTTCCCTCTTTTTTTTAATTATTAATTTCAATGAAAATTTACAGAGACTTTGGATTTCCATTCATTCATTGTTGCACCCATCTCCCTTCCCAACCCTCCCCTGTTTTGTTTTGGTTTTTCTTAAGGGTCAGGAAATGGGAAGTGGTTGTTCAAGGATAGAATTCTCATCTTCCATTCAGGAGGAAGCAGGCTCAACTCCTGGCCAAGACAATGCCCACCTATTAGCAGAGGCTTCAATGTTGTGACTGATGAAAAGCAAGTTTTAGCTGTGCTTCGGCCTAACAAGAGACTAAGAAGAAAGGCCTGGGTGACCTACTTCTGAAAAATTTGGCCAATGAAAACCTGAATCACCGGAGTTGCATATTGTTGTACATGGTTCAACCCGAACTGGGGGCTGACCTGACCACCTCTAACAATAAAAACAAAGAGATGAGTCACCAGAGGGCAATGAGTGATTCTTGTCTGGAGCACAAAATGAGACTAAAAAACAAATCATGTAGATTGTCAGAAGAGATCCTGAGATAAATGTGGCAAAAGGCTAATACTGCAAACTCTAGATGGGTAATAAGGGTTCATTGTTCAATTCTTTCAAAGCTTGAAATTAGTGAGCTAACATAAGTATGGAAGAAAGAATTCAGCCATGGGGACGCCTCAGGCCAGGTGGCCCCTACCTGGTGGTCTGTCTGAGAGTTAAGGCCAAGCCCTTTATCTTTTTGTTTCATTTCTGTAAACTGACGTCTAAAAATAGCAAGAATTTTTTTCCTTTTTTTAAATTTTTTATTATATTTTTGTGTGCGTACCATCAAATAGGACCAATTTGCAGCGTCAGGATGGATGGC
>NW_006399863.1:3784639-3794503 GCF_000299155.1 Elephantulus edwardii | reverse complement strand
GGCACATAACAACAACAACAACAACCATCAAATAGGATCTGACTGGTACAAGAAGAGATTGCCCCTCCTTCTCCAGCAGAGCATCTGGTGGATTTGAACCCTGTACCTCTGGGATTGCAGTGCAGCTTCCTGCCACCAGGTCACCAGAGCTCCCTAAAAAAAAGTAAATAAATAAAACATTTTAAAAAATAAAAATAGCAAGAATATTTTTAAAAGAAAAACTACAAGGCTTTAATATCAAATCAGTCAGGAGATGATGTCAGTCTGGAGAATAAGGTGTGCCTGATCCAGGCTATGGTCTTTGCTATGCATCAGAGAGCTGGCCAATGACTAAGAATGACAGGAGAATTGATGCCTTTGAGTTGGTTCTGGAAAAGAGTATTGAACATACCATGGACTGCCAGAAGAAAGAAATCAGTCCATCTTGGAGAGGGTGAAACCAAGTTTCTCCTTGGAGGCAAGAATTTGACTCTGTCTCACATACTTTGGGCATGTGGCCAGGAGGGACCAGTCCTTGTAGAAGAGCATCATGCTTGGAAGACTGGAGGGACAGCTCAGGAGAGGAACACCCCGATGAGATGGATTGACACAGTAACTGAGGTAACTGGATTAGGTATATTGGAGTCAGACTGGCTTGGGATAGGGCAAGGCTGAGAGCTATTGAACAAAGGGTCATTATGAGTCACAGGTGACTTGATGGCACATAACAACAACAGTATCAAGTAGACCAGGAGGGGGAATAATTTGAATAATTAATAATAATGTGATTTGTTCTTATTAATTCACTAAGGCCCAAGACAGGGTGCTCTGGTGGCACAGTCCATTGAGGGGTGTGCTGCTAACCCAAAGGTCATGCCTCTCTCGCTGTTCAAATCCAGCAGCAGCTCTGCAGGTGAAAGATAGGTAAGCTCCTCCCAAGTGATTTACGGCCCCAGAAGCTCAATGCAGAGTCAACCATTAGTCAGTTCCAACTAGACAACAATGAGTTGAGCTGAGGGCCCAAGATACAGTATGGGGGCAGGTGAGGGGAGAGTGTACACAGAGCAGACATTTCTGATAAGCAAGTTTCTGTCTTTTTTTTTTAAGTCACAGCTCTTTTTTAAACATCCTATGCTTCTTTTCCTGAAAGTCTTCTGCAATTTATAAGCCTCCTCCTCCTCTCATCAGGGGTCAGACTAATTTAAAAAACTTTTCAGAACGGCTCTTTAGAACTTTCATGCCCTCTGCCCAATCTTCCTCCATTATCAACTCCCATGCTACTTTAATGAGATAAAAGCAGTGGTTACTCCAGCCTTTACCAATTCAAAAAACGAGGCTTTAAAAAAAAACCCAAAAAAAAACCCCAAAACCAGAAAACAAAACAACAATAACAAAGAAAAGGAAAACCAACTGTGACTTTTAAAGCAAAAGAGGGAAAGCTCTGTAGAAATGTGCTCAAGTGAAAAGTCGTGTGTGGGGTAGAATTCCTGAATCTCAAGGACTTAAAAACCCAGAAAGAGAACGAGGTGGTCAGCATGTCCAGGGCAGGCTCCCAGGAGATGTGGGTGATGGTCACACCTTGGGCCTGACTTGGGAACCCCACCGCTCCCAGGGGGCCTAATGCAGCCTGCAGCCAACACAACCAGATGTTACATTTTCTCTGCTTAATTTCAGTAAAACTCCGTGACCTCTTTCTCAAATCAGAAAAGCAATGCCTTGTGTTTTGTCGGGTTTTTTTAAACCACAGGAGCTATCTCCAGTGAAGCCTTCTAAGGATTTCATTAATTCATAGCCAGCCAACCAGGACTTTTCCCACAGTCTCCCACAAAACAAGCCCGGGAAGTCACTGATTGCTTGGCTGGATCTGAATATGAGCAGAAGTAAGATCAGAAATATCTCATTCCTCCCACAGGGAGGCGAGGGCGTGGAAATCAAAGCCGGGCAAAACTCATTACCACAGCTGGCCAGCAAATTCACAGGCCCGGAAAGAAGGCAAAAGAACATCTTTGATTTGGGATGGACCTTCCAGTGACTTCAGAAAATGAAATGCATTCACAATGAGGCGGAGGTGAAGCCTTGTTGAAAGGACCACGTTTTCACACAAACTGAAGTGGCTGCCAGGGCTTGAGATTCATTCCATTTATACCATTTCATAAAGTCCAAAACCCGGATGCAGTTAGTAGTTGTGGGAGCTGTTTTAGGGTGGAAACCTGTACAGAGAAGAGAACTATGGGCAGATTGGGGGGGATACACTCCCCTCTCCAGCAACAGACACTGTAAAAGGTGTGACTCCAGCCTCCGTCAACTCATTCCAACCCTCTGTTCACAAGAGGACCTGGGTCCTGCAGCCCAGGGTTTAGCCAGAGTTCAGCACAGAGTAGGAATGCCGTGATCAATGCTATGAATAAATGGAGCACTTTTTTTTTCTTTTTTTTTTTAAATTCACTCTCCCAATTAAGGTCACAGGATGGGCCCAAATTTAGAAAACATAAATGGGAGGGAGGGAATAGAAAAGAGGAAGAGTGAGAATCACTTGGATAATAGAGTTTAGTGGGCAGAGGGGGGTGTGAAGGAATAGGCAAGATTGAATGCAGACTTGAAGAGAGAGAGTGATAATAGGCATAGCTCAATAGTGATTGACCGTATGAAATACAGTGTCTATGAATGGTTGCGTGAAGCACAATGAAAATGAAGGATTGTGTAGAACACAGTGTATATGAATGAAGCACAGTGTAAACAAGTTATTGTATGCAAAGCAATTTAAGAAATCAATAATTAAAAAAGAAAAAGTAGTGCCTACAGGACTTCAGAGGACATTTTTATTAGAGTTGCTCAACTTGCATGCCACATTCTCAGAGACGTCATCTGAAACAATGCAGTTGGAAATCGTTATCTTTCATCAGTCCATTTCTGTGTCGTGCAGAGCACTTAATCATTCCTGAAATGTGCATGACGAACCTGCTCCGTGCCAGGCATTGTTCTAGAAATGCAGCAGGAAACAAAAAAGGGAAAGTCCTGCTCTCCTGGAAACGAAAGGAGCCCTGGTGGCAGAGTGGTTAAGCGCTCAGCTGTCAACTGGAAGGTTGGTATTTTGAACCCGCAGGCCACACCACGGGAGAAAGATGAGGCAGTGTCCATAAAGATTACAACCTTGGAAATTCCATGGGACAGTTCTCTGTCTTACATTGGGCAACTCTGTTCTATGAGTTACAACTGACTTCACAGCACTGGTTTGGGATTCCCCCCCCCACCCCCACCCCCATGAGGTTATGCTTGGAAGGGAGAATACAAAGAGAGACAGACAAGTAAGAATTACTATGTATGTACCACGAGAAAGTGTCTCTGGAGAAAAACACAGTGAGGCAAATAGACTAAAGTGAGGGTCATGTTGCTATTCTAAACATGGTGGCCAAGTCTGGTCTTCTGCTCTGTTATTTGTCTCCTTACTAAAATCTAAGCTCTATAAATTATGTCTACCACGAAGAAATCAAATTTTAATAGAATGAATGGATGCATTTTGGGTGTCACCCGCAGCAATTTCTTCATTTGTTGGAGAAACCATCAAGCCTCACCATTCTGACTTGGGAAAAATTCAAGGAGACCCATCATATATCTGGTCTCCACCTCCACAAATGAGCTGCCCTCCCCTAGCTTTTTCCACACCCTTCTTTTTGCCTAAAGTATTCCTCACCTCCTAATCCCAACCACCCACAACGTCCTGCACTCAATGTCCCTTGGTAAGGTCCACTTTCTCCACGCCATCTAGATGTCTTCCTCTATGCCCTGCAGAGGGCATTTCTTTATAATAAGTATCTGTGTCCTCATCACTGCAAAGACAGATGGACATATTTTCACCCAGTTTAGATGTGTGAGAGGGTATGCATAACTTTATTAAATGCAGGCTTAGGACATCGGTCAAATTCACTTGGGGCCCTGGGGGCTATGTGGAGAAGACTCACCCAGGATGATGGCATTCCTCCAACAGGGAAAAGTGAGGCAAACTGATAAACCAGTTACTGCAAACCAGAACAAAGAATGAAAAGTCAAGAGTTTCAAAGGCATCTGTCAAGCAGAACTTCAAGCTCTCACTTGGCATCAAGCTGCTTCTCAGATGGACAGCTTGACAAGGTGGAATATTCTAGAATAAGAAGCAGCAGGACATGTGTTTTGTCCAGGAGAAGCAGAGGAGTATGGAGAGAGGACAGGGACTTACTGGAATCAAAATCCTTCTGGTGCCCCCCATCCCCTTTCCTTGCATCCTTTAGAAAGTGACACCACTGAACACAGGGACCTGGTCCTACTCATGTATGTCTTTTTCCAAAGCCATGTGGAACTTGACAACGAATGACTGCACAGAAAGTATCTCCTGCCCTCTTGTTCTAGAGAAGTCTTTTGATCTCTCTGTTACTGAGCAAATATAGCAGATCCTGTGTGGGTGCCTCACCCCACCCTGTGTGGATGTTTCACACAAGAGGAAGGAGGAGATAAAGCATCACTCAGCAGGCCTCTCGCTCAGGACTGACTGCTCCCACATTTGGTCTGGATCACATTACATTTTCCTCAGATAAAAGGGCTGTCGTTTCAGGCGAGGAGGAACCAGAAATCACCTGGACAGATGAAAATTAAAGGGAAAGGAGTTTCTAAACCATATGGCACATCTCAGGAAAATATACCTCTTCATTCCAAAATGGCTCAAAACAGCCAACATCCCTCCTGTATTCCCATCAACCCTCCTAGTCTCAAATGAAACAGATCATCTCAGAAAAGAAGTCTGGGGCCACAGCCAGCATTTGGTAAAGGGTTACTTAATCAGTGGGGTGGGGTGAGGGGGGGCTAGGATCTACAAAACTGAACATTTGGAAAAACTCCCGAGTTTCAAGAGAATAAAATGCATTTTAAATGTTGCAAATGTTATATTTAAAGCCTAAAACCTCAGAAGTCATAATTTTAAAAGCAGTCATTTGAAGCAACAGTTATTTAAAGTATAAAATATAAATATTAATCTAAACTTTCTCATTAATGCCATCAATTTTTATTCTATTGTCAAAACTATTGCTCCAGTTTCTTATATGGTATTTCTGATAACTTTAAGCAAGCTTCTCTAGAACATAGTAATTTAAAAAAAAAGTTTCATGATTAATGTCTATAATATTTGCTTTGAAACAAAGTTCAATAAAAACACATTAAATTTCTAGTCATACTTGTCATCTATTCAACTCCTAAGGAACCAGCCGTATGCAAATAAGAAAGACCCTTTACTACCAGTTTTACTACAAAACAAATGGTGCTTAAAAGGCACAGTAAAGGTAGTTTTCGTTTACACTATTAAATCAGAAAATTTATAGGCCAACTTCCGTTGGAGAAGAGAATTATATGTGTGTTCACATCACATCTTTATTTTCTCATCCACTTGGTGATTTGTTGAAGACAGCTGGTACCTATTAAGTGCCCCTTTAAATGTTGTAGCCTTAATTAGCTACATCCACCTTCCCCCAACATTTCCAAACAAGGAACCAAGGAAAAGAGGTCAGTTTGCGTTGTTTTTTTGATTTTTTTTCCTCAATCATGGGTACTTTGAACAATGGAGTTACAAACATTAGCATAATAGTCTCCGGCACACTTTATTCCCTTTTTAGGCTCCTTCCCAAAACCAGGGTTGGATGGAGTTTAAATTTTCAGCCTGCATTACTTAGGTCATTTTTTTTTTATAATTGCTCAATTTTTAGTTTCCTGCCTGGTGTTATTAATTAAAGCTTCTTTTAAGAAACGGCTTGGGAAAGGATGAGAGGCAGTCAGTCTCTCCAGAGATTCTTGGTGTTATTTAAGCTACAAACTCCTTTGGTGGACATTGATGCAAATGAGAGTACAGAGACAGGAGAGAGGATGAACCCAAGTACGGTTTTCTTGAGCAGACATTACACCCTTCCCCAGACACCAAGGAGAAATTCAACTGATCGACTCCCTTTAACTCACCATCCTGTAGATAAAACATACACTGGGTTGGTTACAGCTTAGAATGCCTTTAAAACAAAAACAAAAATAAAAACCACCCCACCACCACAAAAGTACCCATTTATCAACTCAGAACTTCAAGTGTGAATTATGTCAACAGGCTAAATTTTGAGCAAGATAGCTAGTTATCTCAGAGATTCCCCTGAGAACTGTTTCCTTACTTGCCCTGGCTTTAATCTGCACTAAGACTATCTGTTTCAATAGGATGTGATCACTCTGGGGCTTGTGTCTTTTTAATCAGCCAGTGGCCCTGCCGGGTTTAGAGTGGCAGAAGGGAAGTGGCCTGTGGTTAAACAGAGGAAATACCAAGGCATTTTCATAGAGCAAATAGTCTCTTTACTTACCACCGGGAAGAGCTTCAAAGGCCCCTGGGCCCCCGGGGGGAGACAATGTGTGGCGGGCCCATCCGTCACCTAATCTCACCTAATCATGTGTCAGGCCCATTCACAACGTTCCAAGACAAACACTTCCCAGAAGGACAATGCTTCCCACTGGCCTGGAAAGTCCAGCTCACTGGAGACCGAGCACCCGCACAGAGGGCTCCCCCAGGGCTTGCTGAAGTCAAGAGTGCCTGGGATCTGGGGGAGATGTGAAGTGGGAAAAGGTCTTCAGGCACCAGAAGAGCATTTCAAGGCTGCTGCACCCCAACACCAGCCTGTCAAGTTTCTAGGAATCTAAGCCCACACACTAGACCATCTTCATTCTCAGCAACTCTATAGCACAGAGTAGAACTGTCCCACAGGATACCCAAAGCTATACTCTTTCCAGAAGCAGACTGTCACATTTTTCTCCTGTGGAGTGGCTGGTGTGCTCCACAGAGCACATAAAGCATTGCAAAGATATTAACTCATAGCTACCCTATGGGACAGAGTAAAGTCTCCAAGACTGTAACCAGATAACCAGGTCTTTCCTCATTAAGGAAAAGAACACAAGTTTCCAGAAGTCTAAACACCCATCTTTTAAGGATTATGTTGTGTGCCCCACAATATGCACTGTGAACCCTAACCTCCAACACTGTGGACAGAACTTCATGGGGAGCGTGTTGTCTTTGTTATGTTAATGAGATGGGTTCATGTAGGGGATGTCTTAAATAAATCGCTTTTGAAATACTAAGAGATTAAACTAGCAAATGAAAGAAGCAGAAAGCAGGGAAGAGAGGTGAAGCCATATGAGGACCCACCAGGAGCAGAAACTCAAAGAGACAACAAGGCTTTTCTCCAGAGTCAACAGAGGAAGCAAGCTTTCCCTGGAGCCGGTAACCCTGCATCCAGACTCTAGCTTCTTCAACAGTGAGAGATTAACCCATCTGTGGGATTTCTGTTATAGAAGTGCTCGACAGCTGAGACACTATCCATTAAAGAGAGGTACAAAAGATGGGGGGTACAGGGAGAAGGACAATAAACGTGGCGCTGTGCAGCCCCAACAGCAGTTGAATTTCGCTTGAGGGCATAGGGTGTGAAAAGTTCAAGGATGGATATAGGGGACGAGAGGGACCTGGAAGCTTAGAAAAAAAAAACCCAACACATTTTAGACTAAATGAGGCATGTAAAATACATAACATAAAGTATTAGCAGCTTTTATTCCTTTGCAGGGAAAACGTATGTAAAGTTTGACCTGCTGAGAAGAATCTGGTTTGGATCCTGCCCTACGCCTTCCTGAGACACTGTTCCAGACAGGCCCAGCTGTTCTGGGGAGGAACCCAGTCAAGTGTCAAATTCCCTTCCTCCAGCCTTCCTTTTCAATCCCCAGCCAGGGACATCCCACCCAAAGTCGGGGTGGGGTGTGGGGGCTGCCCAGCTGCCTCCTAGTCCCCCCACTCCCAGTTCAACCCCTTTCTTAGTCATGGTTCTGACAAAGAATCTATGTTCTTCTCTAAGCCCAGATGAGTATTTGAAAGCCGAACTCTGGGTCTAAATGTTTAACATGTGGCCTCTCTCCCCCTCCTTTCATGCCTAAAGTCTCATCCCGGAAAAAGCATCTGTAGCTTCGGCAGAATTCATTCAAATGCTGGTTCCGGCCCCACCTCACTCCCACTCTTGTCCCAAAGGCCTTGAATCTACATTTTAATACGCTCCCTAGATGTTTTAAACACTGGAGGTTCCTGGACTTCATTTTGAAAAACTGAGTTTGAAAGGAACAGCTTTACAGATGGAAAGCTCCACGGGGGTAGTTGCAAGTTGTGTTCACTGGCCTGTATCCTCCAGTTAACAACTAGAACAGAGGCCCAGATACAGCAGAGGCTCAGAGAGTAGATGGATGGAAGGAGGACAAATGGAGTGATGGATGGAGGGAGGATGCACGGCTAGATGGGTGGGTGGGTGGATGGATGGTGGGAAGAGAGATGAGCATAGGCCTGGAGTATTTCCCAAACAGTACAAAGCTGGCTGGAAGCACTGCACCGCTTATTTAAACTGTCGAGCTGAAAACCGTGCTAACCAGGGCTGAGTGATTTTTCATGGAGAGTTCTGTGAGGATACGAGAGCCTCTGTAACATGGACAACATGTCCACAGGACAGGCTGACCAGATGCGGGCTTGGGAGCTACGGGCCACAAGTGAATGAAAACGCTTCCAATTCAGAATCAAATAAACATGCCTGGGCCCACAGCCAAGCAGAATTCTTGGATTGGACTTTTATCAGGAACCTAAATTTTAACCAGCTGGAACTCCCCCCCACCCCAGTACCACTCTATTCCTACCTTTTGCAATGAACTATTTGCCTTAAATGGGAAACTTGAACTTCACTGTAAAGATTATGCCAGCATCCTAGCTTCCTGAATTTCCTGCAGGAGCTGACTTTTTAGGAGGAGGCACTGTGTTTTGGTGCTAATAGGACAGAGGTGTACTGTATTTAGATAAGGAGGACAGAAATGTTGGCTCTCCCCATCTTCAGGCAAAACCATTAAATGAAAACGTGTGGCAATGGATTCCTGACTCATTTCCAATTCATGTCTGACCTGCCAGTGCAATTCCAGAGGCTGAAAATTATATGGGAGGAGACTGTCCATCTTTCTCCTGCAGAGCAGCTGATGGATTCAAACCACTCACCTTTCAGTTGTCAGTACACCTCCTTATCCACTAGGCCACTGGCTCCAGAAGGGGTAAGGAAGGGAAAAATCTCTGCAAAATGACTGATAAATTGTAAATTACTCATCACAAACAAAACCACTGTCCTATCAAGAAACAAGCAGCATTCGGAGTCAGTAAAATGGAGGATGTTGGCCTCTCAAAAAGTCTCACAAATCCGCTTGAGAAAACAACTATTTACTGCTTAAAGAGCAACTTCACCTGCCAAGAGCCTAAGAGGTTTTGGTTTTGTTGGGTTTTTTTTTAAGTAGTAAAGGAAGTGCACCCACAACTAAAACACCAAGCAATGTTCAAGATGGTATCAGCGTCTTAATTGGCCTGCTAATAATGGGGAAGTTGTGAAACCTGACCACTTAAACCAGGCCGGGCTCTTCAAAAAGCAGCCCCACAGGGTCTCTGTGCAGAGCAGAGTGGTGAGGGCTATTTGGCTGTCATCACACTGCAAATCCTGGGGAAATACTCCTGCTGGAGTAAGGGTCCCTGGAGATCATTCACTCAGCTCCTCTCTAGCACCCACACCTTGCTCCTCCTTCTGGAGGGACTCCTGCATCCTGCTGACCCTCTCCCAGACTCGGAGTATGGCTCAGATGGCAGGAAGCCCCTGTTTGTCTGCATCACATATAACCAGCCCTTATTCCTAATTTCTTTACATAATTTCAACTCTAGACTGTGTGCAACCTCAGAGCTGAGGCCAACATCTATGGACTGAATGCCTACTGTGTGCAAGGAACATTCTAGGCGCTCAGGAAACACACACACACACACACACACACACACACACACACACA
>NW_006399863.1:3740311-3784539 GCF_000299155.1 Elephantulus edwardii | reverse complement strand
ACACACACACACACACACACACACACACACACACACAAATACATCCTCCATTATCAAGAAGTCTGGATAGACGGCGCTGCATAAAGGCATTTTGGGGAAACAGTATTTCTTAATCAGCTAGCTGTTCCTTGCCTCATAGAGTGCACAGTCTGGTAGGGGATCCAGACATGAATCAAATATCCAGGCTGCTGTATACCAGTGCTAACTGTCCAGAAGCTTCTGGGAGACCTGGCCTACCAAGCTGGGGGCAGAGGAGACTTCCTGAAGGAGGAGATGCTGGAACTGAGAGTGGAAGTCTTCTCTGAGAAGGGACACAGGCAAAAACAGCTCATGCAGAGGCCTACTGCGGAGAAGTCACTAGAGCTTGGTGCTCTAATCTCTCCTCCAACTTCTTAAATCTACCACTTAAAAGATGTTGCAAACAGGCTGCCAGACTCTGAGTATAGCTAAAAGTTATACACGGTTGCAGGCTCAGAGGCCACCAAGAGGAGCTTCAGTGCCCGGCTAAAAACACTAGTCCAGACACAGGGTGAAGAAATCTAGATAATGCACTTGGTTTGCAACCTGAGTCTTAGACCCAACAAGGATTCTCAGGGCCAAAAAAAAAGCACAAGTGCACAGAAAAGTACTTGTAAAGCTTTGTTAGAGTCAGGAGTTAAGGGATAGTGTGGGAGATACAGGCAAGGAGATTGGAAATGAGGGTAAGATGGGAAGATGGGTCAGGGACAGTGCGTAGCTCTATCAGAGGCACCAAAAGACAGTTTCTGGTAGGAAGGAGTCATTTGTGAGGTTAAAATCTGGGAGATGTCTAGAGGCTACTGTGCTCATCCCAGGAAACAGAAGCCAACTTAACATGGACACTGCAGGGGTCAAAACAGGAGCTACTGGAAAGATCTACCTCCAGCTATGGGTTGTGGTAGGGGAAGGAGATCATAAGCAACAGTGCCAGGTGATTAGTAGGACCACCATTAACATGAGATGGGGTGTGTGGTGTGTATGTGTGTGTGATCTTCTAGGGAAGAGCATTCATTCCCACAGATGGAGGGAACACTTAGCAGGACCACCATTAATATGAGACAGAGTGAGTGTGTGTGTTCTTCTAGGGAAGAGCATCTATTCCCATAGATGGAGGGAACTCACTCTGCTCCTGTGGACAACATCAAACTCAGAGCATTAAGACTTTTCACAAACTGTATGCACTGGCACATGAATTCACCAAGGCAACTACAGAGAAATCCCAAATTGGACTGGTCTGCTTACATCATCACATGAAAACTCAGAACAAGATGTGTATGATACCGTTACTGCTAAACACAAGCCTACTACAGTCTAGATTTTTAAAAAATTCAGCAGGATCAGAAGGTATGCTTTAAGGAAAACGTCTTTTAATCTGAAAACTGGAGGAAACTTAGTTTAAATATGTTTTTTTTAAAAATGCACAATTTTTACTAAAATGAAATAGAGTAATCTGATCTTTTACTTAAAGGAGAAAGACAGAGACAGTCTAAGGTTGTAATCAAAGGTGGTGGCTCTTGTGTTTGCAGGTCTAAGGACACCCAGCAGCCTGGCTCCTTCATCTGTTTTTCTGCACTGTCTCTGAATACGGAACAAGCAGAATGGTGACACCAGCCTTTGCCCTAAAGTCAGGCATGCCCTGAGACTGTTTCTAGTATCACAGAAGCTGTAGGTCAGCATGGCCTAAATTCCACAATCTTGCTTTGGCGCAGCAGCGCTATGGAAACTAGAAAATCCATTTGCTCCCATTTTTCCAAATAAACTGAGGTTTGTGGGGTGGTGCAGATTCGCATCTGTGGCATAAAGTCTGTGTCCCTATCGTATCCCTTCCGCAAGGCTGAAGCCCTTGAGCATCAGACACTGTGTGCGCCCTGACCTCTGCGCGACCCTCAAGGCAGACAGAAGGTGCCTCTGGGGCCCAGAAGACGCAAGAGACGCCCAGGTGAGGATCCAGAGGGGACCGGCGTACCTGCTTGTACCGTCCCTTCTCCTCTCCCCCATCCTCTACTGCCCGACAGTATCAATTGGGGAGCTAGGTTTCGAAAGCACACGGCCCCGCGCTGGGGACGTGTGATAAGCTCCCCAGACTCCTGTGGGGCCCGGACGGAAGGACAAACTCGGGGCGTGCTTCGGCGGTGAAAACACCCGCAAAGATGAAAGTTGTCAGAAGGCAAGTTTGATCAGCTAAGTCCATTTGCTAGACCTAGGGCTGAGAGGAGTAGTGCAGCTTCTCAGCAAGGAGTTCCAGGGGTGGGTTGGTCTGGGTAAGATCGCAACATAGAAGGAACAAAGCACCCCCAATGGGGACGCATCCCTGCCCAGCGCGTACAGTCCCCTGTCCGAGCCTTGGTAGAGCAGTGGACCAGCGGTTGGGATGAAGGACCCCCTCCAACTCCAAAGCGCTCCCGGTCCGGACCGCTCTGGAGACCCCCGCCCGAAGCCAGGAACAAAGGTTGGGGAACTCTCCCTCTCCATGCCCGCCTCACCGCCCCTCCCGCCCGCCCTCCTGGAGCAGGACCCGGGCCGGCAGCCGCGCCTCATTAGCAACACAAAGCCGGGGGTCAAGCGGCCCCTTTCACCCGGGCCGGGGCAGGCAGCGTCGCAGCCCCCCCACCCTCAAAGGAAAGAGCGGGGAGGGCTGCGGCGACCCGGCAGCGGACCCCGCGGAGAGCGGCACAGCAGCGCGAGCTCTGCAGCTCCAGCACCTGTGCGTGCCGTCCCCGCGCCCCGGGAGAGTCTGGAGACCAGACCGTAAGCCGTGCGCTCGCCCGCGCCTTACCCTCCAGCCGCAGGTGTCGGCGCCCCGAGCGCGTCCGGAACCGCCCGCGGCCACGGCCAGCTGCGAACCGTTGAGGCAGGCGTTGACCGTGAAGAAGACAGAGCAGAGCTGCAGCCACGGGGCCATGGCCGTGCGCTCGCCCAGCCTGGCCCAGCTCTGCGCCCCAGCCGCCCGCTGCTGCCCAGCCGCAAGTGGGCGGAGGCGGCGGGGCAGAGACGGGCAGCACTGCGCATGCGCAGCACGCCCACACCACGCCCCATCCCTCCGGGCCCCGCCTCTAACCTCGGCTCCTCCAGTTCTGGAACTGGCGTCCTGGCTCCGCCCCCTGATCCCCGCCCCTGACCACGCCCCGGACAATCTCCAAGACACCCGCCCCTTTTGTAATCCGAAGGATTTATGCCAATAATGTCTCCTCCGTACAAAATTCAGGAAAACACAAAGAATATCATAACAACTTAATAGGCTCTACGCCAGGCGTCTTGAGTTCTTTGATGAAGTCACCAATCAGCAAAGTACCACTATCACGGTTATCCCAGTTTTGTTGTTGTTGTTGTTGTGTGCCATCGAGTCATTTGCAACTCATAGCGACCGTATGTACAACAGCCGTAAACCCTGCTCTATCCTGTGCCAATCGCACTGCCTCCGACACACCCAGCCCGATTACCCCAGTCATTGGCACTGAAAACTCAAATACTGATTAGAGAAATCTTGACTCCGCATTCACTACTGGGATCTTGGACAAATGTCTTCCTCTCTCCACTCTACTGTCTGATCCCTTTGAATCGGAATAAGAGTAGCTTAGTCTGGGGAGGGTTCTATAGGAAAACACATAGCAATCGCTCAATCAGTGCTACAGCATGTTATTCACCAGTAAGTACTTGCCACACCTGGCATTCAAATCCAGAACTGTGTGTGAGTCTGAATCCCACCAATTCCAAGCCCTCCTAGCATAGATCGCCCTATGCAAAACAGCTTCCTGAATGCTTTTCTGATTTCACTTTCCTCTTGCCATTCAATCTATTTCATGGTCCTGAAAGGGTAAATCAGACCACTTCTTTTTGTTTGCTTTGTTTTATTTTCTTTGTATTACCATGTTTTTATTGTGATTTGAATGAAAGTTTATAAAGCAAGTTAAATTGTCCTTCAACCATTCAATAAACATTCTATTCTATAGCATTGCCTTCAATACCCACAGTGTAATCACATCTTTCCATTTCCTCCCTTAATTCTAATTCCCACTAATCCTTCGATATCTCCCTGTGTCTTCCCTTTCTTTATTGATATTATGCCCTTGTTGTAAATGCCTCTTCAACCCACCTTACTATGTCTTTATAAATTACTTAGAGAGCTCTAGTGTCATAGTACATAAGGTATCATCCTACTAATGCAAAGGTTGTGCCTCTGGCTCTCTTTCATTCTCTGTGTAGCCCTCACAAAGCATGTTGCTCTTCTTAAACAGACTCAATTCTCTACTTTCGCCTAGGTCTCAGTCAACCTTGGCATGCCCTTTGAAGTCTCCTTACACCCGCTCAGCAGAAGCTATCAAGGGTTTGATCATGAGGGTCAGTGGTGTTAAAGGTTGCCTTCTAGTTGTGGTGTTGGAGAAGAGTACTTTATATCCCAGGAGTTGCCAAAAGAATTAACAGATATGTCTTAGAAAAGATACAACCAGAGTGCTCTTTGGAGGCAAGGATGATAAAGTTTCATCTCTCATACGTTGGGCATGTTGCTAGAAGAGGCTACTCTTCAGAAAATTAATCATGCTTGGAAAGGTGGAGGATTATTGAAAGCGAGGAAGACTCTCATTGAGGTGGATTGACATAGCGACTGCAGCAATGGGCCCGAGTGTATCAGAGATGGTGAAGATGGCACAGGATAGGACAGGGTTCTTATCTGTTGTAGGGTCGCTATGAGTCATACTTGACTTGATGGCACCTAATAACGACAATAACAACCCACTGAAGAAAGCACGAGACTGCTCACTTCTTAATCTTTATGGCATACCAGTGTAGAGGTGCTCCATAATGTACTAAATAACCCTGTATTGAGATTACGAGTAGTTGAAATATATGCACACACACTTTCTTTTTGCACATATGCCCTTTTTTTCCTTTCTTTTTTCTTCCTTCCCTCCTTCCCCACTGATTTTTGCTCCCCTTTTCTTCCCTTCCTAGCCCTTGTAAACTTCTAAGAATGTCTCTTTCCTTGGGTAAGCTTTCTTTAGATTCTAGTGGCAGACTCATACAGTATCTGTCCTTCTTTGACTACCTTACTTCACTCAGTGTATAGTCCTCTGTTTTGCAGTGTTTTGTAACCTCTTCTGTTATTCTTCAATGTTGCATAGTATTCCATTGTGTGTATGTACCATAGTTTGTGTTTTCATTAATTTCTCTTTGTGCAGGTGTCCACCTCTATTCTCAGGACACATTTCTCCAATCAGGATTGCTAGACTCTACACATTTAAAACTGTCAAATTGCTCAACATCTCACTGTCATCTTAGCTGGGTTTTCTGGCTGCTCCTTTGGGCGTGTTATCAATGAGGACCAGTCCCTGGAGAAGGACATTTTGACTGGTAAAGCAGGAGGTTGGGCGGCGGGGGAAGACGTTCAATGAGATTATTGGTACAGTGGCTGCGGCAGTCAGCCCGAGCCCAACAGTGATTTTGAGGTTGGTGCAAGACAGAGCAACATTTCACACTGTTTCACAAGGGTCACCACATGATGGAACCAGCTCAATGGCACCAAACAACAACAGCAAATGAAGTGGAACATATTTTCATGTATTTATCAGCTATTTGCATTTCTTCCCATTGTTCCTGAATAGGATTTCAGTATTTGGAGTTCATGGCAGAAAGAGAAGCTTAAGGAAGGTGTTAAGAAGAGGAAAGCATACCACCCGCCTCTAGAATTTATTCACAACTCAGGATGAGCGAGTAGGGGTGAAGGAGAGGAACAAAATTCTATTTCTAGCCTCCATATCTGCCTCTGTTGAATTCCCTGGTCCTAAATGCCAAGCTACTTCCTGCCCACAGCTCAGTGGTAAAGTGGATAGAATCCAGAGAGATCATCAACTTTCCTAAGAGAGTGTGGACAGTAGCAGAAAGAAAAAGCCCCAATGTCCACTCGAAAGCATGGTTGGAATGACATCTATCAGAGGAGAGATGGAGAGGCCCTCCCACATACCTTCCAGAGAGACCATAAACATTTGTGGTGGAGGGAGGGGAATAGCCTCATACATCAAAGGACCAAATTTGGTCAGGAAATTAAGGTAATAAACTGGCATTTGGCAGCATCCTCCCATTTTGATCTTTCCCAGGGACTTTCTTCCTGCTTGTCCCCTTTTTATACTCGCTGAAACACTGTGAGGCTGCAGAGAGCAGGGCTTTGCCCTGGGAGCTAAGATCAAATGAGGGGCCCAGGCTTCCACAGGACACACAGCACTATGGTTCCCACCAGGTCAAAGCCCAACCCAGTAGTTGAGTCAACTAGAGAATGAGCTTCAGCTGTATTGTTGTTAGGTAGCATCAAGTGGGGTCCAACTCATGGTGGCCCGATGTAGAACAGAACAGAACAGAACACTGCATGGCCCTGCGTCATCCTCATAAATGCTGATGTGCTCAAACTTATTGTTACAGTCACTATATTGATCCATCTCGTTGAGAGTTTTCCTCGTTTTTACTGACCCCCTACTTTACCAAGCCTAATGTACTTCTCCAGGGGACAGGTCCCTCCATATAAGATGTCCAAAGCATAGGAGCCCTCAGAATTCCTCTCACATTCAACGCATGGTCAAGCCTGCCATCATGTTTCAGCCACCCTTCACCATCCCTGGGTCTATGTCTCCCTCACAATCTTTCACGGCTCTGTCCCCCGTGGTCTGGTACTCTACCAGACACACATCAGTGGACAGAAATGCTTGTTGACATATTGTCCAACTCTATTTGGAATGAAGCCAGGGATTAAGCAGATAAAATGGCCTTAAACAGTTGACGAAATGCAAATATATTTCCCCAATCGCCCTAGAACCTGACCAGATAAGAAAACATCTTAACACAAGGATTGGATTTTGTGAGGGGTCCAATTATGTGCTGAAATAGAAGGGTAAAGTGATTATGGAAATAATTGGTAACCTGAGTCATTTTGAGCCAAGAATAACTACAGACTTTTGAAGAACAGCGTTCGCAAGCAATGGCCAGGATTCAAATTTGGTTTTGTATTATAATAAGACTACAAATGTTTGATATGCTAATCAAGATATTAAAGGAAAAGGTACCCCTCACTTCCAGGATCCAAGCAGATGGAGGGTGCAAGGTTTACCAGGGCGTTGGAGAGGCCAGTCTATGGAGAGCTTTCAGAAGTCCCTTTCAGAGGGACTTCAGTCCCAGAGCTGCAGAGCTGCGCTGGTGACTTGACGCAGGACAGCCATTATCATCTCCAATTCACAGAGAAAGCTGAGGCTCAGCGAGAGGAATTTCCAGCCAAAGAGCACAGGGCCAGGGTTCAAACCTGACCCCAGACTCCCTGCACAGGATGGGAGATCACTCCCCCACTTGACCCTCCTTGACTCTACCGGCCTCATTACCAGCGCCCTGGCCTTCCTGGGTTTGGGTGCCGCCCCGCTACCCAGGAACCTGCCACGGGAGCGCCAGGGAGACCCAGGGAAGAATGCCCAACACTGTGCTCCAGGAATTCCAGAGAACGCACCCCAAAATGTCTCTGAGAAGGGTGTGCGCAGCGGTCACAACGCTGAGTTCTTAGGTTCACGGTCAAGTCCATTCTCTCCCAGCAAGAAACCAAGTGCAGGCGTCTAGCGTCCACGGTGACCGCAAGGGGGCGCACACGGTCCAGGTCCGGGGCGCCGGGCAGGCCTCTGCTGAATAGACAGACGCGACTGCATGTCAATTCTAGGCAAAGGCCCCAGGACTAGTGCAAACACTCCTCTGTTATCTAGAACTGGTGATAAGTTTTGGGGGAAATAGGCCTAAAGGGGCAGTCAAAATATAAGATCAAATAAGGCTCCTGAATACGTGACTTTAGACAATTTACATAAACAGTCGAGTTGTCAATCTTCAAGGACAACACAGGAGTGGTGTGCATGCGTATCTCACTTGGAATGAATCAGAAGTAAGTTAATGACTAGGAGAATATATGCAGATCAACGAGACACACGACATGGTCAGGTCCAGGGTGCAGCAGCAATTCAGACAAGAGCTGTGGAGATGGTCATCTCTGTGGCCCTTTTGAAGGTGCTCTTTGGTTTGGATGTGCCTGGAACCTTCGAGGCTGTGGACTAGTTTACCATTCACATATCCTTCAGCAAGTATTCATTTTGCTTTTGCACCATTCTAAGCATGTATGCCAGGAGCTGGTGACCAGTATGAACAAGACACGGTTCCAGCTGTCACAGAGCATTCAGGCAGACATAGAAGATGCCTGCATTACTCAAATAACCCCACCACCAAGGGAGAATTCCACATACAATGTGCCTCCCTTAGGAAGTAACGTGAGTGCTGAGGTAAAAACAGGAAACACAGCACCAGCAAGCCTCTATAAGAGGCAGTATGGCTGGAGAGCAGAGGAGAGTGTAAAGACTATTACAAGGTGTTTGGAGAGACTGGAGGGGCTGCCTGGAAGCTGGGACCTTATGCCCTGTTTGAACCCAAGTAGCCAGTGGCCTCATAAGGACAAGACCAGGCTGTCCTCACAGTTGTATTTTTTTTTAAATGAAATTTTTATTTTATACTGGTTTACTTACAAAGTTCTTATTCTTCTCAGCTCTTCCTCATTCATTGCCCAACTTTCACATGTATATGAAGTGATTGAAAATACCATGGTGTGAGTTGGTACACCTTAGGCTGGTAATCACTAAGATTAAAGTTTAGTCTCTCACAGTTGTATTTTAAAAGGTTCCTGTATCCCAGGTGCCAGAGAGCTCTGGTGGCCTAGAGGCAAGAAGCTGTGTTGCAATCCTAAAAGTGCATGGTTCAAATCTACCAGTTGCTCCACTGGAGAAGGAGGGGCAATCTCCTTCTGTGCCAGGCTGATCTGATTTGATGGTACAAAACAATAATTTTTTTTTAATGAAGCTATACTGCAGTCCTAAAGGCCCACAGTTCAAATCTACCAGCTGCTTTTTGGCAGAAGATTGGGCAATCTCCTCCTATGCCATCAGCTGCCTCCGAAAACCCATTGGAAGGTCAGCTAAGAGTTGGTTCTGATTCAACAGCACACAACAGCAACACCGTAGTGCCAAGTGCAGGACACTGCCTGGCTTGTAGTCAGCATTTGATAACTATTTACTGAATGAATGTAATAACTAGGATCCTTGCTGAGTTGGGGCCGGCTTAATGGCTTGAACACTGTGTTATTGTTAGGTGGCAAATTGACTATTAGTTACAGCAACGCTCTGAATAACAGATGGGAACCTTGCCCTAACCAATGTCCTTTTGAAAGCTCCTTGGATGTGGAAAATAATTCGTGCTGGGCTATTAACCCAAAGGCAGGAGGTACGTCATAGCCCTGACCCAGCAGCGTCAGAAAATAAAGACTTGATTCGCTTCCGTAAAGAAGAAAGAACACCCTATCAAGCAGTTCTGCTCTGTAAAACAGAGCCAATTGGTATGGACTCTAGGACAAAAGGTTAGTGGCTTGTGTCCAAGAAACATTAAAAAACCTGGAAAAACACCCAACTCTGCTAAAGCAGCTCCAAATAATGCAAATATGATGTGATAATTCCTAAGCAGAGCTCTGGTGGCCTAGTGGAAAGAAGTTGCATTGCTATCCTGAAGACTCCTGGTTCAAGCCCTCCAGCTGCTATGCAGGAGAAGGATGGGCAATTTTCTTCCATGCGATTGTCTCTGAAAACTCACTGGACGGTCAGCTATGGGTCAGTTCTGACTTGATAGTACACAACAACAACAATACATAAACATTTCTTGCTATCTTCTGAAGTTATTTCCACTGTAAAGACTTTGGTTCTTTTTCAGAATGCTTTCAGATTTCTAGTACAATTGAGAAGACAATACAGAGAATTCATTCACATGTATTCATCACCTATAATTTTCCCTAATTAGTTAATGTACTAAATTAGCATGATAATTAATCAACATTAATGAACAAATATTGAATTATCACTAGTTAGGGTAATTGATGAGTCTTCATCTAATCCTGATGTCACATGAGAGAAGTCCAGCTTCTTGAATAATTTTCTCAGCCTACAGATTGAATAGGTATGGAGAGAGAATACAATCTTGATGAACTATAAACTCTGTAGTGTTCCCTGGCTGTGTTCACACAACAGCCTCTTGGTCTAGGTATAGGTTTCACATGAGCATGATGACGTGTTCTGGAATTCCCAGAATGTGGCATCAGGATTGGAGGAAGACATTATGCAGATGAGACAACCTTGCTTGCTGAGAGTGAGGAAGACTTGAAACACTTGCTGCAGAAGATCAAATAATACAACCTTCAATATGGATTACATCTCAACATAAGAAAAAATCTCACCAATGAACTCATAGGTGACATCATGATAGATGAAGAAAAGGTTTAAATTGTCAGTGACTTCATCTTACTTGGATCCACAATCAATACCCCAGTACCTGCAATCAAGAAATCAGGAGATGTATTGCACTAGGAAAGTCTGCAGGCAGGGACCTTTTCAAATTATTGAGGAGCAATGATATTATTTTGAAGACTAAGACAATTATATCATTTTGAAGGTGCACCTGATTCAGGCCACAGTCTTTCTGATCACTTGATATGCATCTGAGAGCAGGACAATGAATAAGGATAACAGAAGAATTTATGCCTTTGAGCTGTGGTATTGGAAAAGAGTACTAAATATCCCTTGGACTGCCAAAAGGACAAACAGATACATCTTGAAGGAAAGGCAGTCAGAGTGCTCCTTCGAGGAAAAGATAACAAAGCTTTTTCTCACATACTTTGGGCACGCTGCTGAGAGAAGCTATTCCTTGGAAAGGGACATCATGCTTGGAAAGGTGGAGGGTCTATGAAAGAGAGGAAGACCTTCAACCAGAATGGACTGACACAGTGACTGCTGCAATGGACTCAAGTTTGTCAGAGATTGTGAAGATGGCACAGGATAGGGCAGGGTTCAGATCTGTTGTTCACAGGGTCAGTATGATTCATACTTCACTTGATGACACCCAACAACAACATCATCATTAATTAAAAATCTAAACTTTACTCAGATTTCTTCTCATTCAATTCTCCTTTTAATTTCCACCCCCCACCCCCCTCCCCGGCCCAATATCTCTCCAGTTCTTGTCACATAAAGGTCCTCAGTTCAAATCCACCAGTAGCTCTTCAGGAGAAAGATGAACAATCTCCTCCTGTGTCATCGACAGCCTCTGAAAACCTGCTGGAGTGTCAACTATGCATTAATTCCAACTGGATGACCCACAACAACAACAACAACATCCCATCCAGGATCACACTTATCATGTAGTGTGTCTTCTTAGGGTCCTCCTCAGGCTTCCCCTGGTTTTGGTGGATTTAGGCAGTTTTGAGGGGTCCTGATTGGGTATTATGCAGGAGGCGCCTCTATTGAAATATGTCTGGTGTTTTTACTATAAATAGTCTGGTTATTATTATTATTTCCTTTTTTATCCACAGTGTGCATTGGTGGAGTCCTTGAGTGGTACAAATAGTTAAGTTCTTGGCTACCAAAAGTTTGGTGGTTTGCATTTACATGGAGGCCACTCAGAAGAAAGGTCATCTAATTCCAAATCATCACTGGTATTAAATATTTGACGAAGCACGTTTGAAACACAAGGTCGCCCTGTGTCAAAATCAACTCTGTTAACAGGCAGTTAGGCTTTTGTAGTTGTGGTTGGTTGGTTTTGAAATCCATGGACAAAGTAAAGTCATGTTAGTACTCAGAGATTTCGAATGACAAAAGCAGGTATCTGCCTTACCCATTCCCACTCTCACTCCTCCCTAACTCTTCAACTCGTTCTTCTTCTGACTCCAGCTGCCCTGTTTCTAAATTATGTGCTGCTATTACTATTTCCTGACCGACTACTTTTAGACATTAGCGTCTGGCTTCCTGCTCTTCCCGACACATGAGAACTGAGCTCTTGTGAAATTCCCTTCCTCTATCCACCCACAATGGTTTGTGTTGGCTGTCTTCCCTGGCCCTTCCCAATCCCCTCTAATCTGTAAGGGCCACAGCGATGGGCTCCCAAGCCCTCAGGAATCCAGGTGGGCTGAGTCCAACGTGGGATACAATCAGAGAACTGGAGGGACAGAGGGGAGTGAGGAGGGGAATCCCTGGGCCCCACTTCCTTTCTGGGTTGTCATGGTGAAGGGAAGGGCTTCCTCTCTGACTCTGTGGGCAGACACCTTCTCCTTCTGGCTTGCTCTCCAGGGTCTGATGATAACTCCTCCTTTCATCACCAGACCTGAGGGTTGGAACTCCTCTCCCAATTTCATTAGCTTTGGTGTTGTATCTCCTTTTACATTTTCCTTCATATTGCCCATTTTGCACCTTTTATGAAATTTTCCTCAAATGATCTCATTTGAGAACTGTTTCCTGCTGGGATCCTGGTCAATAAGCTATAATTTTAATTAAAACAATATTCATGACTATAGAAACAGTATTCACTTTCAAAGTCAGCAGTATTTCCCTTCTTGTTACAACTGTGTGTGTGTGTGTGTGTGTGTGTGTGTGTGTGTGTGTGTGTGTGTGTACTCCTCTCAGCTTTGCCCCTGTTGTCCTGAAATTTCACAGGGGTGAGCCTTGGGTGATCTCCCTGCCTATAGACATTTACTTTGAAGGTCCCTGTTACTGAGTCTTGGGAAGCTACTTTGAAAATGCCTTTGATATTTTCCCACCCTTCGTTTTGCTGTTCAGTCTCTCCCTGGAAATCCTATGAATGTGGATGATAAAACCCAAGTCACCTTTGAGTCTCAGCCCCCATTAGGCATCTGAGCTGTCGATCCTCATGGGTTGAGACTGTCCATCTCTCTGTTTCAGAGAAGCAGCTGCTGATGGCATCACAATGAGTAACATATCACACCACCAGGGCTCCTTGAGACAGACGGTATAAAAACATAACTCATTGTCACCTGGTTGTTTCCAGCTCATAGTTACGCTCCGGCAGCTTTCCAAGATGGTGAATGGCAAGGGCGGAAGACTGCTCTCCTCACTCCCATGGAGTCATTGGTGGATTTGAACTGCCAGAGACGCAGAGCCTTCGGATTAACAGTGCAGCTCTCTATAGATAGACGATAGATATCTTAAGTCAATCTTCTGATTTTCTTATAGGTGTCAGCTCCTTTCCGACTCCTAGTCACTTTGTTCCATATTTTGGAGCACTTTTTTTACTTGTTCTAACACATATGAAGAACTTCACTCAGTTATTGTATTTCTTCCTGTCTAAGAGCAACTCGTTTTTATTTTATGGTTATCCCTTTTCCAGAACAGCCTGTTCCTGCTGAAAAGCAGCAATTCCTCTTTTTAAGTCTCTGAGGAATAGATTTACTGAAACTTTCTTCTACGTCTTCCAAATGCTTTTGTTTTTCCAGTTTATTTAAACTTTGAAAATGGAATCAGCTTTTCCTGGCTCTTATAAACTCATTCTTAAGGAAAAGCTCATGCTATGTCAGAAGTTAGGACTTAAAGTGGATAATCAACTCCAAGAAACAAAAGTCCCAGGTTACAGGTTGGAGTAAGGAGACATTGTCTATAAACAACCTGGAACAACTGCAAGTCTTTGCCATTTTATCTTTCAAAGTACTGTACCATTAACTGTTAGGTCTCCATTCACTTTCTGACACCTGATTTCCCCCTCTAATACCATTAAACAAATGATACTGCTTTTGCATATGTTGCTGTTATATGCCATTGAATCAGAAACTTACAGCTGAAACTCTCTAGTGTTTTCAGAGACAATAAATAGCATGGGGGCACATTACCCATCATTTTCCCTCAGAGTAGCTTGTGGATTCAAACTTTGAGCCTTTTGTTTTGCAGTATTTCTCCTAATCACAACGACTAGCATTCATATATTCATATGGTTGTGTTGTGATAGTGTTGTTAGGGGCTGCCGAGTTGACTTTGACCCATAAGACTCTATGCTGTGTTCCCTGCCCTGTCCTATGCCATTCTCATCATCTCTGATATTACTTGAGCCCACTGTTAAGAGTTGTCCAGCAAACATTTGTTGACTCCTACTGTGTGCAGTTAAAAAAAAAAGTCCAAGTCACTTCTGAATTGGAACCAACTCCTAGTCAACACTCCATTGGATTTCCAAGACTGTAAATAGCAGGGGAAGAGATCAGCCATCCTCTTCCCATCAAACTACTACAGGATTCGAACCACAATTCTACACACTCTGCTCTGTCTTGATTCTGGAGTGTACTTGGGTTACTTGTTAGCTCAGGACAGCTGGGGGAGGCAGGGGCTGGTGAGGCACCTAGAAGGCATGGGAAGGTTTTTGCAGGGGCAGAGGGGGATGAGGGGGAAGGAATGAAAGAGTGAAAGAGATGAAGGGCGTCTGAGCGTGCTGTGCTCAGGGACAGGGAACGCCTTCCCAACGCCTCCGGAGTTAATCCCAGTGGGAGAAAAGCCTCGCAGTGGAGGCAGTTTGCACGCCTCGCTGCAGCGCTGCATCAGCCCCTGGGTCCTGCAAGGGCGTCCTCGGTGCAGGGCGAGGGTCACAGCGCCCTCCGCGGTGGAGACGTGCAAAGCAATCCAAGACCTCTAGGCGGATCCTTCCAGAGCGAAACTTCGCTTGTTGTAGTGACACATTGAAGAAACAGCAACAGAGTAAAGCACGCGCGAGCCAATTTCATGGGCCAGAAAAATCGATCTCACACTGGGAACAAGAAGGAACCAGTGGACTCAGACAGGCCCCTATGCATCGTCCCCGCTAAGGTCGCTTCATAATCTATCCCCCACCAAGGGATACCCTGAGGAATCTCCTGAAAGCCCGGGGGCGGGGGGAGGGGGGGTTTTGTTGGGGAATAGATACATACAGATTTTATATATTTGTTGTTGTTAGGTGACGTAACCCATTGTACAACAGATCTGAATCTCACCCTATCCTGTTAGAGTCACTGTGTGAATCCATCTTTTTGAGAGTCTTCCACATTCTTCACCCCCGCCCACCCCCACCCCACTAGATCCTACACATTTCCCAGTATGGTGTTCTTTTCCAAGGACGGGCTGTTCCTAACATGTCCAAAGCAAAGCATGTGAGACTAATTTTCATCATGCTTGCCTCTAAGGAGCAAATATGTCTTCTAAGACATATTTGTTCTTTTTGGCAATCCGTGGGATATTCAGTACTCTTCTCCAACACCACAATTCATATATTGCATATATATATTTTTTTTTTTTCTGGTGACCTGTTCTATAGGGAGTTCAAATCCACTAGCAGATCTTGAAGAGAAAAATGAGCAATATCCTCCCAAGCGATTTATAGTCTGAAAACTGGCTGGAGGGTCAGCCCTGAGTTGTTTCCAAGGAGTGAAAGAGTGATATATGCGTAACTGGAAACCTAAAAGAAATATCTTCCATCTCTGCTGGCTGCCATTATGTAATGTCTCACAGTGTTTCCCGGGCTCCCTCCACGCAGTCTCATTTACTGCCTGGGCTGTGCTTCCAGCTTTATTAGAGACTTCCAAACTGTTCTCCATAAAACGGAGCCCTATGTACATTGGCTCTTGACACAGTTTGAACTTTCAAAGTATGCCTGTTTTAGGAAGGCCAATCAGGAGAATGGTAAATGGTATGCAAGGCTGTATTTTGGACTCCTCTTTTTAAAAATGGTAATATTTCAAGCCCATTTGAAAGAAGAAAAGTTAATTCTGAAATAATTTTAAGCTTACAGAAAAGTTGCAAAAATAACACATAGAGTTCCTGTATACCTGCCACCCAGATTTCCCTAATGTTTACTCCCTACATAACCAAAGTGTGATTGTCAAAACCAGGAGATTAACATGTTTTTGTTGTGATGTGTCATCGAGTCACCTACAACTCATAGCGACCCTATGTACATCAGCTCTGAGCTCTGCCCTATCTAAAAAACAAGAAATCCCAGTTCTATGAGCTGTAAATTTTTTTTAAGTATGTTGATTCTTTTTAGTGAAAGAAAAACAGCCTTTTCCATGGGTGACAAGTGAACTGAAGGTCAGAAGGAAGGTGGCTTGGGTGCTCAGCAACTCAAGCTCTAAATCCCAGAAGTGGTCAGAGAAGACCCTCAGCCTGGGAGCTTGGAGCATTTGATGCAGCAGAGGGATTCCTCTCGTCGGGTGGCTGGGTCGACCAACCTGCCCATGGTCAATAGACTGGAATCAGTGAGTCACTGGGTGATTTCCACTTGCAGTGGGTTGGCATGATTAGTTAACAATCTTCTTGGGTGGCATTAAATTAAGGAATAACACAGAGACCTCAGAGAGAAGATTATTCAGTTGGATTCTGAATCACAATCAGGAAATAGTCTTTATCTGGTGCAACCTTAATTTCATTTTTCTTAGAGTGAATTCAAAGGAAATTGAGGTCATTCTGGGGGGCGATTTCTCACACCGTGCTCCGTGCCTTCAAGATGAAGTTGTGTATGAGGTTGGCATACTGTGTGGTCGTGGAATTGTCCATGGTTCTTTTGATGGGGATGCCTTCTGTGTTCACCACGATGATTCCCTCCATGCCCTTCTGGCTCTGCAGTAGTTGTAAATATTTAGAGTCACAGACAACCTCATCTTTCCTCCTCTGAGCAGCTGGTGGGTTTGAGCTAATGACTTTCTGTTAACATCCAAACCCTTAAAGTGCTAACTTGCATATATATTACTACTGACTAATTACAGATATTAGAATGCTACTGGCTTTCCCAAATAACATCTTTTTTAGCATAGTTTTAGATTTACTGAAAAAGTGCAGATACAGTGTTTTTTTATACCCGTGACTAGATCCCTCTGTTACTGTAAACATTATTTTCAGTTTTATATGGTTATTGTTGAAAATTAACACAGCATGTCATACATCAAATCAATAGTTTCCACACATACAATTTAGTAACATTGATTATACTCTACAACTTGTGCAATCATTCTCATTCTTCTCTGCTGAGTTAGCCCTCCCTTATTAACATAAACTCACTGCACCCCAAGTTTCCTATTTAATCTTTTGATATACTTTTATCAATCTGATTGCCTATAGAAAGTTCCTATAAGAGTATAATGGTCAGAGCAGACATTCTTTATTTTAATTATTAAAGCTAAATAATTGTTTGGGTTTTAAGACTTCAGGAGACATTTTGGTTAAAGATTTAAAGATTGTTATGTCAGGGTGGTAGTTTTTTGGGCCTTTTTTTATAATTTTTTTAACAATTTTTATTTTATTCTTTTTTATGTGTGTACTGTCAAATCGGATCTGACTGGTACAGGAGGAGATTGCCCCTCCTTCTCCAGCAGAGCATCTGGTGGATTCACACTGAGTACCTCTGGGATTGCAGTGCAGCTCCTTGCCACTAGGCCACCTGAGTTCCCAAGGGTGGTAGTTTTAAGGTTTCATCCAATGTTTGTAGCTCCATGAAGTCTGGAGTGCATGAAAATTTGAAATTCAGTTCTGCATTTCCCTCTGTTTTGACCAGAATCCTAGAAAATCTTCCATAAGAACGTTCACCAATGAGAACCAGGCCCACTTCTCCCTATTATCAACATCTTATGTATGGTACATTTGTCACCATGAACGAATCAATGATAATACATTATTATTAACTAAAATACCTGCTTTATTTAGATCCCCCTACTATTTACCTAGTGTCCCTTTCCTGTTCCAGGATCCTCCCCAAATATCATATTACATTTAGTCATCATGTCTCCTCCTCCTGGCTATGACAGTATCTCAACTTTCCTTGGTTTTAGTGACTTTGATGATTCTGAGGCATATGACTCAGGTATTTTTGTAGAGTATTCCTTAGTTGGGAATTATCTGATATTTTCCTCATGATTAGGCCAGGTTTTTGGGAAGAAGAACTGCAAAGGTAAAGCATTTTCATCACATCATATCAAGGGTCTTTGCAGGATGGTTTTGTTGGTAGGTCCGATTGAGTTGGTGCTGACACATCCCCACTCCATCTACAGGAGAACAATATGGGTCCTGCACCCTCTCCACAGTCTCTGTTGTGCGTAAGTCCACTGTGCTGATTCATCTCAAGGAAGAGTTTCCTGGGTTTTGCTGCTTTATGAAGCTTATTTCTCTCTATAACATTTCCAAAATATGTGAGACGAAGTCTCACTATTCTTGCTTCTAAGGAGTACTGCATTTCAATCATCTCATATGTATGTGAAAGTTGGACAATGAATAAAGGAAAGTGAAGAATAATTGATGCTTTTGAATTATGGTGCTGGCAGAGGCTACTGAGTATACCCGGGACTGCCAAAAGAGCAAACAAATCCATCTTGGAAAATATGCAGCCAGCATGCTATCCAGGATATTAAAAAAATAAAACACAAAACCCCACCCAGTCCCAACCCAAATTCATTGCCGTTGGGTGGATTCTGACTCCTAGAAACCCTATCTCATTGAGTTTCCAAAGCTGTAAATCTTTTCAGAAGCAGACCACCACCCTTTAAATGTTCCTGTGGAGCTCAGACGACCTCATACAAATCGAGACATTGCTTGACTTGTGTATTCTCACTCTCCCATCTGTGTGAGTTCCCCAGTCTCCATCTCTCTTTGTCTTTTCTAAGAACCCTCAGAAGTGTTCCATATTTTTTAATGTGTTTTTAACTTTATTCTTTTTTTAATGACCGGACTGTGGTTATGCATTTTTGGCAAGAATATTGGAAAAATGATGTTGTGTACCACACTAGGGGATGCATGATGTTGCTATATTTTATTGTACTCTTGGCAATTTGGTTAAAGCGATGGCTTCCAGGTTTCTCCACTGTTTACTCCACTGTTTATTCCCCACTTGAAATTAATTGCTATCTGGGGGAGATACTTTCAGATCATGCAAAAAATATCCAGTTTCTCCTCAAACTTCTGCCTGCTAAGTTTTGCATTTGTGAGTGGGTCTTGCCTACAACACATGTTCTAATAGTGACTTTTCAGTCCCCTTATTCCTTTCACTTATTAATTCCTATATCTCTCCCTTGTTAATTTATTTATTCCATTATTATTTACATTGGTATGGACTCACAGACATTTATTTGTGAGTTTTATTCCAATGTTTTGGAAGCAGGAGTGGCATCCACTTCCTAAATAACATGCCTCTGGGAACTCTGTAAACTTTGATAAATGTCGATAGTTGTAGAGGGGCTTCAGGCCTTTTGTTCATAAGGTTGCTATGAGTCATGCTCGACTCGAAGGCAGTCATCAACAACAACAACATTTCAATGTTATTATTTATTTATTTATTGCTCAAGTAGTTTTTGGCTTTGACCACCAAAAGCTTCTTTGAGATGACTGTGTCCTTTCAAAAAACCCTTATCAATTTTGGAGCATGATGTGACAAAGTGCTCCAGGCTCATATTGTATTTTTCTGGTACTAGTGCTGGAACCAACCATTTTCCAAGGGACCCTGGTTCTTTTTGTTGGGGAATCACATTTTGAAACCTAGATCTGGACACTAGCTGTGTTCATTACTACTGTGGATTTGTCTTTGTCTCTAGGTTCTCTGAGTAGACAGAGTTACAAAATATATGTATTGTAACACAAAGACACACATATACTTATCTGTTTATGTGTATGTGTGTGTGTATGTGTATGTGTGTGTGTGTGTGTGTGTGTGTGTGTGTGTGTGTATACTTATTTCTGTACCTAGCAATCATCACTCTCGGCACTAATAGTCAGGAAGTGAAAAGATGAATTACATTGGGAAAAATCTGCTTTCAGGGACTGCTCCTAAGTGCTAAAGAGCAATGATGTCAGTCTAGAGACTAAGGTGAGCCTGATCCAGGCCATGGTCTTTGCAATTACTTGCTATGCATCAGAGAGCTGGATGATGACTAAGGATGACAGAAGAAGAATTGATGCCTTTAAGTAGTGGTGCTGGAGAAGAGTATTGAACATACCATGTACCACCAGGAAAATGGTCTGTCTTCGAGAGAGTGAAACCAAGTTTCTTCTTAGAGGCAAGGATTTTGAAGCTCCAACTCACAGACTTTGGGCACGAGTCCAGGAGGGACTAGTCTTTGGAGAAGGACATCATGCTTTGAAGGATGGAGGGACCTCACAGGAGAGGAAGACCCTGAAAGAGATGCATTGATATGGTGACTGGTGCAATGGGATTAGGTGTGTTGGAGAGAGTGAGACTGGTTCAGAATAAGGTAGGGTTCAGAGCTATTATGAGGTCATATTATTATGAGTCGTGGGTGACTCGGTGTCACATAACAAAAATAACAACAACAAAGCCATCTTTGTATACATATATACATATCAACATTCATTTTAAAAGACATGAGTTTATTCTGATAAATCCAATTCCAGTGCAACACTAAAGGGTCTGCTTCAGCCTTCCCTTTTCACTTATTTGTAAATTCCTTCTTCCCTAATGAGAAAATCAGCTTTCATTAATGACAGCATGTTTTCTTGTTTGCTTCTGCCACCACCATAATATTAACCACTTTATCCAAAACCACAGTATCTCCATATCATTGGATCTGAGCAGTAATTAATTTCACAGTAAAGAAAATGCAACAATGGTCTTATGTTCATGAAATCAACTAATCTTATGTCATACTGTATCACCCAGAATTGCCTAGCCTAATTAAAAACTGGAATGGGTTACTGAAGACTCAGTTATGGTACCAGCTGGGAGAAAATACCATGAAATGATGGGCTCTTGTCTTGCATGTTGGCATTTGTTACTCCCAGATGTATGTTGTTAGTAGAGAAACTAATCAAATAGCTGTGAGGTGCCAGTGGGGTCCACTCTGACTTGTAACGACCCTGTGGATTGAAACCTAGTCCATTAAGCTCATTATTGAAGTCACTGTCAGTTCATCTCATTGAAGGACTTCCTCTCCTTTGCTGACCTACTTTTCCAAGCACAAATCCTTTTCTAAGGATTGTTCCCCTTAATAACACTCTCGAATATGTTAGATGAAGTCTCACCATCTTTGTTTCCGGTATCACTGCAGTTGCATTTCTTTCGAGAGAACAGTTTGTTCTTTTGTCAGTGCATAATTTGCTCAATAGTCTTTGCCAACACCACAATTCACAAGCATGGGTTTCCCCTTGGTTTTCTATATCCACTGCCCAAACTTCATATGCACGTGAAGCAACTGAAAAGATTATGACTCAGATAAGGCACGTTTTAGTTTTTAAACGGACGTCTTTGTCCTTCAGTGCATAAAAGAGATCCTTGGCAACAGATTTCCCCAATGCAACGTGTCTTTGATTTCTTGACTACTGCTACCATGGGTGTTGATTGGGAGTCCAAGTGAAACGAAATTGTTGATAACATCGATATTTCTCCATTTGTCATTATGTTATTTATTGGCCCATCTGTGAGAATATCTTTATGGTGAGGCATAATTCATGCTGATGGGTTTAGTACTTCAAGTCCTTTTTACTTTCAGCAACAAAGATTGTGTCATCTGTATACTGTTGCAACAATGCAAGTTGTTGAAGAGTCTTCCTCCAGTCTTGATGCCACATTCTTCTTCATATAGGTCAACTTCTTGGATTATTTGCTCAACATACAGATTGAATAAGTATGGTGAAAAGATACAACCTTAATACACACTTTTCCTGGTTTTAAACCCACAGTGCCTGCTCATTCTATTTGAGTGACTGATTCTTGGTCTATGTACAGGCTCTGCTTGAACACAGTTAAGGAATTATCTTTTTTTTTCCCCAATGGTATCCATATTTATCATGACTCATACAGTCAAAGGCATTTGCATAGCAACTTTCTAATATTTTCTGTTTTCAGGAGGCTTTCATCAGACATCAGCAATGATATTAACTTGTTCCATTTTTCAACCTCTTCTGAGTCAATCTCTTCTAAATTAAATTTTAATTTCTTGCAGTTCTTTGTCAATGTACTGTTCTAGTCATTTTTTAAAAAAGACTCTTCAGCAAGACTTCACTTAAATGTAATAGCAATGTTTTATCTGGCAATTTTCACATTCTGTTGGGTTACTTTTTTCTTTTTCCACATTTAAAAAAAATTGGTTTTTGTACAATAATTCATTTACGTTGTATTTCATTGTGTTCCATACAATTGCTCACTTATATTGTTTCATACAATTAATCATACGCCCTCTAGCCCATATAATTAGTTACCATTGATCTATGCATATTATTATACTGTCTTTTCAAGTCCCATGTGAATCCTTCCCATTCCCTCCCCCTCCTTCCAACCCACCCACTCAAGTCTGTTACCCTAGTGATTTCTACTCTTCTTCCTTCCTTCTTTCCCTGTTAGACATTTATCCATCTTAGTAGTTATCTATTTTCACAATAATGGTCTTATGCAGCATATGTCCTTATGAGACTGAGCAAAATGCTCTCCAGCCTCTCCCATGTTGTATAGTATTTTACTAAGTCGTTGCTCCTTAGTGCTGCATAGTATTCCCTTCTGTGAATATACTATAATTTTCCAATCCATGTTTTTTTATGGGTATTTGGGCTGTTTCCATATTCTTGCTCTTGTAAATAATGCTGCTATGAACATAGGTGTACATTTCTCTGTTTATGTCTCAGTTCTGTTTTCCAGTTCCTAGCAGTGGAATAGCTGAGTCATATGGAATTTCTGTGTTTACCTTTTTGAGGAAACACCAAACTGCCTTCCAGAGTGGTTGTACCATTTCACCATCCCACCAGCAGTGCATGAGACTTCCAATCTCTCCACATTCTCTCCAGCATTTATTACTTGCTATCTTGTTAAATTTAGCTACTGCTTACTGGGGTGAGATGGTTTTGATTTGTATCTCTCTGATTGCCAGTAATCTTGAGCATTACTTCATTTGTCTATTGGCCATCTGAAAAGTCTTTCCATGTCTTTTGGCTATTTTGTGATTGGGTTACCACAGAGGAAGATCCCCAGTGAGAAAGACTGACACCATGACTTCAGCAATTGGCTGTATCAGAGATGATGAGAATGGCACAGGATAGGGCAGGGTTCAGGCAAGCTGTTCATAAGTTGTAATCAATTCAAAGACTCTTAACGACAACAGCTAATAATGATAAGCCTGTCTTCATGTGTTTGTCATCTAAATTTCTTCTTCAGCAAAATGTCATTTTATGGTTTTTGCTAACTTTAAAATTGGATTGTTTGTCTCTTTGTTGTTGATGTGCTGTGCTTTTCTATATATTTTAGAGACTAGGCCTTTGCCAGATATATTGTTGCCAAATATTTCCCCCAATAGTTAGGTTCTCGTTTTACATTTTTCAAAAGTCTTTCTATGTAAACCAGCATTAACTTTTAGGAGGTCTTAATTGTTGTCTAGTTTATTTTCTGCTGCTTGTACATTTCTGATTATGCTTGATAGTTTATTTATACCATAAATTAAGGCCTCTAGACTTGATTCTATGTTTTGTACTTTGATAATTTTTTAAGTCTTAGAAAGGGGCTCTCATGACCTGGTGGCAAGAAGCTGCACTGCCATTCTGAAGGCACACAGTTCAAGTCTACCAGCTTCTCTGTGAGAGAAGGATGGGCAATCCACTCCTGTGCAATTAACTGCCTCTGAAAACCCGCTAGAGGGTCAGCTATGGGTTGGTTCTGACTCGACAGTCCACAAAAACAAAAAGTTTAATCCTAAGCTTTGTACTTCGATGATTTTTTTTTATTATTTTAAAGTCTTACATCCAGGTCCTTGATCCATTTTGAGTCAGATTTTTTAAAATATAGATTGAGATATAAGTCTTATTTAATTTTTTGGCAAATGGTGATCCAATCTTGCCAGAGCCATTTGTTTAAAAAAAACTGTCTTTTCCCAGTTAACTGCCATTTAGCCCTTTGTTGAAGATCAGGTGTTTGTAGGGGATTGGGTTGATATTATTGCTGAGTTCTTTCGTGCCTGTCCTTTTACCAGCACTAGGCTGTTTTGAATACCTTAACAAGATAGCAGATTTTGAAATTTGAATGTCAATTTATTTTTGTTGTTGGGTGCCCAAAATAAATTATTAAAGTCCATCTAGCTCCATGTTGGAGATCTGGTGGTGTAGCGTTGCTAGCCGAAAAGTCAGCCAGTTGATTCTACCAGCTGGGAGAAAAGATGGGCAGTTTCTGCAAATCATCTCACATCTACCTCACGGGTCGGCGCCATGTTAAATTTTGTCGGTAGAGGGCGCTGGAGAGACACCGAAGAGACTGGAGTCCAAGACTTGGTCCCTCTGGCAGCCGCTGCAGCGCAGGCTGCTTCTTCAGCGCGTAGCTCCCGAGGCGCGTGCAGCTTTGTTAGCGTCCAGTTCCAGCATTGGGGGTCTTGTCCAGCATCTGCAATGAAGGCAGCTTCTTCAGCAGACGGCGTCTGCGGTGTCTAAAGGTCAGCAACACCCAGTGGCCAGCCGTTTTCTATGACACCCGCTTTAAGATTTCAGAACTGAATGTGTCTCTAGAGAAAGAAACAGGAACAGCTCTCCCGGTACCACGGAAGGTAGATTTCTGTCAAGTCCTGCCAGGGCCAGCAGCACAGCAACTTCTTTGCCTTCAAGAGAGCCTGTGTCCTGTTCTCTCCAGCAAAGTCTGGATCTCAGGCTGGGTCAGGGAGACGTTTCCTTGGGTGGTCTCTCCAATCTGATGGTCCATAGTTAATAAACTTTGCTCATTCAAATTACTGAGGTGGGGGGAGGACTGGGCAGGGAGAAAAGTGCAACAATGAATGAATGGAAATCCAAAATCTCTGTACATGCTCATTAAAATTATTAAAATAAAATCTAAAAAAACCCAACAAATTACTGAGTGGTTGCTATCTGCTAATTGGACCGACCATATTATTGTTGTTGTTGACCCCACTGCCCCAGTCACTGTGACAAACCCTCTCACCCAGGGTCTTACACAAAATTACAAACTACAGGTTTTGTGTGCAATCGTTTTCTCCATCAGTCTTACACCATCCAGGGAAAATGGAACGCTTCACAATGGGACAGTCTTGTTTTAACACGGTAGAATTCTGAGGAGCTTAGGAAAAGCTCAGAACATGTTGTTAAATGAGGGACTAAAGCTAATTACAGAATTATAGATGTAATAAAATACCGTCACCGTTATCTACTGCTCTGAGGACAGAAATATCACAAGTGCTTTAACAGACAGAAATTTATTTCAGTTTTGGGCTAGAAATCTAAATTCAGAGAACTGACTAGGAGAAGGCCCTTTACTCTTTAACTTCCGTTTCTCATGTTTTCTCATCCCGTTTTCTCATGTGACTTGGTATCTATTCCCCAAATCTGCCTCTGTCAATTGCTTGTTCAGTCTCGTTTGTATCTCCAAAGAGATTGACCTAAAGCACACCCTATACTAATAGTATTTCATTAATCTAACAAAGAAAATAATTCCTAAATGAAATTATAACCACAGTTTTAGGGGTTAAGATCTAGAAAAATAAATAAGAAAAGATTTCCAGTAATATATATCAAACCAAAATATGTGGTTACATTTGGAGAGGAACTTAGGACTCTAGGAGGAAGTTTTCAAAAGAAATATTGTTTGTTGTATTTTCATTAAAAAATAGGAATATGAAGTATTCATTTCCTAGGTTTCGAGAAACTGAAAACCAAAACCACAGCAATTGAGTTAAATGTCAACTAGAGCGACCCTACACTACAAGTATATAACCTACAGCCCTGAAGTTGTGTGTAACATCAAGTTGGAACTGACTCACAGCTGACCCTCCAGTGGGTTTTCAGAGGTAGTAAATTGCTGATTGCCTTTCTTTTTCCCAGAGAGCAGCTGGTAGATTTGAACCACACAGCACAATTCCTTACCACTAAAGTGTGCCTAGTTCAGACTATGGTCTTTTCAATCACTTACTATGCTGCTGAGAGCTGGACTATGAATAAGGATGACAGAAAAAGAATTGATGCCTTTGAACTGAGGTGTTGAAGAAGAGTATTGCACATCCCATACACTGCCAAAAGAACAAACAGATGTCTTAGAAACTGTGCAGCCAGAGCGCTCCTGGAAGGCAAGGATGTCTCTTTGAACATGTCTCATATACTTTGGGCACGTTGCTAGGAAACAGTTCCTCGGAGAAGAACATCAGGCCAAAGAGAGGGAGAACCTTAACTAAGAGGATTGACACGGTGATTGCAGCAACGGACTGAAGTGAATCAGAGATGGTGAGGATGGCACAGGATAGGCCAGGGTTCAGGTCTGTGGTTCATAGGGTCACTGTGAGTCGTACTGAACTCAACAGCACCTAATAACAATAACAAGCTCCCAGAAACTAGAGCTACCCACTAGGGATTCCAGGGCTATGAATCTTTACAGATGCAGACAGCTTCACCTTTCTCTCATGGAGTAGCTGGTAGGTTCACATCACAGATCTTTTTGGTTAGCAGCTGAATACTTTGACCAGTATGTTGGCAGGTCTCATTTACCACAAACTAGGTGGCTTAACATGACAGAAGTCTATTCTCTCATGGTTCTGGAAACAAGATACCAGCAAAGTTAAGAACAGAGGGCTTTGAGAGGGAGATTGCTCTCTGCCTGTCTTCTGGCAAATTCCTGCAATCCTTAGCACTCTGTGGTTTGTAGAGGTATCGTTTCGATCTCAGCCTGAGTTGTTGTATGACATTCTTCCCTGCATGTGCCTGGCTCTATGGGTTTGGGGTTGTTTTTTACCTTCTTATAAGACTCTCAACTCTCATTGCCATTGAATCTAAAATGGCTTAAAATTGACCCTTCAGTGCATTTCTGAGGCTGTAAATCAGGGAAATTGTCAATTTTTCTACTGCAGAATTGCTGGTGGATTCTAATTGTCTGAGAGGCTCGGCTTGTAGGCTACACCACCACTAGAGGGCTCTCCTTATAAAGATGTTAGTCAGAAGGATGTAAATCAGATTAGGGCCCTTCCTACGCAAGTTAATGCTCTAATTACATTAAATTCAATTACATTCACAGCCTCAAATACCAGGGGTTAGGATAAATTGAACTCAAAGCGATGTGTTTAGGTATTTTATAACTAAGCACAAACGAGTAAACAAAATACCAACTACATTAACTGGATTTCAAATCTTTCAGAGGAACCACAACCCAATGTGAAAACAAGTAGAATTGACATATCCACTCAGGGACCACCCTTTCTACAGGAAACTTGGGACAATGACAAGGAACACCCCTCCACTCCCAAGTGAAAGATATGAATCCTTTTCTGAAAGTTCCCTGCCAGTAGAGCTTGCTGTCTGCCTGTAAAATCAAGTATGGTGAGCAAAGCTATAATCTAGTCTCTAGACTTACACCATCTACCCATCACTTGGACAGTTAAGCTGACACATAATTGTAACCATACAGCCATTCTCACCCTTAGATAGCTTGCTTTTCTAACAATAGCTTCTTGCATTTCATTTTGTTTAATTCATTGGTATCTCTGAGACTCTTTGATCCTTCCCCCCCCCCCTTTAATTGCTAGAGAGAAAGCTCGGTTGGCCTAGTGGACAGAAAGTGATGCTGCCAAGCCAAAGATTAGTGACTTTAATCCACAGCCCTCAGGCTTGTTTTTGTTTTTGGTTATTCTTCTAGGTCGTATAGCCCTGGTCTGTCCACTTGCTGTACTGAGGTAACTCACTGTTGCTGTGATGCTGAACACAGTGACACTGATGTGTCAAATGTGATAATGGATGGTTACCCATGGTGGACAGTGTTTGGTGGAGCTCCCCGATTAAAACAAGCTTGGAAGCAGGAGTGGCATCCACTTCTGATATAGCTTGCCTCCAGAAACCTTATGAACCTGGAGAAAAGATGAAAGTTATACAAGTGCTCAGATCTTTCATTCATAGGGTCGCTATGAGTTGCCTATGACTCGATGGTACTTAACAACAACAATAACAACAACAACAATTTAATTGCTACCAGCTTTGTCTCCTGAGTCTCATTTATGTGTGAATAACAATGTTTCAGCTATAGGTGGCTTAGTGGTGAGGAACTGTGCTGCAATCCCAAAGGTACCTGGTTCAAATCCACCAGCTGCTCTGCCAGAGAAGGATGGACAATCTTCTCCCATGTGATTTACTGTCTCTGAAAAACCCACTGGAGGGTCAGCTATGGTCTGGTTCTGATTCGAAGGCACACAACGACAACAAGAACTTACCACTTAGATTCTCTAGTTAACATCTGTCTGTTCCTGCTTTATCACATTGCTGTGCTGCTGTACCAGTAGGTTTTCAGAGGCAGTTAATGGCACAGGGGGAGATTGCCCATCTTTCTCCCATGGAGCAGCTCAAACTGGGTGCCTTTGGTATTGCAGTGCAACATCTTGCCACAAGGCCACCAGAGATCACTGAAATATAACTCTACTTTTTGTAAAAGACACTGTCTGCTAAGACTTTTTCATTGGCTGGACTACAAGATAGGTGAGCTGAGAGGGAGAGTTAAGGAGAGGGGGAGGGTAAGGGGAGGAAGTGGGGAGAGGGAAGGAAGAGGGAGAGAGGAAGAGGAAGGGGAGAGAAGAAACTGATGATTGAGGACAGAGCTCTTGGCTTTCTGTTGTTGTCATGGGTGAGGGGAGAAGGAAGACGTTCTTACATTGAAATAAAATACCAAAGATGAAGTTTACATCAAATGTCTTCAAGTCTGTACTAAATAATCTTTCCCACTACCTCCTGCCTGGCCCAGAGGAAAATTTTCCAAAAATCTAGAGTCTTAGTCCTATTACATGAAATTAAAAGAAAGAAAAGAAGATTAAGATGATAACAAGCGAGAAAATGGAGTAAACCACTAATCAAAGACAGAGACACAAATACAATTAGTGTTTCAGGCAAGTTGTTCTGAGGATTCTTGGATAATCCTGAGACATCCAGAGGCCTCACAGTCAGGGAGCCCCATCCCTGCTGGGCCAGAGGAAGGCATTTCCTCTGTGTGTGCGTGTGTATGTGTGTCTAGCTAGAGTTCAGACAATGCAAAATAAACAGTATTTTGCCCAGGCGTTACAATTCCTCCTGGACGGAAATGACTATACCCTTTCCCCTTGTTTTTCTGTTTGCAGTATATTTTCTGGTATTTTAACTTTCAAATCCTCCCACTTGCTCTCTTGCCTTTTAGGAAAATTACTGGTCTTTTCTAATCTTGGAAATTCAAAGCGGTGTACCTTTTGAAAGCTTTCACTGGAGGGAAATTACACACAAAGCAAAGAAATCCTGCTGGCTAAGATTCAGTTCCCTCACATCGGATGTAGACATCACTATATATAGACCTGAAGTGTAGCCTTTTCTCTAGTGAGAAATGCAGGTTATCAACTGGCAGGTGTAGGGTGAGTCTGCTTCAGAGCAGCACCTGTGAGCCCGTGGTCACAATGTCTGGACAGACTGCAGTATTTTGGGGTAGTTGGCTCTTGATTTCTTCTTTTACACTTTAATACTTTCCTGAATGGTACTGAGTATATGTATTATTATAATAATTTTTAAAAGGGCATTTTCATTTTGAAACAAAAGAGCAATGACAAGTGAGAGGAGGAGGGAGTAAAATTATTACGAGGGAAGAATCGGCACTGAGGTTAGAGATTGGCTTCCAAGATCCTTGAAACCTTCGTTGCATCCGCCTCTACATTTATCCTCCCACTAGGCCAACGTCTTTATTGTCCTGGGCTCCTGAAAATACTGACGCTCCTTCCCGTTGTCTATGGTATCGCCAGAATCATTTTCCTCAAATCATGCCATCTCCCCTAACACCTCCTACACATACAACTTAAGAACCTTCAGAACAATCAAACACTCTGCCATCAAGTTGAGTTTGTCATAGCTGCCCCGTGGGGCAGAGCAGAACTGCCCTTAGGGTTTCTGAAGTTGCAAATCATTATGGAAGCCAAAGGCCTTGGCTTTCTCCTATGGAGCCCCTGGTAGGTTTGAATCGCTGACCTTGAGGTCAGCCGTCAAGCGTTTTAGTCACTGCTCCTCCCTTAGAGAAGAAGCCTTTAAGCTAGGGAGTTAGAGAAGAATATCCCATGAGCTGCCAGAAGAGCAAACCAACATGTTTTAGAGGAAGCTCAACAAGGACATTCGTTAGAGGTAACAATGATGAAATGTCATCTCATCTCCTTTGGGCATGTTGTTTAGAAGGACCAGCTCTTGGGAAAAGACATTATGCTGGGAAAAGTTGAGGGGCAGAGAGAGATAGGAAAACCCTCGAGAAGATGGATCCAGATAGAGACTGAAGCAATAAGTTCAAGGATATCAGAGATCATAAGGATGAAACAGAACAGGGCAAGGTTCAGACCTATAATTGTTCATAGGCTCACTGAGTTGTGGTCAACTTGATGGCATTTAACAACCACCACCACCACCATAATCCCAACCACAACCACCATCTCCCTTTTAAATATGCTTGGCTCAAACCCCTCAGTTCTCAAGATCGGCCTCCTCCGGCCCCTGCTCCAGTCTCCTCTCCCCTTTCTCACTGTGGTTCTAGCTCCTGAACTCTTTGCTGCCTCAGGGCACGCGAACTCATCCTTTTGCCCAGGCAGCCCCTCTCCTCCGAGTCTCCATGCGTGGGGCCTGGGAAACTGCATGTTAGATATGTCCTTCACGTGACTCTCACGTGCGCTCACTTTAAAAGTCCCTGTTCTGGAGGGCTGACTTTTGGTAGGTCTTTAAGAGTCAGAGAGCAAGAGTACAATCATGTACAGACACGTGGAATACGATAGGCACCCTTCAGCCCTTCCTGAGGCAAGGTGGACCTTCTGGGCTGAGATGGTCTCTAAGCAGGGCTCACTGAAAGAATGAGGGAGGCTTTAGTGTCTCCAAGTTCTGCCATCAAAGGTAATAGTGGCCAGAATTTCAGCCAGGAATTCATTTATTACCAACTTAAACATATAATAGATAAAACAGCTAAGGTAGGATGTGGGGAACCAGCCAGGAAGAATTTTGAAGCACACACCCATACTGACAGGTAATTTATCACTGGGAAAATACTGTGCTCATCTGGGTTAGAGGCCCTCTTGAAAGCACATTCTTGAAAACATCAGCCAATTGTCAAACACTCTCTGAGCTTGCCCTCAAGGCAGGTTCTTGTGCTGGGCAAGAGAACAGAGAGGAGGAAAGGGCCAGGAGACAGGTTCAGGTCTGCCCAGCTTACACAAAGTCTTACAGACCCCAGCTCAACATGGACAAAGTGTTTAGGATAATTTGACACTTCATAAATTCATCTATCCCCATCTGTTAGGTGTGAACAGAAATCAGAACCTTCTAAGGAGACTATGATAAATAGAGGAGTGGTTATTCCTGGCTTTTCTGTTCATGAGAATGTCTGAACGGTAGGAGGTAGGATCTTGGGGTGAGGGGGGTTCTGGTGTTTTCTCCTCTCTGAGCTTCCTTTTATCCACTGCACTACATGTATGTGGTTCTGGGCTCATCATTTCCTCTACCCTAGGAGTTGGTCAGGAACTGAGCCTGATGAGTCAGAGACCTCCCGCAAAACTCCTTGCCAACCAAGCTCCAGAAAAGAGGCTCTCTTTCTGCTGGCTGTGCTAAATTGGCTGGGGATGGGCCTTGCATCGTCCAGTGCCATGAAGTCCACCAAGCAGAGAGGGCCAGAGACAGAAAGAAGAATAGTAGTCTAGCGATGTCATTTGAGCCTCTAGATCCAGACGGAGCTAGATCCGTTCCTCATCCATCAGTGATTGTCACTAATAACTCCGCTTATTGTTTCAATTAACTTGAGCTTGGAAAGAGGCCTGGCAAACACAAACCTGTTTTTTTAATTATTATTAAATTTTATTAGTTTTAATGAACATTTACAGAGATTTGGGGTTCTCATTCATTCATTGTTGCACTGTTTTCTCTACCCTCCTCCCCAGTTCATTCTTCTCCCCCCCAAATGTCTGTTTTAATTGTCCAATTGCCACAGTGCTTGTCAAAGCCAGTTCTGATTAATCTCCTTTGTCAGTGTGTCCTTTGCCATTCCCTATCACTCCTCCCTGAGAGAGACTTCACCCTGATTCATAAGGAAAAGGGGATGGCGTATTCTCTTAGCTACTTCCTGCTGAAAAGGGACGTTGTGGGTTTCAGGGTGAATGTCTTCTCTCACTACTCTAAAGGGCCCCTTTGTCAGCAGGAAACACATAGACTATTATGGAGACTGATTTTGGAATTTAGATGCACTGTTATTAATTGTGCTTAGCCGTACATGTTCATATCCTTGAAGATGTATCATGGAGGTGTTGCAACCTAGAAGACACAAATTTAACTAACAAGTTAAAAGTACATGAGTCAAAAATTAACAAGCAATAATATTCCAAGTAGAACAAACCTGTTTCTTTTGTTGCTATTCCAAGTCTCCAAATTAAAAATATGCTATTGGTAGACAATCACCTCTGTAACTGAATAGTGAACCTAACCTTGGGTGAAGATGGAAAATGCATATTCCTCTAAAGTGTAGTTGAAATATTCTGTCAAATTGGAACCAACTCACAACTCCAGTGGGTTTTTGAAGGCAGTAAATTGTGTGAGAAGAGATTACCCATCCTTCTCCCACAGAGCAATTGGTGAATTCAAACTGTATGCCTTCAGGTTGGCAGCTCAGCTCCTTACCACTAGGCCACCAGAACTCCCCATAAGATGGAGAGCTTTTATAAAATACAGAGCAAGGCACAACCCCACCAGTCACAGCCCAGGAAAACAGTATCTTCCAACCTGAGTAACTCATCTTCTGTCAGTGTATCAGACAAGGTGTTGTTGCCATTTTTTATTATTATTCATTTTAATGAAAATTTACAGAGACTTTGGATTTCCATTCATTCATTGTTGCACTTTTCTCCCTGCCCACCCCTCCCCCCAATTCACTCTTCTCTTTGAAAAGTAAAAGGAAAAATTCCTTCATTGTTATATAATCCCTTCCCCCAAGTCCACTTCACTGTGCAGCCTTCATTCTGGACTCCTGTCATGACAATAATACCTAATCATATATCCTTTTAAACAGTTCTCTCCCTCATCTGTTTCAATGCAGTATACGCTGTTGTAAAACGGGACTGACATCGGGGTTGAGGGGAGACTGAGAAAGATGTTGTTGCCATTTATAAGGGTTTAACTGGTCAACTTTTTAAAAGTAAAAAAAAAACCTGGTCAATTTTTTTAAAGTAAAAAAAGTAAAGGTTCCTATGAAACCTGCCCACCACCATGGGTGACTCTGCTGGTATTTAAAAAAACTGGTAGCATCGTTTCTGGCATCATGACAATATGCAAGTCACAGTATAACAACTAACAGACAAGTGGTGGGAGATATAATTAACATATAAAAGACATTGTTAACTATTTCAGCCATCCATTACCCTCCCACAAAAAAAAAAAGGAAAGAAAGAATATCAGTGTGCTTTCCCAGATATTGTCATTGCACCTGATGATTATGTCTTCAGGAAGGAGTGATGAGAAAAGACAATCCTAGAGTTGGACAGATGTGGTGTGAATTTGAACTGAGCCAGTTCCTAGTTCTGATGATCTGATTGTGTTAGGTGATCATCTCTCTGTAACTGCCAATTTTAGCATGTGTAAAATAGGGATAAGAAAGACATCTGCCATAGTTTTCCTTATTTGTAAAATGAGTTGCCTATAATCCCCTTATTGAGTTTGTAGTAAGTGGTGCTGAGACAACGGGATTTCTACATAAGAAGCTATGAGTCGATACCTCACACCATGAATGAACTCAAAATAGATTGAAGACCTAAATGTAAGATGCAAAAATCATGTAACAAACAAAACAAAAGGACAATGCTTCAGGACCTAGTTTTTAATGATAGAGTCTTAGACTAGACATGAAAAGTAAAACAAAACTTCTCAATCCATTCATTTGTTGTTGGACATCTGGACTGTTTTCATGTTCTTGAGATGGTGAATAACGTTACCATGAACATTGGTGTACAAATCTCCGTTTGTGCCTCAGTTCTCATTTTTTCAGGGTATATTCCAAGTAGTGGAATAGCTGGGCCATATGGAATTTCTATGTTCAGCTTTTTGAGGAAGTGCCAAACTGCCTTCCAGAGTGGTTGTACCATTTTACAATCCCACCAACAATATCTAAGAGTTCCTATGTCTCCACATCCTCTCCAACATTTATTACTTGCTATCCTGTTAAACTTTGCCACTGCTACTGGGGTGGGATGGTATCTCATTGTGGCTTTGACTTGCATTGAAGTGGTACATTCATGTGATAGAATACTATGCAGCACGCAGGAGCAATGATTTTATAAATTACTACCTAACTTGGGAGGGACTGGAGAGCATTATGCTGAGTGAACTAACTCAGTCTCACAAAGGCAAATACTGTTTAAAGGTGTTATTGTATGCTTTGAATCCACCAGGTGCTCTGCTGGAGAAGGAAGGGCAATCTCCTCCTGTGCCATTCAGATCACAGTACACAACAAGAAATTAAAAAAAAACCCAAACACCAAAAACACAAAAAAACCCACAAAAAACCACCATTATTGTAGAAAGAGTATGAGGTTCCAAGTTGGGGGGGGCGTGGAAGCAACGGGGTGAGGGTGGGCAGAGTGTGGGATCCTAATCATAGGATTGAACAATTTGATGGGGGGGGGCTAAGGAAATGGGAAAGATCTTGTGTGAAAACAATGTATTTGAACTTTGTAAATAAATCAGTATTAAAGAAATGTAAAAAAGTAAAACAAATTAATAAAATGGATTTCATTAAAGTGGAAAACTCTTGTACTTTAAAGAACTTTATGAACAAGATGAGGAAACACTCTAAAGATTGGGAAAAAAATCTTGGGAATCATGTATTTGATGGACTTTTAATGTTCAAACTCTAGAGAGAATTCCTGCAAGCCACCAAGGAAAAGACAAGCAACTCAATAAAAATGGGCAAAACCCTGACTAGATACTCCATTAAAGAAGACATGAGCACGTGAAAAGGTGTTCAACATCGTAAGTTATTGTTTTTATGTGCCAGCGACTCAGAACCAACTCATGGGTGACCCTCCAGTAGGTTTTCAGAGGCTGTGAATCATGTGGGAGGAGATTGCCCATCATTCTACATTGGAGAGGTGGGTGGATTCAAACCACCTGCCTTTATGGTGTTAGTGCCAGCCTCTTACCACTAGGCCACCAGAGCCCCATCAAAACCCCCTTAAAGAGACACAAGCTAAAACCACAATGAAATAACACTTTATGATGATGACTACAATTTAAAAAAAAAGGATAACAACAAATTAATGATGAGAATGTGGAGAAGTTAGAACCCTCATCCACTGCTGGTGGGAATATAAAATAGCCTAACCACTGTGGAAATTATCTGACGGCTTCTCAGAAAGTTAAACAGAATTTCCATATGACCCAACAATATCAATTCTGGGACTGTATCCAAAAAGAAACACAAACAGAATTTCCTACACCAACATTCATTATATTGCCATTGTATTGCCTCAACGTAGAAACTGCCTAAAAGTCCACCACTAGATAGATGAATGGATAAAATATGGTACAAATACAAAATGGAATGGAATTCTATCATAAAGAGAAATGAAGTTATACATTCTACAACACAGGTGTACCTGAAAACTTATGTTGAATGAGAGAAATCAGTCTTAAAAGCGCAAATATTGAATGATTACACATATAAGAAATATCTAGAACAGGCAATTGCACAATCATCAGCGTTTATTAAATGGCTACAGACTATGAGAGGAAGGAGGAAAGGAAGAACCACTGCTCTGGGACTACTGCATTTTCTATTTATGATGATCAATAATTTAGAAATGGATATTATTGTTGTGTACCATTGAATTGGAACTGACTCAAAGCTGACTCTAGTAGAGTTTTTAGAGGCAGGAAGTCACATGGGAGGTGATTGCCCATTTTTGTCCAAGTGGAGCAACTGGTGGATTTGAACTGTGAGCCTTTGGGTTGGCAGCACAGCTCCTTACCACCAGGCCACCAGAGCTCCCTAACATGGATAGTGGTGATTCTTACACAATATAAGAAACAACATAATTAATGTCACTGTATTGTGTATGTAAGAAATGTTGAATTGCAAAATTTTCTTTTTGTTTTTTTTAAAAAATTAATTTTAGTGAAAGTTTATAGAGACTTAGGGTTTCCATCCATTCATTGATGCACTTTTCTCCCTGTCCACACCCTCCCCCCAAAATGTTTTTTAATAAATATTTTTACTTCAATAAAACAAACATAAAGAAGACAGGCTGTGCTTTCTTTTTCTCTCCAACAGCAGAGTTGGATGTGGCAGGTTCAGATGGGCATTTTGGATCTGTTGTACACAGGGGTCACTATGCCTTTAGTTGTGGGTGAATCAGTCGTACCTAACAATAGCATCAGATGTAATAAATGATCCTTCACAAGCTGCTAATGTGCTAAAAACCAAACAAAAACTCAAACTCACTACCATCGAGTTGATTTGACCTCATAGCAACCCTCCGTTAACCTTATGAATGGCAGGAGGTGCACAGCGCAATGTGTTATCAGATTAGAGCACCTGACCTCCTTGTAAAATGCTGAGCAGAACATACATGTGTTTCACTGAAATGATCCTGTTATTACACAAGATAGTCCCCCAAACCATCTCAGGGAACCTAGAGGAAGAGCTTCTAAGTTTCCAACCCCCATACTTAGAGACTCTATTCTTCTTCTTCTTCTTCTTTTTTTTTTTTTTCTGAGCAAGAAGTTCAATTTATTGGCGCACAGGCTAAGACAAGGCAGTGCTAACCAAGGTCTTTACGAATGCAGGGCCCGCCACTTGTCCAAGGTGCCACGACTGGAGATGTATTTCACTCCACAACCATCTGGAATGAGGCGCTTTTGAGCCAACCATGTTTTCAAACTCATCATCATTACACTTCGTAAAGGCCCACTTCTTGGAGATATGGATCTTCTGGCTCTCGGGGAACTTGAGTTTGGCTCTGCGGAGGGCCTCAACACATACTCCTTGCTCTGAAGCTTGGTATGGATGGAAATAATGACCTGGCCAACGTGAACCCTGGCCACTGTACCCTGGGGTTTTCCAAAGGCACCTCACACACCTGTCTGGAGCCTAAATGAGGACAAGACATTTGTGACATAAGAAGCATGAATGAAAGTGCATCCAAGAGTTGTCTCCAAGGTCCCTTAGGGCAACCCATACATGCAACACTACCAAGGAGTTGCTGTTTGCAGCCATTGCACACCAGAGACTCTATTCTTAAGTGGAGGTAAACACCACATTTTTAGTCTGCAGGTTCTTAACTTGTTAACACCAACAGACTTGTTTAACAGCAACTTGCTTGTTAACACCAACAGACTTGCCAAGGCATTAGCAGAGAAAAAGGAGACATATGAGAGTTAAAAACAAGAAAGAAAGAAAAAATTAAAGAGATGAGATGCCTCGGCTGCTATGGGCTGATGCCCCAGCAGGGAATGAGACAGCCAAATGGACATTATATTTAACCACAGACACACGGAGGTTTATTAACACTGGGCTTTATTCCTACAGGCCCCCATGAAACGGAGATAGCAAGTCATTGTCATACTGGGATCCACATCAAGCCCACAGCTCCCTGCCTTTGGAGGGAGACACCAGGCCCAGGGTGATGCTGTGTGCTGGGTGGGTAATGGAAGGTTTGTGTCATTTGTATGATATGTGATAAGATGCAGGGGGTGAAATCAGCTATTAACACTGATTAACTCAAAAGCTGACCACCAGCACACACAGTCATTGTTCCCACCGGCACTCTTTAGTGACAGGCTTTGTCTGGCTGGCTTCACAAGAGACAAATGCCATTACAGGAGACCAAATAACCTTATTTAGGCAATCTTCAGATAATAGAGACGCTCCAGGTATTAGCCTGACCGCATTAGTTTGATTTGTTACTACTGTTCACCTTGTCCTAGGTATTAATGGAGACAAAGGCCTGGAATTACCAGGAGCAGAGATAAGCTGTGGATTAGAGCTTGTGTATTTTGCAGGAAAGATAATTCTATCTTGGTTTTTCATTTCCATTTCCATCTTGCTTGATTTTCTCTCAAAGTTTAAGTCCAGGTCTCCCCCTCCCCCGAATATCATTATGTTCTCTCCAAATTGTTAACAATTATAGTAACAAAACGTTACAAATTCATTATTTCTTTTAACAAGCTCGGACTTCCCTTTTTATAGTTTTTAATTGACTTTGCAGAAACAATAGTGAACTTGTTTATTATCTTGTTTCTTATAAACCATATATTTTGAACTTGTTTCACAAAATTATAGTAGAATATCCCATTACTAGGATCTAGAGATAGAAAAAGATATGCATGTTGTATTTATAGTTATTTCTCTAATATTCTAAATATGATGTTTAATTTTTTTACTTCTAATTTTTATGTCTAAAATGTTTCATTTATAAATTATTTCCTTTACAAACTTACTACCTCAACTATAAATGCAGTTTCTTTAGCTTATAAGTAAAATCAAATTTTAAGATTGTATATTCAGAGACTATAAAATCAAAGTTAAGACTATATATTCAAGACTATGTAATCAAAGTTGCATGAAACTACTACTGCAAAATACTGAGGTAATGGAGTCTCCTCACTGAACTTTATAGAAGTGTGATCTGGGTTTTTTATGAATTAAAAAATAAGGAAAAGATTAATTATTGATCAATGTTTATAATGTTGTTACTTTCCCCCCCTCCTTGATTCTGTACTTTCATACAGATTCTTCATACTTCTCAGAGATTTGAGGGTTAGACTGTCTAATTCTAGATTGGATCTACAATAATTAATCTATGATTGTCTGTCAAAAATCTCAGTATAAAAAGCACAACTTTAGAAATGCTTAAATATTATTATAGAATAGTTTCTTGTTATTCACAAGACCTGAAATTTTTTTTCTGAATTAAAAATGCATCCTGTCTGACACGACGAGACACCAGAAGATGCAGGACAGAATGTCAAGTGAGATAATATTTCTGCTCTCATGTACAAAGATGTCTTTTCCCCACAGGGTTGTTGGTGGGTTCAAATTGCCAAAGTTTGGTCAAAGTGCTGAACAACGGGGCCACCCTCTAGGGTTTGTTTCTTGCACCATTTTTATAAATACATGAAGAGATCATTAAAAATGGTCCTGGTGGAGAAGGGAGAAATGGTCATCTCAGTGGTTATATCTGAAGTGGTTATATAGAAGGAATGAAATTTGAGGCAGATTTATTTCTCTTTTGCTTGAATTGTTGATAGTCCATAAAAACAGGTTATTTTGAAAATGACATGACAATTTCTCCGTCTGTGCTATTCCTGGTGACTTTCAGTATAGTAAGAGTAAAATAAAGAACAAAGGAAGCTGCTAGTGCAGATTTTATAGGAACAGAAGCAGCTTTTTGACTGTGGGACAGTGGCAGAGCGGACAGTAACAATTTTCATAGAGGAGGCATGTAATGGCTCAGCTTTTCCTGTTACAGCCCTGCTGGCCTCTTTTCCCTTATCTTCTTCCACCTCACCAATACTGAAACCCAACCAAACTCATGGACATCACATCGATTCTGATTCTTAGAGACTGTACAAGGGTCAACATGGCAGATTTTCTCTTCAAGTTTTCCAAGGCTGCCAATCTTTATAGAAGCAGATTGCTACATCTTTCTTTTGCATGGTACCTGGTGGGTTTGAACCACTTACCTTTGGAACTAGCAGCTGAGCAAGTAACCACTATGCTATCAGGGTTCCTAATCCCAGCAGTGTTGTTGTTATGTTGTTTTGTCATGTCATGTCATGTTATATTAATTGGAATGGACCCATAGCTAACTCTCTAGTAAGTTTTCAGAGCCAGTAAATCACACGGAGGTGACATAAGTGCAGGTACGCAGAACTCTGTACACTAAATGCACATTTAAAATTATTCTGAAACATTCTAAAATTTGGGTCTTCTTAGAATGAGACACCACCTCCCTCCAATATTACTCACGCCTAAGGGGAAAACAAAATCCTACCAAAACCTTCACTAATGAGTAAAGACTCAATATCAATCAATAAGTAAGCAAGAACTTGTCACTCAGGTCATCATTGGGTGAGAAAAGAAGGCAAAGGAAGAGGAAAGAAAGAATTCCATTTGAAAGAACAAAGTTGCCAGCAAAGACAGAGGACCCAAGCTGATACTGTAAAAGGCACTGACTGAGGTCTTCCATCAATTAGAAAACAATTTTCCTCCAGGGGGAAAGGCTCCCACCATCGTATCCCATTCCCCTCTTTAACTGGCAGAAATGATGGGGAAATGGCAAATGCTAAAGAAATACTAGTTTTTGTTCAACAGAAAGTGCCTTGATTATTACTAGTGACTATGTCAGAGCAGTTATTCTACCATAGGTAATACTTGTAACATAATACACAGTTGACTGGAAAGCATGAAATTGAAGCTAGATAATCATCCCCACTTTAATGAATGAAAGGTAAGTACAACAGTAAACGGACTAGGAAAATACTAAAAATTTGCACTTCTTAGGAATCAGCAAATCAGTTTCACTCCTAACAATTCTATGATCTGAATTCAATTTACTGAGGATGCCCTCCTTTTGTCTCATCCTAATTTTGCATTTATTTATATCTGAATTCTTCTGTGCAATGTAATACCACTTCTGTGGATAAGCCAGCTGGTGTTTTTACATCTGTGTTTTAACATAATGGCTCTGATATAAGGGGGTGAAAAATCCTTGAAATTGGCATAGACTTTGTTTTGATAGATGGTAAGAAATTCACTGCTTTAGGGCAGAAATGAAGAAAAACTGAAGAATCATGAATAAGTCATATTCTAAAACATACTTAAGCATAAACATTGCAAAATTTTCTTGAAAGAAAATGAATTGGAACAAATCACACCTTTGTGCAACTCTTTTTAGGGGCCTATACCTCAGGATGAGTTTATGAACTGAATCCAACTTGTAAAGTCACTGACTCGCCAGTTTCCTGATTTTTTTTTTTTAGTTTCCTGATTTTAACAAATTAATTTACTAGCTTAAGTTTGCTCACTTAAAAATAGATTTTTTTCTGAAAATGTTTTATTAAAATATACAGAAAAGTCCTTTACCTTAACTAAAATTACCCAAATATAATATGCACCATGTGGTACTAGTAATTATTTACAGTGTTTTTTTTCCCAAAAAAAGACAATATTCAGATTAAATGCAGACAACACCACACCACATTTTTAAACAGTTGGTATTTCCATTGCTTCTCAATGTTCTGCAATTGGAAGGTAATGCCATATGCTTAGTTTTCTGTCTACTCCAAGACACTTGCGTTGAAATTTTTTTTAGCCATTACAAACTGTGATTCTCTATAGGATCTTTTCAGTTTTGCACGTCGATTTTGGAACCAGATCTACAATGAAGGGAAAAAAAGAAGATAGTTCTCAGAAACACTTTTTTCATTTTAATCACCATGAGTAACAATGACATTTTAAACTTACCTGGATCCTGTCTTCCTCGAGGTTCAACTTCTGAGCTAAATCTTCTCTGATATCAATGCCAGGATAGCAGTTTATTCTGAAGACATTTTCCAGCACTTCAATCTAAGAACAAGGAAACAACTCTGAGATGATGCTATTTGGAAGGTCAACAAAAGGTGGCTTCAATTTCTCTCTCAAGACATTTGCATTAAAATCCTTAGCCAGGAATCTGTATACTGCTCCTTTTGTGTCCTTGATAAACTGCTTTAAAAATGTTAGTCTACTGTTTCACTAGTAAGGTCTCTAAGTTGAGATCTCCAAATGAATGGGCTTTTTTTGCTTAATTGAATGTCAGTTAAAACCTTAACTTACTTAGTTCAAGTAATTTCCCACCTGGTTTTGAGTAAAAGCTGTTCTTGGTCTTCTGCCTCTATACCAATTCAATTCCCTTTTCAAAGACAATCTCTCTGAGGGTGAAAAGTAGCTTTCATATTTCAGAATTCTTTCTTCAGGCATTGGGTAATCAATGGTACAAGACAGTGAAATCTCATTGGGCAGGCTCGGGACCTGTAGATCCAAGGTATCATCCTTCCCTAAAAACAGAAAATTAAACTCCATTTTGGAAGTCTATCTCATATACACCACAGAGTTCTAAAACAAGTTATCTCATTTATCTGGGTCTTAATAAAAGAGCTGACTCTCTCATTAACCCAAACCAGCCAACCAAACGTATACAACAAGCAACAATGAAGACCTTGCCTTGGTAACAATTTGGCCTCTGAACACCATTTCTTTTTCAGCAAAGACAGGTTAAAATACCTGATGTATCAAGTACATACAGAAAGATCCTCAGAAGTAAATTGTTAAGTTCTTGGAATTTTATATATATATCTTTATACAGTTTGAATGAACTGATTCTCTTTTGTGTCTCTCACAACTTAATTCCTTGAGGGTGTTAACAATCTTGTATGTTTCAGCCATGTAACTGGACGAAACCACTGTTTCTCTCTAACTCCGCATAGAAAGAAAGCAAGCACAAATGAAACACTACAAATAGAATGAATGTCTAAGAGTTTAAAAATTAAGTTGTGGCATACCTGATGAGCTGCAGGTGTCTCCCCAGGGCCTGTGAGGTTTCACAGATGGAGTACACTCTTTCTTCTGGTTCAGTCCTAAAATGCTCTCGATTGAGAAGGAGCTAGATGAGGGTTTGCTTTCTCCAAGCTGAGCGCCTTCCTGAAGGCTGGGAGACATCCTCGAGTGGGCTACTGAGAGTCAGCCGGAGCTCTCCCCTCCTCTCTGCGTCCCTGACCCACGTGTACCGGCTGGATCTTCCTGCCGTTCACCTTATAGCTTCGCTGACAAGGGGGCTGGATTTAGAACGTCACTAATTAAAATCCTGTCTTAGAAAGTTTTAGCATGTCAATGAACACTCTCCCACCCAGCGGCTTGAGGAGTTAATTGTTTATTTGTTTGCAAGTAATTAGCAACTAATGGGTACACCAGGGGGGCCACCTACAGGGACAAAAGTGTTATCTCTCCTAAGCAGAACACAGATTTAACTTTCTCAAAAGAAGTCATGCACGAATGTAGCACTCCTCTTTTATTTGAAATCATTAATGTATAAAATCATGCTTTTTATTCTGAAGTCTATACTTACATGGACTCCAGTCCCGTGAATATACAGGCAAGATAGGCGAGCAGTCAAGTAATAAATGATCTAATTTAAGTAAATTTTCTTCCAAGAAAATTGGAAAAAATAATAATCTCTTAATGCTATTACGGTAATTCTGATGAAAATGCCTGTTTTTCACATGCATATGTAATAGTGAATGTTGTCAACGAAAACACAATAGTATTTAGAGAGCAGCACACTGGAAAAGGTGGGTAAGGTTATTAAAACGGAGTGTAATTGTCTTCCAAGTGCCCAGATTAATTAATAGGAACAGTTGCACCAAGTATTTTAAATAACTAATGGACTAATTCTCTTTTCTTCTTTTCTTTTAAATGAAAGACCTAAGTTTATATGAAGGTCCATGTGTGACCACCTCCAAACAATTGAAAAGCACGCCTATCCAAAGGAAAGAGAGTATTTTGCCTCTCACTATCTTGGTTTAAAAGACAAGGACCTGTTTTACAGCATTTTCAAAAGGGAAAAAAAATCCTTTGTTGGTCTTCTGTGGGACTAGTGGTTTTTCACTAAGATGAAGAGTTTTCTGACAAACACCTAAGCAAAGAATGTCCTCTTTTCATAATCTGGAACAAACCTGAAAGTCAAAGAGAAGTTGTTAAGTGTTGAGTTTAGCACAACTCATAGCTACTCTAGAAACAAACGATCTGAACCCTGTTCTATCACTATCATCATTTCTCTGATTTTCATAGTTTCCAAAGGCATGTTGTTTAGCAAATGGAAGAGTTCTGCTAATTGGAAAGGTTTCAAAGTTGTGCCTTGACCATAAAAGATTCCTTTAGTCTGCTGCTCCTTGTCTTACAGTACTTTCTGGAAGATACATTTCCATATACAGTTCTACCCATCGTTTAAACAATTACTAGCCTTTAGTCTCAAAGAACCAAAGGCACTGCCATCAAATTAACTCTGACTAATGTCAATCCTCCATCAAGATTTCTGAGACCATAAATCTTTTCTTTCTTTTTTTGTTTTATTACACTAGTTTATCTACAAAATTCGAATACATTGTTTTTCACACCAGTTCCTTCCCATTTCCCCACCCATCACATTGTGCAACTCCATGATTAATTCCCCCCCACACCCTGCATATCCTCACCCCTCTGCTTTCACCCCTCCTTAAATGCTCTTACTCATTCTACAATAGTGGGGGTTTTATTTGTTTGTTTATTTGTTTTTTTAATTTAGGTTGTTCATTTTTCATTTCAATGAACATCTACAGAGATTTTGGGGTTCCATTCATTCATTCTTGCACCCTTCTCCC
>NW_006399863.1:3720089-3739050 GCF_000299155.1 Elephantulus edwardii | reverse complement strand
GCCCATAAATAGATGGGCTGATTTCCGGGTTCTCAATTCTATTCCATTGATCTATGTGTCTGTCATTGTACCAGCACCATGCTGTCTTGACTACCTGTTTGTTTGTTTTTTATGGTGAGAAAAATTTGTATTTAGAATTAGCCAGCTAGACTCAGTTTAGATGATTCCAATTTTGTTGGCAACATCCAAAGCATCACAGTCAGGAGCTAGTCAAACATAAGCCTTCTTCTCTCCATCAGGACTAATCAAAGTGTTGACCTTGCATCAGTGTCATAGAGCTTCTTTACAGTTTGTTTGATTTGGTGCTTGTTGGCCTTGACATCTGCAATGAACACAAGTGTGCTGTTATCTTCTATCTTCTTCATGGCTGACTCAGTGGTCAGGGGAAATGTGATGATGGCACAGTGGTCAAGCTTGTTTCTCCTGGGAGTGCTTTTCCTTCGGTATTTGGGCTGCTTTCAGAGTCTCAGCGTTTTAGGCTGCCTGAAGGTGGGTGATGTGCGGATCTTCTTCTTTTTTTTTTTTTTTTTTTGTGGAGTGGATGCCCTCAGGACTGCCTTCTTGGCCTTTAATGCCTTTGCTTTGGCTTCAGTTTTGGAAGGGGCAGGGGCTTCCTTCTTCGCTTTCGGCGCCATCTTCGTAGAAAGGCTACAAATAATGATTTTATACAGTATTTGTACTTATGGGACTAAGTTAGCTCACTCAGCATAATGCTCTCCAGTCCCTTCAAAGTTAGGAAATTATTTACAAAATCATTGCTCCTGTGTGCTGTGTAGTATTCCATTGTGTGAATGTACCATAATTTCTCAATCCATTTGATTGTGGCTGGGCATCTGGGCTGTTTCCGTGGTTTTGCTATGATGAATAACACTGCCATGAACAGTAGTGTACAAGTCTCTGTTTGTGCCTCAGTTCTAATTTTCTCAGGATATATTCCAAGTGGTGGAATATCTGCATCATATGGAATTTCTACATCCAGCTTTTTGGTGTTTGATTTGCTAATCTTTTGTTAGCATCCAACACTTAACCTACTACATCAGCCTATATATTCTCCAAGAAAGAAGACTCCACTTATCGAGGAAATTGTTTCTATCAGATAGAGATCAACTTAATATTTCATTCTGGTGTTGTGTCACAAATGTTAAGTTTAACAAGTCAGTCTCTTTATGTAAAATCTAGGGTAACCAAGGGTCCTTTCAGCATGGGTACTAGGAAGCTAGACCGAGAAAGATCATTGTAATTAATGGAGAAATTGCCAATAATTTCATTCTACCTAACAATCAATATCCATGGAAGTCAAGAAATATTTCTACAAAAGATTTCTTTAATCTTTAAAAAAGCAAAAATTTCACTTCGATGACTAAAGTCTGTCTGATCCAAGCCTTGGCCTTTTAGGAGCCCCGGTGGCTTAGTGTGTAGGGAGCTGTTGTTGTGTACCAGTGAGTTGGAACCGACCCATAACTGACCCTCCTGTGGTTTTTCAGAGGCTCCAAATTGCACAGGAGGAGATTGCCCACCCTTTTCCCACAATGCTGCTGGTGGAACCCAAGCCTTCCTTGACTTTTAAAATCACTTTGTGTTGTCGTTGTTACATGCAGTGGAGTCAGAACCAGCTAATTGTTGACCCTCAAGTGGGTTTTCAAAAGCTGTGAATTACATTGGAGGAGACTGCCTGTCTTTCTCCCATGGAGTAGATGGTGGATCTCAACTGCCTGCCTTCAGGTTGGCAGTGCAATGCCTTCCTACTGGGCCATTAGAGATTCATATACATGTGAAATCTGGAAAATGAAAAAAAAAAAACCTAGTTCCAGATGCTCCTCTGGAGAAGGAGGAGAAATCTCCTCCTCCTGTGCCAGATGGACTGACTCTATGATACACAACAAGAAAAGGAGCGGAGGAAGCCCAGAGTTGACATATATGAACTGTAGTATTGTACAGGGAAGAAAGCTCTGGTGGCCTAGTGGCAAGAAGCTATGCTGCAATCCCAAAGATATGCAGTTCAAATCCACCAGCTGCTCCTTTGGAGAAGGATAAGCAGTCTCCTCCCATGCAGTTAACTTGACAAAGGGTCAGCAGTGTGTCGGTTCTGACTTTACAGTAAACAGCACAACAACACTGTATAGGGAGCTCTGGGCCTAGTGGTAACGAGTAGCACTGCCAACTCAAAGGCAGGCAGTTCCAATCCACTGGGTGCTCCCCAGCAGAATGGTAGCAATCTCCTCCAGTATGACTTATAGCCTCTGAAAATGTGCTGGAGGGTCATCTATGAGTTCATTCTGATTCAACAGCACACAACAACAACAACAACATTGTGAGAATACTGAATATACTGGGACTGCCAGAAGAACGAACATCACAAGCAGTTTTCAATGAAATAGAACCAAATGTTATGTAGGAGCAATGATAGTGACCCTTTGACCTGCTGCTTTGGACTATCACAGGAGAAAACAGATTCTAGAAAAGGACATCATGTTTGGTAAAATGAAATGCCATGGAAAACCAACAAAGATCTCAAATATGCCTACAACCATGGAGAAGAAGCCAACCACATGCCAGTTAACAACAAAGAGCGAGCAAAGGATTTTACATGAAACATGAACAGGCACACAGAAGGATGAGTTTATAAAAACGAGTGTTAAAAACCATTCTATGAATGGATAAACCAAGAGATATTTACAGTTCATGGAGATTTTGAATATCACATCTTTAGAAGGAAGCTGTGTGAAGGCAGGCATGACCAAAGGATGAAAAGACGTACGAGAAAGCAGTCATCAACCTGCTAGATTCCTTTGTCTCTGCTGAAGCAGTCATTTATTCATCTGACACAACGGGCTGAATGTGTACCCCAAAAAAAACAGAATAGAGCCTTTTCCCTTGTGAAACATACATTAGAGCAGAAGTGAGGCTGAGAATGGGAGAATGGTATCTGCAAAAAGTTGACACATCACCACAACAAGATAAAGGTAAATAACCCAATTTAAAAATGGGCACAGGATATGAACAGACACTTCACCAAGGACATTCAGATGGTGAACAAACACAGGAAGAAATGGCCAAAATCCCTAGCTCTAAGAGAGGTGCAAATCAAAACAACTATGAGATATCATCTCGCCCCAGTAAAAATTGCAAAAGTTAATATAACAGCAAATAACAAATGCTGGCAAGGTTGCGGAGAAACTGGAACCCTTATTCACTGTTGGTGGGAGTGTAAAATGGTGCAACCAGTATGGAAGGCTGTATGGCGCTTTCTCAAATAGTTGCCAAAAGAGATACCATTTGACCCAGCAATTCCACTACTGGGAATTTACCCTAAAGAAACCATAACTATGCACATCCATGTTTATTGCAGCTTTGTTCACAATAGCAAGGAATTGGAAACAACCTAAGTGCCCATCAACAAATGAATGGAGAAGCTGTGGTATATTCACACAATGGAATACCATGCTGCATTTAAAAATAAGGAACTCATGCAATATTATTAAAAAATGGGTGACCCTGGAGGTCATTATGTTAGGTGAAATATCTCAGTCACAAAAGGACAAATACTGCATGGTGCCACTGTTGTAAAACAGGACTGACATCGAGGTTGGGGGGAGACTGAGAAAGATGGGTTCAATAATGTATACTGCATTGAAACAGATGAGGGAGAAAACTGTTTAAAAGGGACATGTGATTAGGTATTTTTGTCATGACAGGAGTATAGAGAGAAGGCTACATGGTGGAGTGTACCTGGGGGAGGGTTTGTAAAACAATGAAAGAATTTTTCTTTCACTTTTCCAAGAGGGTAGTATACTAGGGGGGAAGGTTGGCAGGGGAGAGAAGTGCAACAATGAATGAATGGAAATCCAAAGTCTCTGTAAATCTTCATTGAAATTAATAACAAATTTAAATTAAAACAAAACAACTAGTAAATATCATTTCACCCCAGTAACAATAGCAAGGTCCAACAGGCCAGTAAACACAACTGATGGTGAGGTTGTGGAGAGATTGGAACACTTACTCACTTTTGGTGTGAATGTAAATGGTACAACCACTATGAAAGGTGGTCTGGCACTTTCTCAAAAATTTGGAAATTGAAATACCATTTGACCCAGCAATTCCACTACTGGGAATATACATTAAAGAAACCAGAGCCAGGACTCAAACAGATATATGCATACCCATGTTTATATCTGCATTATTCACAATAAAAAAGAGATGAAAGCAACCCAAGTGCCCATCAAAAAACGGATAGAAAAAATATGGTATGTTCACACAATGGAATATTACACAGCATTGAAAAAGAACAAACTTGTAAAACATGACACAACATGGGGAAGCCTGGAGGACATAATATTGAGTGAAATTTCTCATTCACAATAGGACAAATACTGCATAATGCTGGTATTATAAAGTAGGACAAATGGTGGGATGTTGGGGAGAGAATGTGAGAGTGGATAGATAATGAACACTGTAATAGAACAGATGAGGGGATGAACTATTCAAAAGGTATACATGATTGGGCATTATGTGTATGACAACAATCTGAATCAAGGGGTGCATTGTTGGGTGAGCTGGGGGAGGGGAAGAAAGAAAATGTACAACAGTGAATAAATTTTTAAAAAGAATGGATTTTAAAAAAAAGAAACCATAACTGCCACCAAAGCACCCATGTTTATTGCAGCTTTGTTTGCAACAGCAAAGAGCTGGAAACAACCTAATTTTGCCCATCAAAAAAACGAATGGACAGAGAAGCTCTAGCATATTCACACAATGGAATGCTGTGCAGCATTGAAAAACAAGGAACTTATGAAATATCATGCAAAATGGATGGCCCTGGAAGACATTATGCTGAGTGAAATATCTCAGCCCCAAAAGGACAAATATTGCACAGAGCCATTGTTGTAAAATGGAACTGACATCAGGGTTAAGGGAAGACAGACAAGCAGGGGAGGAACAATCTATATTGCATTGAAACATAAGGGAGAGATCTGTTTAAAAGGGACATATCAATGGATATTCTTGTCATTACAGAAGTCCAGAACGAAGGCTGCATAGTAGAATAAACTTGAGGGGAGGGATTGCATAACAATGAAAGAGTTTTATTTTTCTTTTCAAGGAGAGGAGTGATTTGGGGGGGGGGTGGAGGGAATGGGCAGGGAGAAAAGTGAAACAATGAATGACTGGAAATCCTAAGTCTCTGTGAACTTTCACTAAAATTAATAAAATAAAAGAAAAAAGTTGACAGGTTATCCAATATGTTAGCTAGTGATGAAGATGGAAAAAGGAAAGAAGTTAGGTAGATCATTATACATGAGCAACTGATTTTGGACAAGGGTGCTGGGACAGGACATGTAATTTCCACATACAAAAGGAAGAAGCTGGGCTCATACCTCACACCATGAATAAACATTAACTGGGTCAAAGGCCTAAATTCAAGAAATAAAAACATCAAATTCTTAGAACAAAACATAAGAATAATGCTTTAAGATCTAGATTTTTACAATGAATCATAGATACAGCACCAAAAGCATAAGCAAAAAAAGGACAAAATATAGAAAAATATTTCACCAAAAAGAAAATCTTAGTTCATAGTAGGACTTTGTCAAAACAGTGAAGACGTAACTACAGATTGTTGTTGTATGCCTTCAAGTCAGAAACAACCCATAGATGACCCTTCAGTGGGTTTTCAGAGGCAGTAACTCATCTAGGAGGAGAGTGTCCATTCTTCTCTTGTGGAGCAGCTGGTGGATTTGAACTACATGCCTTTGGGATTGCAGCACAGCTTCATACCACTAGGCCACCAGAGTTGTAGAATGTTATTTTTGAGGATTATGTTAGGCCAATTGACCTTCATATTCCCAAGGTTAATTTTCTGAGGTCCTAGGACCAGAAACTCATTTCTTCAAGGTGTTTTTTTAATTATGATTAAGACATTTACACAATTGGTAACATTCCCTCTGGGTGTTTGGTTATGATTAAGAAGTGTATATAACGTTGATCAAGAAGGCATGTGATTTTGATTTGTACCACTACTGGTGTTTAACTCTTGGCCTTTATACGACGATATCTTAGATATCCAGTGTTACTATCACAGAAATAACACAAGTGGTAAAATGCCTTAACAAGCATTTTATTGTCTCACATTTTGCTGTTGTGCATCATTGAGTCAGAACTAGTTCATAGTTGACCCTCCAGCAGGCTTTAGAAGGCAATAAATCACTTGGGAGAAGATTGACCATCTTTCTCCCACAGAGAATCTAGTGGATTCCAATTGTGTACCTTTAGGTTGGCAAAGCAATCCCTGACCACTAAAGCACCACAGTGCCAGCTCAGGATAGATGAAAGAAAGACTGAAGCTGTCAACAGTATAATTTTACTTGGATCCAAAATCAACACCATGCTAACAGCACTCAAGAAACTAAAAGAAAAAAATAAATCAAAAGGCATGTTGCATTGGGAATAACCTGCTGTCATAGATCTCTCCAAAGTTCTAAATAGCAAGAATGTAAATTTTAAGACTAAGGTGTGCCTATTTAAAGCCTTTTTGTGTTGTTTGTTGGTTTTTTGGGTTTCTTTTTTTTTTTTTCAGTTCTTTCTATACTTCTGAACTTTGTCATCCTTAATAAGGATGACAGAAGAATTAATGCTTTTGAATTGTAGTGTTGGAGAAGAGTTTTTAATATCCCAGGATGAGCGAAAGAAATGTTTTGTCTTAGAGAAAGTGCAGCATTTGTGATCTCTAGAGGCAAGGATAGTGAAGCTTCGTCTCACATACTTTAGGGCATCTTGTCAGGAAAGGCCAGTACTTGGAAAAAGACATCATGCTTGGAAAGGCAGAGGTTCAGAGAAGGAGAAGATCCTCAACAAGGTGGATTGGCCCAGCGACTAACAATGGGTTCAAGTATATCAGAGATTGTGAGGATAGTGCAGGATAAGATGTCAAAGTTGACAGCAGCTCTGGGTGAAGGCTTTCTCTGTACTGAGGCTGGAGCACAGCCCTTGTCTTTCTTCAGTACCTCTGGGCCTGTGTTTTTACTTTCTGGATTGAGGAGATTTCCAGAGAAGGAACCTGAGTCCTCTGGACTTTTCCTTCTTCTTGGTGTTGAGGTCTCTTCCTCAATACCAAGTCAGGCTCATTTTTATCTCCTCTATCTCCTAAAAGATAAAGGTATTACAAACCATATAACCCTTATATTGATGGGGGCTGCAATTGGATTAAGGGTATTGCATACCACCTTTTTTTAATCATTTTACAACCAATTGACTTATCAGATCATTTCACCAATGTGACGTGATTACATCCAAAACACTGAGAATCAAAGCCCTGCTGAGGGCCGTATTTTGGGAGGACACACTTCAGTCCATAACAGGCAGTGTCTGACAAGCTTGTCTAGTGAAAAGTTCCTCTTTTCCTCTTTGTTTACTTTTAGTTGGTTCCAACACATAGCCCCCCTCCTCTGGACATGTCAGGAGAGACCAGTCCTTGGAGAAGGACATCATGCTTGGAAGGGTGAGAGGAAGACCCCAGATGAGATGGGTTGACACAATGATTGGGATATCAGGGTGCATCGGAGACAGTGAAATTGGCCCAAGATAGGGAAGGGTTCAGAGCTATTATTTATATAGGGTGGCTATGAGTCACCGGTGACTTCAATGCATATAACAACAATAATAATATATCATAACAGGAGACTGATAATTTTCCCCCTCAGAGCCACTGTTAAATCATGGGAGAAGCATGGCCTATGTGTCAACAAGGGACCTAGTCTGCAAGCGCTCCTTAGGCCAAGTATAAGGAATCAGAATCTACATTTTTAGTAAGATCTCCAAGTGAGTCTTATAGGTCCTCAGGTGGGGTCCTTACCTTTTGGTACACATAAAAATAACTTGGAGAGTTTCTTCCACTGTAAATTCTGATTTAGAAATTAAAAATTTTAGCAGAGGATCTGGTCAAACTGGAATGAACCATTTGGAAGGCCTACTTTAAATCCAAGTAAATAACAAATTACTTTTCAAATTTTCTACTGATTCATTTATTTATGTCAGTGTGCACTGGCTCCCTAATTTATTTAAGAGGTTATATAATCCACTTATTTCTTTGTCAGTTTTAGAATTTTATTTGATGATGAGTTGTTTGTTTTTATCCATATAGATAGAAGTGTTGTGTTCGGGTTCCCTCTCCTTCTCCTCCCTCAATTTATAGCTGAAAAACAGTGATAAAAATAGTAGGGCAGTGTACTCTATTTTAAAAATACATATATTATACTTATCTAGAAGCTCTGGTGGCCTAGTGGCAAGAAGTTGCGCTGTAATCCCATAGGCCAGCAGCTGCTCTGTAGGAGAAGGATGAGAAATCTCCTCCCCTGTGATTAACTGCCTCTGAAAATCTGCTAGAGGGTCAGCTGTGGGTTGGTTCCAACTTTATGGTACACAACACCAACAATATTTGTACTTTGCAAAAAAAGCCCATTTTCATTATTTTTTTTTTGTTCCACTTTCCCCTTGAATCTCATCTCTTTTAACCCTCCAAGACTGATTTTGTACACAGTTTCATGGGTTTTTATATACCAGTTGTCTTTTACTATGATTGTCCTTTTGTTTAGTTTGGTCTAATTTCAGTCATGCTGTGCTTCATTAAGTCCTCATTATTCTCCCTACTCAGAGTCTGGCACTTGGCCGTCCACCTTCATGGACTTGAGTTCTGAAATGCAGCATGAGTTTTAGTCGACATCCCTGCCCCAGCCTGCCGTTCTACCTGACCACCCTCTTTATGTTTTTACAATAACCCCCTTGGTCTCCAGCTTACATACTCTGCTTACCTCCTGTTGGTTCTTCCAGGCTGCTCTCTGTTCTCACCTAGTTATACTCTGAAACCTAGTTTTGGGTCACAGACACTCCTTCAACCTCCACTGACTTCTATACTCAGGACCTAATACCTTCAGAACTGAGTTATTCAAGAAGAGAAAAGGGTAAACTATATATCTTTTAAAGATTAAATAATTGTCTTTTCTTATTAATAAAGAGATTGCTTATGGTTGTGTATCTGGAACATTAATGTGATAATGAAGTCATCAATGTTCTTTTTCTTTCTTTAAGCCAGTGCATCTTATAAATCACCAAGTTTATTTAAGATGTTAATTTGCCCATAATTTATTATTTCACTTATCACCTAACTCATTCAGCTTCCCCAATATTTGTTTCAAATCACAACCTCTATTATAGGTCTTTTTGTTCACACTTAGGGGGAAAGCAAAAGTCCGCATAATAGTTGGCAAGACCTTACGCAGTCTGGACTCCTCATTCCTCCATCTCATCACACTTTACTGTTCCTTCTCTAGACACTTGTCCTCTGAGTAATTCCCAAGGTAGGCCTTAAGGCTTCTGTCCTTAAGGTCCTGCTTTCAGGCATGTCTCCCATCTCCATGTTCCTGTGGCTCCCTCTGTTATCTTCATAGTTTTGTTCTGATGTCACTTTCTCAAAGAGATCCACTCTGACTAGCCTATTTAAAATTACAACTATCTTTTCGGCAGCAGGTCTGGGAAAGGGGCGGCCGGTGCCATGTCTGGCCGCGAAGGTGGTAAGAAGAAGCCCCTGAAACAACCCAAGAAGACCAAGGAGATGGACGAGGAAGATAAGGCTTTCAATCAGAAACAAAAAGAAGAACAGAAGAAACTCGAGGAACTAAAAGTGAAGGCCACGGGCAAAAGTCCCCTCGCCACAGGTGGAATTAAGAATGAAACTTACTTCCATTCTTTTTTAAAACATCTGGATTCTCTGCTGTAACATCTTTTACCACCTGTAGTTAAAATGAAGTGTTGTCTTGGAGCCTGTTGTATATTTAAGAGGAAACTTTGTGAAACAGTGAAGAAGAAACCTTATGATGGTCCATCTCCAGTTCTCTTTCAGCCATTCCAATCTTAGCTGTCTGTGCAGTCAAAGTAAACAGAATCCAGAATACTGTCAGACTCTTCATTCTTCATTATGCCCAGAATTCTGTACCACCTGGAATCAAACCAACTCATTTGAAATAGCTGTTGTTTCTGATTACCAGATGGAATACCTTGCACGAACTTAGTAGAAGAATGTGTACTTTGCAAAGAAAAGATAGTTCTCCTTTTTACTGTGTGTTTTAATGAGTTATCTGCTCATGTAAGAAGTCGTCTATATGAAGGCACTGAGGGCTATACCAGCAAAACAGCTTCTGCTCTTAAGAAATTTCTCTGGGGAGCTCTGGTGGCCTAGTGGCAAGAAGCTGCAACTACAATCCCAGAGGTGCACGGTTCGAATCCACCAGATGCTCTGCCGGGTAAGGAGGGGCAATCTCCTCCTGTACCAGTCAGATCTGATCTGACGGTACATGCACACAAAAATAATAAAATAAAATAAAAAAAAAAGAAATTTCTCTGTTGTGGGAGTTGAAACATGAAAATTGGAATCCTAATAATACACTATGAAAAAGGGGAGGGGGTAAAAAAATGCAAAGCAATCAGTAATAGATTCCTTAGTCTCCAAGAATAAAACTTGTTCAGAAAAAAAAAATTACAACTATCTGCACACCCTTGTTTATCACGGCTTTGTTCACAATAGCAAGGAGTTGGAAACAACCTAAGTGTCCATCAACAAATGAATGGATAGAGAAGCTGTGGCATATTCACACAATGGAATACAATGGATGCTGCATTGAAAAACAGGAAACTCGTGCAATATTATTAAAAAATGGGTGACCCTGGAGGACACTATTCTGAGAGAAGTATCTCAGTCACAAAAGGACAAACACTGTTTGGTGCCACTGTTGTAAAACAGGACTGACATCGAGGTTGGGGGGAGACTGAGAAAGATGGGTTCAATAATATATACTGCGTTGAAACAGATGAGGGAGAAAACTGTTTAAAAGGGATATGTGATTAGGTATTTTTGTCATGACAGGAGTCCAGAGCAAAGGCTGCAAAGTGGAGTGTACCTGGGGGAGGGTTTGTAAAACAATGAAAGAATTTGTCTTTCACTTTTCCAAGAGGTTAGTGTACTAGGGGGGAGGGTTGGGAGGGAAGAAAAGTGCAACAATGAATGAATGGAAATCCAAAGTCTCTGTAAATTTTCATCGAAATTAATAATAAAGTTTAAAAATAAAATACAAAATAAATTTAAAAAATTACAACTATCCTCCACCTCTTTTCTCTGACCTATTTTCCAAGCACTTAGAACCAGCTGTCATCTAGTTGATTCTAACTCATGGTGACTCCACATGTGTCAGAACAAAATTAATATTTATAGGGTTTTCAATGGTTGAACTTTCAGAAGTAGATTCTTCCAAGGCACTTCTGTGTGGGGTCACACGTCTAACCTTCTGTTTAATAATCAAACCAAGTGCTATTTATACCTAGGAACTTGCACATAGTTCTAGAAACTAACTTGTTGATAAACTATATTTCTAATATTACTTTTTTAAAACTGTAATTCATTCTCCCCTCTCCATTCCTACCACACTGTAGTTCCACAAGAGCAAGGTTTTCCCTTTTTATTGTTTTGTTCATCAATAAAAATATTTATTACATGAAGAGTGATTGCCTCATTGAGAGCATTTGAATCCTCAAACTGAATTAACAGCACCACCTAGTGTTCTCGTGGCTTATTCTCTTCAATACCTACTTCTGGAGGAGCCAGTCCTTGGGAAAAGACGTCCAGCTGTCATAAATGCTGTTATGCGCCACTGAGTCAGAATTGACTCCTAGTTGACTCAGGTTTCCCAAGGCTGCAAATTGCCCCTCATTATTCCTTGAAGCAGCTGATGGGTGAGAATCACCTGTTTGGGCATTAGCAATGCAACTCCTTACTCACTATCACCAGAGCTCCTTGGGAAGGGAGAAGGTCCGAGAAAGGGAGGACACCCTCCTCGAGATGAACTGACAGAGTGACTACACAATGAGCTCGAGCATGGCGGAGATCACAAAGATAGCGCTAGACAAGGCAAGGCTTCAATCTGTGGCTCATTGGGTCCCTGTGAATAGTAGTCAGCTGGATGGCACCTAACATCTAGTGTTCTGGGAGGGACCACCCCAGCCACCCTTTCCACACAAATGCAAATCCTGCTGCTTTGTTTCCAAGTACTTCCCATAAGCAAAAACATTTCCTAGTGTCCTCTTCCTCCAAAAGTGAATCAAGATGGCTACAAAAGACAGAAACTAATGCACGTTATAAATAAATAAGTTTCCCCCTTTGTATAGTTAAAAGTAATAACTATAGAATTTCCTCCACATTTTATTGATGCCCAGACCATTTTATTGATGCCAACAACAGTATTAATATAAAAATCAAAGGCAGAGAGTGACACAGTGAAGAATTATCTCACTTATCATCAGTTCTCATCATCAGTTCTCAGCATCTTCTTAGCCCTTCTTACAACCCACTCCTCAGAACCTTTCAACTGTAAACACTTTCATCTACTTTAAATACCACTGATTCTAACATCTTAGAGTAGTTGGTAGTGGCTCAGGCTCTTAAATTGTTGTTGTGTGCACTCAAGTCAGAACTGACCCATAACCGATCCTCCAATGGGTTTTCAGGGGCAGTTAATTGCATGAGAGGAGATTGTCCATCCTTCTCCCTCAGAGCAGCTGGTGGATTCAAACTGTTAGTCTTCGGGGTTGCAGCACAATTTCTTAACACTAGGCCCAAATTAAAAATTAATGTGCTTATTTCTTGAATTTGGTTAATCTCAACAGAGTATGAAGAAGGAAAAAAAATGGAATCTGTTAAAGTGAGTCTCATTACAAAGTAATGTACTTAGGTAACATCCTAAGATTCTTTGCACTATGTTTTTGTTAAGTGCCATCTAATTGAACTCGTAATGATCCTTTGAACAACAGATCGGAAGCCTGTCCTATACTGTGGCATCCTTCCCTTCCCTGGCACATTTGAGCCCATTGCCGCAGACACTGTATCGATCCAGCTGTTGAGGTCTTCCTCTCCTTCACTGACCCTCCACCTTTCTAAGTATGATGTTACTTTCCAAGGAAAGAATAGCCTCTAACAACATATCCAAAGTATGTGAGACAAAGCTTTGCCATCCTAGCCTGTAAGGACTACTCTGAGTACGCGTTCTCCAAGCGGTATCTGTTCTTTGACTGTCCGTGGGATACTAAGCACTCTTCTCCAATACCACAACTCAAATGCGTCGATTCTTCTCGTGCCATCCTTATTCATTGTCCATCTCTCAGGTGCATAGTGAGTGATTGGAAAGATTGTGGGGTTGAATTCAGGCACACTTTAGTCTTGCTCTGTTCAAACAACAGTTTCTTGTCTAGGTATAGAATTGATGCCTTTGAGGTCTGGTGCTGGAGAAGAGTCTTGAGTATACCATGGACTGCCAGAAGAACAAACAGGTTCGTCCTAGAGAGGGTGAAGCCAGGCTGCTCCTTGGAGGCTTCTGAGGCTTCATCCGACATACTTTGGGCATGTTGCAAGGAGGGACAGGTCCTTGGAGAGAGACATCATGCTTGGAGGGGTGGAGGGATCCAGAAAGAGAGGGAGACCATCAATGAAATGGATTGATACAGTGACTGGGGTAATGAGGGTAGGTGTGTCAGAGAGAGTAAAGTTGGCACAACATAGAGCAGGTTTCAGGGCAACAACAAAAGAAGCATAATTAAGTGTTCTAGAATTCCCATTCTTCTCATTGTTAGCCATAGTTTGTTATGATCCACACAGTCTTTGCATAATTAATAAAACAGAAATAGACATTCTTCTAATATCCTTTGCTTTCAGCCAAGATCTATCTGACATCGGCAATGATATCCCTGGTGCCACTGCCTCTTCTAAACTCAGGCTGAACTTCAAGCAGTACTCTGTCAACTTTCTGTTCTAGCCAGTTTTGGATGATCTTCAGCAACATGTGTGGGGATATGTGATACTGTTCAGTAATTTCCACATTCTGGAAATTATTACCTTTTTTGGTAACAGGGACAGGAACAAATATGGATCTTTTCCAGTCAGTTGGTCAGGCATCGATTGGCATGAACTGGTGAGCTTATCGAGGGTTGCATCTGTTAGTTGAAACATCAGCCGGTATGTCATCAATTCCTGGAGCCTTATTTTTTCCAAAGGCTTCAATTGCATCTTGAACTTCTTTTTCACATGGCTCTTGTTCATATAGTAATTTTTTTTTTTTTTAGTAGAAAAAAACCACACAGGGACTTTATTATTCCCAGTAAGGGACAAGTCTTCCAGGGGCGGCAGGAGGCGGCTGTGGGGCAGGGTTGTAGAGAGGGGGGTGACCCTATTTGCTGGCGATGAGGGGGTTCCTGAGGACCACGATGACCGAGTCCCCACGCAGGAACATCTTAGAGATGTAGCGGTCCTTGTTGACGGGCTTGGACTTCCTCTTGTTCTTGCCACTCTTGGGGACCTCGGTCCACATCTTCACGTTCTCCAGCACCATGTTGCAGTGCCTGTCGAAGGCCTTCACACGGCCCAGGAGCTTCTTGTTGTTGCGACATTTGATGAGCACTTGCGTGTTGTTCTTGACCGACTGCGTGAGCACGGAGAGCGGGCCGTGTTAAACTCCTCCTCTTCTCGCTTTTGCAGCTCCTCCAGGGTCATCTCACTCTTGGGCTTGTTGAGGAGGCTCATGGTGCTGGCTGCAGTCTCGAATCACACCCGTTCCCTCCGCGTTGCTTCTTTTAGAGTACATTTTTTAAAAACACCATAGGTTTCCTATATTTGACAACATGGGTGCATAAAACCTAAAACCCACATGCGTTCCATGGGAAGTGATCAGATAATTTAAAACTTGACATTGTAGCATGCCAGTCAACTTGATATACTGCAATGCAATTATGTGTGCTGCCATCATATGAGAGACTCCTTAGAGACCCAGCTCAGTTCTTCTCCAATGTCTTCTTCTCTTGGAGTTGTACCTGATTTTATTGCCAGTTTTCATTAAAATCCACTGAGAAATGGGACAGTTCTGCTTTTGTTTCTTGGCCAGGAACCTCTTGTTTCAGAAAGCATAATAAGACATAGTGAAGATAAAACAGGACTGCACGAAAAATGATAGTGAAGGAAAAGCCATATGGTACTTTTTGAAATTTTTCCGTGTCAGTCAACTCTTATTTTACAGTGCTTGTGTATTCCCTCCATCTTCCACGATGCTTTCTTGGGTCATTCAAGACTTTCCCCACATAGCCTTTCAGTATTGCAACTTGAGGCTTGGATTTTTCAATTTTTTCCATTTGAGAAATACTGACCAAGTTCTTTCCTTTTTATTCCCCAACTCCAACTCCTTGCACGTTTTGTTATAATACTTTGCTTTCTCCTCTCAAGCTGTCCTTTGGAATCTGTCCAGCTCTTTTACTTCAGCATCTTTTCCCTTTGTTTTGCCTTTTAGATGCTCCAGCGCAATTTTCAGAGTCTCTTCTTAAATCCATTTTGGTCATTTCTTTCTCTGTCTTTGTAATGACCTTTGCTTTTTTCATTGTTTCCTCTTTTCATGGGCTGTATCTTTGATGTCATCCCACAACTTATCTGATCTTTGGTATTTAGTATTCAATGCCTCCAAAAGTACCTTAAGAGGAGCCTGAGCCCCTGGAATTTCATATTGATGACATCTTTGTGGGAGCATCTATGAGTGTGAGGCTTCTCTGGCTCTTAAAGGATTCCTATCTCAGCACTTCCTATTAGAATCAAGGATCCATTTCTAAATGTGCACTTGGCTCCTTAAATTTCCTAAAATTGATGGTTGTATAGGGAAGGTTGGCTAGGGTAGAGTGTTTCAACTTGTGGTTTCAAGATTCCCTACTCCAGACTTCTGTGGACAAGCAGGGATTTAAAGTTCAGATTCCCAGCCCCATTTCTGACCTAAAGAATTAGAACCTTACAGCAGGCCATTCCAACAACTTCCTCAGATGATTTTTATATATGCATTTAAATTTGAAAACCACAGGCCCAGGGGCATAATTTTATAAAGGAAAGTACCAGGCTCATTTAGGTTGTTGGATTCCCTCCACCCCCAATGGCTGACCACAGACCAGACAGAACTTCAAGGAATACCATGTAAAATGTAATTATAAGAAGAAAAAAAATATAATTTTCAGAGACTAATATTTCACAAGTATTTACAAGATTATATGTCCTTTTGTTGTAAATTACAGGTGTGAAATATCTCAATGAATTATTTCGTGGGTGCCATTGAATCCTGCGTTGGCTTCCATAAAATTAACCAGCTGGCCAAAGTTTTTACTCAGCTGCCCACACACAGGCGGCATGCCCTGAGGCATTCTCTCGAACAAGCTTCATTTCCAGTACAAAAGAAATAGGCGTAAAATCAACTGTTTGGTTAACTGTACAAACTTTGGTTAATTAAACTTAGATTGAGCACCAAAGGAGACTGTGGATTCTGTATCCTTAGAGATGTTTTATTATAGGAAGTACAGCCATCTTTTTTATCAGGAAGGTATTGAGTGGCCTAACGTTGGAGGATCCAACTAGGAAGCCCTTAAAGATTCTAGTTTTATAACTCGACGAAACTCCAACTTCACTCAATTAAATGTTAATCTGTCTTTGTTTTTCAGCCAGCTGAGCATGACAACAAGCAGCTTGAGAGCCCTTTTTTTTTTTTAAAAAAAAATACAGTTGAGATGGATATGTTGTTCTTAGGTGTTGTCAAGTTGAATATGACTCATAACAACAAATCTGAACTCTACCTTATCCTGTGCCATCCTCACAATTTCTGATGCCCTCAAGCTCATCACTGCTGTTGCTGTGTCAATCCATCTCGTTGAGGGTCTTCCTCTTTTTTGCAGATTCTCCACCTTTCGAGGCATGATGTCTCTTTCCAAGGACTATCTTCTCCTAGCAACATGCCCAAAGTATGTGAGACAAGATGGATATAGTCTACAAAAAAGGAAAAGTACTTCACTTCATGACACTATCCAATCCACATGATTCAGATGCCTAATTGAATTCCTCACTGGAATTGTCTGGCTTGGCTGAGATAAAGGAGTAACTCCTCCTCTCAGTCACACCAGACATTCTCTCAACACTTTCTTTTTTTTCTCCACTAATAATCTAAGTCACATTCCAATTCAGCTCACTTTCTTTGCGAGGCTTCCTATCCAATAGTCCATTTCATGGTGTTTGTGCCAACAGAGTGCACAGCGACCATCACGGGCAGGCCTGGAATTTTGGGGTCTTGCATGATGCTGGTGCATCCAAGCAGCTGGGGAGTCCACTGTGCAAAATGTAAGCACTGACTCCAAGCCAATTTTCTCAACAATTAAACAGCTGTTTGAGAAGCTCTCTAGTTGTCTATAGATAAACAATCTTAGTCAATACTTAGCTAACAACAAGTTTATAAAATGCAAGGTAACTCTCGTGAGATTATATTGCAAGATTACATTATATTGAGATTCTACCTGGTAAAACTTTAACCTAACTTTACCTTTCCTTCCAGAGAGCATGAGGAAATGGAGTATTTTAGTTTAAAATTTATCATTTCCATTCCTGTTACCACATTTGAATTTTGAGTGTGTGCCAATGTATGTGTGGAAAACATGCAGCTAACCATTGTTATCTGGTATCTTTATAATTTGATGACATTTGACTGGATTGATGGAATTTTAGTAGAAGGTGAACGCCTTTTTAACAATATTACTCTCATTTATTTACAAAGTTTGAATACACTGTTTTTTTGTTTTGTTTTTTTTTTTAAATCCTTCCCATTCCTTCAGGGCGAATGCCTTTTTTCTGCATCCTGTTGAAAGCTTCTATTTCTACACAGACAGACTTGTGAGGTTGGGGGGTACAGGGCCAAAGAGAAATTAGGTTTTGATTTGGTCAAATCTCCAACTTCTCTGAGCTTCACTTCCTGCCGTCTATTTGTAAAATTAGAAGCTCAAGTCTCTCTTGGCGTATTTAAATTGGAGAGAAAAATTAGAAGCTCAAGAAGCTTAGGTCTCTCTTGATGTTTTTAAATCTGAGAGAAATGCTAATCAGTTATCAAATGACAAGTGTCTTCATTTTTTAAAGATTTGCATTGTTTTTGAAAAGACAAACGCGTCGAAGTTGGAGCGTGTCAGTTCCTCAAGGCTATTTCAGAAATCAGGGCAACAGAGTAATCTCTAAACTGATTTTTCAAGAAAAATCATTCTTAGAAAAGTCAATCCTTGGGGGCGTGTGTGTGTGTGTGTGTGTGTGTGTGTGTGTGTGTGTAAACCAATCCGAGAAAATGATTCCGAGTCTACCTTCCACGAATTTAACAAAAAGTCCAGAGTTAGGGATTTCACAGAACCCTGAGTCAAAGTCAATCAGCACCATTTTGGCGTAATAAAGACTGAAAGCTCCAGCCACGATGGGGATGCTTTTAATTTGAGGAAATGAAAGAAAAGACCGCATTAGCAGACAATTTTCAAAGGTCTCTGAAGAATAAAGTTGCGGGAGAAGTGAAACCAGCCCACATTGCCCCGTACGGGCGGGGGCTGCCCCACGTCGCCGACGCCCACGAATCACGCCCCGGCGCGCGCACACCCTCCTCCGCGAGGCCCGCAGCGCCGCCCCGGCCGCCGCCGAAGCCCGCACCCGGCGCGACGGAGGACGCTGGCGGCGAGCCCCTCAGCGCTGACGGACGTCGCCGCGAGCCAATGGGTACGCTGGGAGGCGGAGCAGCGGGGCCCAGAGGGCGGGATTTCCCGCGCGGCCGCTGGGGGCCTGGCGAGGGTGGCGCGGGGTGGCGACGGCGGCGGTGCCTACGAGGGAGGGCGGGCCAGGGTCAGCTGCTGCGGGCGGGCCAGTTTGGGGAGCTGTAGGCGGCCGCCGCTTCTCCTGCCGTCGTCCTCCCGCTGCCACGATGCCGGGGATCGACAAGCTGCCCATCGAAGAGACGCTGGAAGACAGCCCGCAGGTGAGGCGCGGGGGCCGGCTAAGGAGCGGGCCCCGGCGGATCGCTACCCGGCGTCGCTGCAGGTGCCGCCCCGGCCCAGGTGGGCG
>NW_006399863.1:3696436-3719989 GCF_000299155.1 Elephantulus edwardii | reverse complement strand
CGAGCCGCCGCGGCTGGGCCTGCAGCCCAAGGCCCGCGTGGGCCTGCGCGGGGCTCAGGGCAGCCGCCTGCGCTCCCGCACCGCCGCCTTCTCTCGTGTGGGCCGGGCGGTCACGTCCTCGCGTTCCCCATATTTGGCACTAAGTGCGTTTTTGTTGCGGTGATGGGAAGTGATGAATCCTTATCCTCGATCTCGCTTTCCGGAAAACATTTTCAGGGTGGGAGGAATCCAGAAAGGTCCGGAGCCTGGCGATCTGATGCCTGCGGCTCGACGAGCGAGGCAGGGAAAATGAGTTGTTTTCCTTCGGTAGATGCTGGGGACGGGCCGGCGGTAGGAGTCCGCGGCGAAGCCCTTCGTGGGCCGCGGATCCTGTCTCTGCCCATTGTGCCCTGTGTCGTGGCCGTGACGGTGGCCGCTGTCACTCGACGGGGCCCTGCGTGGGATGCACCGCTTATTTGCAGCCCCACGGCCGCCGCCCCGCTGGATGCAGACTTCATACATTCATCAGATTAAAAGCTCCCTGTTCCGCTTGCTGCATCCGGATGCTGCTCCTGTGATTGCTGGAATTTAAGACATTCTTGGCAAACTTTGCCATTTGATACTTTTTCACTACTCAAGGATGTGCACAGCTATATTTAGAGGGGGGAAAATGGTGTTGGTGGGAGTTGTAACTTGAATAGGTAAACTTCTTCCCGAACAACCTGTCTTTTGAACAGTGATTTAGGACCACACTGCTGATTGGACGCCACTTAAAATAAAGACCATCTTCTGGAATGTCCACTTAGTAGGGCTACAGTTGCACGTATTTTGCGTGTCTTAACAGTTTAATATGATTCCAAAAGAAAGACTGGGTCCCTCTTCCTGGGTGGTTACTTGTAATGCGGAGTCAGTGCCAGTTTTAATTGCCAAGTTGTAATTAGACACTGATTGTGTATTTTCTTTCCCTTTCCCCATGTTTTGAAAGCTATCTTCACAGACCAGTTGCCAACTGGTAATGTGCTCTTATCAGTCTGTACTGTCAAAGAGAGAAACTGTATCTGGGATTATCTCGCCTGCCAGGATAGCCAGTTAACATTCTTAATGTTGTTATACTTTCCTGCTAGAAAGCTGTAAGCAAGTATATTTGTTTCAGGTATTTTGAATATAAAAAAAAAATTATGGTCTGTCTTGGTAGGTGCATTTAGTAATTTTACTTTTTTCTATTATCTCAGAATCAACAGGTCATCTGTGTGATCTCTAACCCCCCCCCCCATTTTTTGTTGTGATGTTGTTAAGTTCTGTCAAGTCATAAGTGACTCAGTGACCCTATGAACGAAAGACCTGGACACTTGTATAACTTTCATCCTTTCTCCAGGTTCATAGGGTTTTCTGGAGGCAAGCTATTTTGGAAGTGGATGCCACTCCTTCTTCCAACTCCCTATTATAGTACTTTTTTTTTCTACCTGGGACCTGAACAGTGTGAACATGTGTCTGAAAAACTTGTCACACTGAAACATTCCAGAAACTGGCAACACAGAGGGGTTGATGGACTCTGAGAGAGGAGAGAACAGCTTTCCTGAGGACCTTTTGTCCAAGCCCACAACCCACAGATGCTCTGTGCATGGTGGGGTAGGACCACGCTGTGTGGACTGTAGCAATAAGGACAAGGACCGGTCACAATGGGGGTCTATGCTGAACATGAGTTTATTGGCTTCTGGGCTCACACTTTCTATTGTTGCTTGATGAAGTTGATCAGCCCATGAAGAATCATGAGATGTTGGTGTTGGTGCTCCCAATCTCAGGTTACATTTTCTTAGCAGCTTGCGTAGCTCCACTCCCCACTGGTCAAAGCTGTTGATGTCCCAGATGACTCCCTGCGTGAGGATCTTATGCTCATACATGGCAGTCAAGGCTCCAAGAATGAATGGTGTCAGCTTAGTGAACACAGTGGAGTTGGTTGGGCAATTTCCTTCAAAGACTTTGTGTGACAGCTGCTTTTCCAGTTCTCTGGACTCTCTCCTGTGGCATGGAGCTCCTTCCAGGCCTCTTCTGTGGTCCTCCCCTTTATTAGGTCCTTAGTCTGGGCTAAGAAGTTGGCCCAAAGGATCTTGTATGATGTAAATTTTATAAAGCTGTAGCTATTGTACTATTCAGAATGGGCCTCAGGCATGCAACAGCAATAATACACAGGAGAAGAAAATCATCTCTTCGATTAATTTCTTATAGTTTTCACACTATTAGTTTACAAATTGAGCATAAATGTTTTTTTTAAAGCATTCATCATATTACTGCCAGTCCTACAGTAATTTTTAATGAAATTGGCTAATTAATATTAATTTCTAAAAGAAAGAAATTTAAACATAGGACAATTTATTGAAGCACTTTGAGTTTAAGAAGTCACTTGGAAGTGAATTTTAAGGAAGAAGCAGTATAGAAAGTTCTGCATCTGAAATTCAGGAGATAAGTGTTATAGTTCTCACTGCCACTTCCTATCTCTGCTTTAGGCCTTCTCTAAACCTTACCACAGATAGTGAATCTTTTCTTTTTTGTTCCTGATTGTAAAAATAATAGCAGTTTGCTTCAGGAAAAAAGCTGGAAGGTAAAAAAGACAACACACATATATACTGGTCATATACCCAGCAGCAGACCAACCTGTTAAAACCCTGTTGACAATTTGCTTTCTTGAGTCTTTTTTCCCCTCCTACATATTTTAATACAGTTGAGAATGTGTAGGGCATAAGTTTTATTCTGCGATTGTGGTTAAAATATCTTCTCATGTGTTTACATTTTGAATTAAAAAGAAAAAAAAAAACCAACATATTTCCCTGAATTAACAATTGTACCATTGTTGGGATTTTAGAACTTTTCCAAAGTTTTTCTCATACAACTAGGGCAGAGATTAATGCCTTTGGGTATACATTTTTGTATTTAGTTTGGATGACTTTCCTGGAATCGAGTCCAAGATGTAGAGTAGCCAGGAGTATAGGAACTTTTAAAGATCTTGATACAACAGATAGAGTTTTATTAGATCATTTTATCCTAATAAAAATAGCCTGCCAGTTTCAGTGTAAAAATTGTTAAAGCCTGGAGTCATGGAAGAATATCCTGAATTACCGTTATCCCTTCTTAGTTCTGATTTATAGTAACTGTAGCTCATTATTAATATAGGAACAGTTAACAAGGCCAAAACTAGCTGATGAATCAGGAGCATCTTTAGAATTTGATTGCCCAGACCACACCATTCTGCTAGAGATTGACTTACTGAGCTCCTTGCTCTGTCTTCCTTAGTGAAAGACATCTGTGCATGTAGGATGGAAGCATGTCCCTTTTTTGGAACCTGGAAGCTCTGCATTGGGAACTCTAAGCCCTCTTCATGTATATCCTTTTTAACCTAATAAGATGAATAATTTAAAATACAAAGCCTGCTCCTCTGCCCAAAAAATTACATTAATTTTCTTGGTCAATATTGGAGAAGTTTGTGAGTAACAGGGCAGACGAGGAAGTCCCATCAAATGCCAAGGTGGACTCAAGAGCAAGAAAAAAGTGTTTGCTTCTGGATGTTGTTGTTTGTTGTTATATGCCATTGAGTCACCTGCTACCCATAGCGACCCTATGTACAACAGCCCTGAACCCTGCTCTATTATGTGCCAATTTTATTGTCTCTAACACACATACCCCATTACTCCAGTCACTGAATTAATCTGTTTCATTGAGAGTCTTTCTCTCTTGCGCTGTCCCTCCACCCTCCCAAGCATGACGTCCCTCTTCAAGGACTGGTCCTTTACTGCAACATGCCCAAAGTATGTCAGTCGAAGCTTCAAAATCCTTGTCTCCAAGGAGCAGTCTGGCCTCCCCTCTCTAGGATGAACCTGTTTGTTCTGCTAGCAGTTCATGGTACATTCAGTACTCTTCTCTAGCACTGCAGCTCAAAGGCTTCAATTCTCCTTTTATCAACCCTAGTCATTGTCCAGCTTTCTGATGTATAGCAAGTAATTGCAAAGACTACAGCCTGGATCAGGCACACCTTAGTCTCCAGACTGACATGATTGCCCTTCAGTACTTTGGAGAGGTCTCTGACAGCAGACTTTCCCAGTGCAGTTCATCTGTCAATTTCCTGGCTGCTTGTACAAAGGGTGTTAATTGTGGAACCAAGCAAACTAAAGCAATGCTTCTGGAAAGAAGGTATGAATTAGCAGTAAGAATTGAGCAGCATATTCCAGGATTGCTTCAAGAGGAGAAAAAGATTGATTTTTGATTGGGAAAAATCTGTGACTTACCCCATTACTAAGTCTCCTTGCCACCAAAACCAAACTTGCTTCCACTGGTTTCTAAGAACATTCTAGGAATAAAAGTGGACCTCTTTTAAGAACTATTTTATCAACTCCTCATGTCATAGCTAATATTACTAGATGAGATAACATGAATATTGAAGATACTGAATTGGAAAGTGATTCACAAGAGTTGAGCTCTGAATTCATATTAAGTTTTAGGAATACATTAAATTTATACTATTTGTATTTTCCTTTTTATGTTCTATGAGAGCTGAATATGACAGAATTCTGTCTCTTTATATGAAGTAAAAATTTCACAGGACTTAGGAAGATACCTTGGATCACAGTATAATTTACTAGCTTTTTAATATTTTGAAGTTATATATGAAATAATGGTACATCTTAAGTGGATATTATCCTGAATTCAGTGAAATAGTACCATATTAACTGGTTTTGTAAGCTGTTTCCTTGAACAGTAACTATTATGATGTTGGATTTTATATTTTAAGTATGAAACATGCTTCAATTCTGTATTAGATTAAGAAGCATCCTGTGGATCTAATTACATTACAGATTTTTACATAAATGCCTCATTCCTTCAATTTGAATTACCAAGCTTTTTTGGGAGGTACTGGGAAGGAAGCCAAAAATATGTCTTTCCCCTTAACATGAAAATAGTTTTTAAATATTTATAGTGAAAACAAGCAAACAAACAAACAAACAACATACAGTAAAACAGCTTGGATGTGTAAAGAGGAAAGCATAAACAATCTCAAATTCTGGACATATAAAAATCCTGCATTGTTATAGGTTGAGAAATGGCCATTCTGGGGAAAGGTACAGTGGTATTTTGGTCTAGGGTAAATAAGTGGTGATTGTGAGTCAGAACTGTCCCTCCAGCCGGTTTACAGAGGCACTTTAATCACAAGGAAGAAAATTACCCATCCTTCTCTTGTGGAGCAGCTGGTGGATTTGAACTTCAGGATTGCAGGGCAGTTTCTTACCACTAGGCCATCAGGTAGTGTTATTCTCAAGATCATTGTGCCACTTATTGTTCATCCCTTCTACCTTAAGTGGATAATTTAAAGAAAAGGAATTAGGCATTTATGTATAATTAAATATGTAGGGAGTGCTTTCTAGTCTAAAAGAATGGCCCAGATTGCCTAATCTAAAGTAATATCAAGCTTGACATTAATAAAACATTTTTTGAAATAAAACAAAATATCTGCACTTATTGTTGTTCTGTTAATAAATCCTTGTATGTCTGTGTTGATTTGTATTTCGTTTGATGACATAATTATTAACTAATTAAAATGACCTTTACTGTTCTTTCTAAAATGTACATGACGTAGTTGGAAATACCTCTGCTGTAATGAAGTGAAACTTAGAACAAAGAACTTGGCTTCTGGGTCTTAACCATGGAAAGAGAAAAAAATATCCCAGGGTGGTACAGTGGTTAGCCGTTGGTGGTGGCTCATAACCAAAAAGTTGGTAGTTCGGAGCTCTTGACAGTCTACTCTGTAAAGATTACAAACACTGCTCCCTCCCAAACCTAAATCTCCTGCCTTCAAGGTGATTCTGACTCACACCGACCAGATAGGACACACTGGAACTGACCCGTGGGGTTTCCAAGGCTGTAGGCTTTACTGAGGCAGATAGCCATGTCCTTTCCTGTGGGACTGGTTTGTTCAAACCACTCATCTCTCAGCTAGCAGTTGGACACTCACCCACTGTGCCACAGCAGCTCCTTTTCCTAAAGCTGTGGGATATTTTTACTCTGAAACACAACGGTCTCAAATCACAAACCAATAACCAAAAAAATCAACAGTAAAACAATGAAAATAGATTAAAATTCAGACTTACTGGATTTAACTTCCTCTAGAATTTAGTTCCAGTTTGTGATGACTAAGAGAAACTTGTTCACAGCTTTAGTTTGCTTGGCTCCACAATCAACACTCTTGGCATCAGCAGACAGGAGATGAAAAGACGTATTGAGATGGCAAAGTCAGGTGTTAGGGACCCCTCCAAAGTACTGAAGAGCAATGGTGTCCCTCTGGAGACTAAGGTGGGTCTGATACAGGCCATGGTCTTTGCTGTCACTTGTTATGCATCAGATAGTTGGACAGGGACTAAGGAGGATAGGAGAATTGATGCCTTTGAGCTGTGGTGCTGGAGAAGAGTATTGAGGGTACCATGGACTGCTAGGAAAACAAACAGATTCATCCTGGAAAGGGTTAAACTGGGCAGCTCCCTGGAGGCAAGGATTCTGACATACTTTGGACATGTTGTAAAGAGGGACCAGTCTTTGGAGAGGGACATCATGCTGGGTAGGGTGGAGGGACAGCGCAGGAGGGGAAGACCCTCTGTGAGGTGGATTGATTCAGTGACTGGGATAATCGGGATGGGTGTGTCAGAGACAGTGCGATTGGCACAGGACAGAGCAGAGTTTAGGGCTGTTGTACATAAGGTCACTATGAGTCGCAAGCGACTCGACGGCACATAACAACAACAAGAGAAACTTAACTTTTTTTTGTTTTATACAGACAAGGTCTTTACTGGGTGTGTTTGAAGAAGATGCTGCAGCCATTTCCAACTATATGAACCAGTTGTATCAAGCTATGCATCGGATTTATGATGCACAGGTAACCCCCATCCTTTTAAAATAATAGCATCTGTCTTGTTTACTAGTGTTTATGTTGAACTCGTATGTTCAACATAAACACTGTGTTTATGTTGAACTCATAGTAATGTTTGTTGAATGGATGCAGTGTTTTGTACCATAGGCTTTGTATTTCAGTTATTAGTGCATAGTGTGTAGCATTACAAAAGTGACAAAAATTGAAGCATTACTCTCCTTCCCAGACACAGTAAGAACTTGACATTCACTGACAGAGATCATCCTTGGCTTAAGATTTGACTGATGAGTTGATACTGTCTCTCCAGAATTTACTTTTGTCCTGTTTTTAATCTTATAGCATACTCTCCCTTCTTGGGTAGAGGATTTGCCCTTTTTGGGTAGAGGATTTGAAAGTAGTTTATTTACTTAGAACGGAGTAATAATAATTACATGTACCTTTAGGGTACGCAGGAGATAAATTGCAGGAGGTTATGACTGGTTGTTTTTTTTTTTTTAAACAGGCCTAAGATTTGAGACCATGTTTATGCAGCCTCATTATAAGTCTTAAGAGCAACCTGAGTCTCATGGTTTATTTTCTTTGGGATTAATTACGTGTACATGTGTCTTCCTCCCCCTCTGCTCCCTGCCTCCCTTTATTTTCACTTCTTTCTAAATTAACGTATTCATTATGTACTTTGAAGTTGCTTTGATGAGGTTATTAGGTGCTGTCATGTGGACTATGACTTAGTGACTGAGTGAACAACAGTTAGAACCTTGCCCTGTTATTTTATTTGTGCTAAGTCTTGAGAGATTTGATTTCAGACAAAACAGATAAAGTTTAAAGATACATTCTTTTTCTCATCATATCCATTACTGAAAACATCTTTTAAAATTATATATCACTCTGCTATATTATAGAAGTAGATTTGCCACATAGTAATTGTATGCTTATTAAGTGCTTATCATATTCTGGTCTGTTTCCAGCCATTGAACCTCTTCAGGTTTTTGCTAAAGTTATATGTGGTTTATTTCTGGCTTTGAAAACATTTCATCTCAGTGCTGAGTATTCTGAAAAGGCCTTCAATAGAAGGCCCCTGGTAGAGTTGAAGAAAAATGTGGAACAAAATTCAAAAGTATAAAAAATACCCAGCTTACTAGTCAGTTTAAAACTGGCAAAACTCCTTAAATGATGGCTCTTAGTCATTCCTTTTTCATGTAACTGAAATCACCCATGACTTAACTTCAGGCTTGGCAAGATAAGCCTACAAGGTGTTCAGTCACACCAGGCAGAGATGCATTCCTTAGAAGATGAAAAGGATAGCATTTGCTCAAAAATAAAACACAGAAGCCAGGAAGGGCTAGGAAAGGACAAAGGGAAATGGCAAATGCTGGGGGAAGTGGGAAGAGTGCTGTTACAGTGTGAGAAACATAATCTTATATGAGTTGTGGAAGAGAAAACAACCCCTTAATTATTTAAACTTTCCCACAAATTACAATAAAAAAGTTTTAAAAAGCTGCTATTTAAGTTTTATTAGCTAAAAAAGAAAACTAAATTGAAAAATGATCAGAAACACACCTGAATTCCTTGACTATTTCCCTTAGATTTGTTTTTCCTCTTAGAGTACTTGGGGAGCTCTGATAGCTTAGCAGATAAGCAGTGGTGTTGTCAACCCAGAGGCAGGTGGTTCAGATGCTCCTTAAGAGAAAGGTGGACGTCCTTCTGTGTGATCTACAGCCTCTGAAAACACACTGAGGGTTAGCTGTTGTTCAGTTCTGATTCATTAGCAGTGAGTTTGTGGTTTGTTGTTTTAATGGTATTTCCCCTTCTGGTGTTTAATGAGGGGTTTAGGAAATATATTGTATAATATATATATTAAGTGATAATAAAGAGAAATGACATAGGGTTCTTCAGGAGTCTCTAGCCAGTGCAAGCTACTAAAAGAAAGGTTGGAAGTTTGAATCCACATGGAAGCATCTTGGGAGAAAGGCCTGACAGTCTACTTCTGAAAAATCAGCCATTAAAATTCGGTGGAAAGCAATTTTGAAGTAGTCTTTATCTTCTAGTTATATGAGGGTAATAAAAATTAGATGTGGCTTTGGGGTAGGGAGGAGATGAATTCATGAAAGGTTATGAGTGGATTTATTTTGTTGTTGAACAGTTAAAAGGGGTCATCAAGATTAGCATCAACTCAGTTGGTCTTGTTTTAAGTCTCTTCAATTAAAATATTTTCTTAACCAGTAATGTACTTATTTCATTATCAATCTTTTTCTAGAATGAACTAAGTGCAGCAACACACCTGACTTCAAAACTTCTGAAAGAATATGAAAAACAGGTACTGTATGTAAAAGCTTTGAGAACTTTTTTAAAATCTGCAGCGAGACAGTGTCTGTGTAGAAAAATAGGATTTCCTCATTAGAATCTTTAAACTTTCCTGCATTTATGGAGGATAATTTGAATGTGCCATTGACATTTCACCCACACGTTTATTTTGAGATAATTTAAATAATTTGATAGATTTAAATATAGACATAAGCTGTCTGTTTTCCCTTTTTTACAAATGAACTGAGAATTGTTCAAGGTTATTGGAAGAAGCAGAGCTAAACGACAAATCTTTTTAACTTCCAGTATGGTGTGTGTTGAAACATATCATGTTAATTGGATACCTAACAAATATTTTAATTCTGTAAATTATACAGTTACTAAAATGACGTTTTAGGATGTCTAAAAAATTTTAGAAGTTTTTGAAAGTTATATAAAAATGTAAATAAAATGCTATCAATTACAAAAAGCGTACCAGCATAGGACCTTTACTTTGATCTCTGTTCCTCTCAGCGTTTTCCATTAGGGGGTGATGATGAAGTTATGAGCTCTACTTTGCAACAGTTTTCAAAGGTTATAGATGAGGTAAGCATTTGTTTTGCTTGAATTAGTGGACTTTTTTTTTTTTTAAGTTGTTCAGGTTGCTTAGCATTTGCTGGGAACTTTTATTATTATGGTTATATGGCTAAAGCTTTATTCCAACAAATATTATTTAAAGAAGGATTTTATTTCTCCATCTGGTGGCCATTATGAAAACAGTTGTTTATGGGTAAAACAAATTGTTTTTCAGGAGTGTACATACCTCTGTGCCATCTCTGCTTTCAATGTTCCATAGGAAACATTAAATATTTTGATTGTGTTACTTGATTTAGGATAGCAGAGAAGCATTAAGCTGTGAGCTTCAGCATGGGTCTTCATGGTTCCTTTCTTTTGTCATCAAGAAGCATCTTACCTTCAGTCTCTGTTAATCCATTTGCATCAGACATCCTAGATCACCTCTTCATTTCCTAAAACAGTCGAAGAAAGGGGGTGAGAAATGTGGGACCAGCGTGTAATTGTTTTGTACGATTGAAATGTAAGCTCTTACTTTTCATCTATTAGATATAGTTAGGGAGCTCTTATAGTGTAATCTGTAGGGAGTGGTGCTGCTAACCTGCACCTCTCTGGCAATTTGAATCCACCAGTGACTCCAACAGCAGCTCCTCAAGAGAAAGGTAGGCAGCCTCCTCTGGTGTGATTTACAGCCTCCGAAACCCCCTGGAGAGTCAGCCATGAGTTGGTTCTGACTTGATGGCAATACATTTGAATTTTTGATAATTAGTTAGTAATGCCTTTTTGAGATCCTGTTAATTTAAAAAGCAATTTAAAGAATATTTATATAATACTTTATAGCAAAATATTATGCCATGGAGATCAATATAAAGGTGTAATACTTAAAGCAAATAGAACTTTATTTTAACTGTATCACATACTTTTTAGTGTTTTCTTATGCTGTCATGTACCCTTAAGTTGAAACTGAGTTGAAACCACCCCCCCCCCCCCAGTTGGTTTTCAGAGGCAGTAAATTATGTGGGAGAAGATTACCCATCTTTCTCCTGAGAAACAGCTGGTGTATTCAGGCTGTGTGCCTTTGGGTTCACAGTGCAGTTCCTTAACACTAGGCCACCAGAGCTCCCTGTTCTCATATTTAATCTATCTTAATTTCCCCCCTTTTCTTTCCCTAAATTTTGTTTAATTTCTGTGACATTAGCGAAATATCTCTATAGTTAGTTACATGGCCTTTTTGGTCTTTTTTTCTTTTTTTATTAGCTTAGCTCTTGTCATGCCGTACTTTCAACTCAGCTTGCTGATGCAATGATGTTCCCCATCACCCAGTTTAAAGAAAGAGATCTAAAAGGTATTGGAACCAAATTTATGTTTATTTTCACCAGCTATTAGAAGATCACTGGTATGTATGAATTACTCTGTACCTTTTCTGACTAAAATCTCTCTCTTTTATCAGTTATCAAACATTTATAGGATTCTTGCTAGGTTTCAAACTAGATAGGAGGAATTATTGATACGAATGAAATGGTTTTTCCCTTGAAAAAGCCTAAAGAGAAAGATGTGTAACTCATCATGTCTTTCATAATTAGAGAATTAATTGATGCAGTGAGACTCAGGGAGGAGTCAGATATACCTCAAAAAAAAAGTGACATGGCCATTTACCAGTGAGGAGGCATTTTCAAGGAGAAGAGAGGTACTGCTCTTTTGGAGGGACTAGGATATGCATAAATATCACTGATTGTCTGTTATACTGTGGTGGCTTGCATGTTGCTGTGATGCTGAAAGCTGTGTCATTAGTATTTCACAGCAGACTACCAGAAGGATATTCCCTTGTGTATTATTGAGTACACACAGGCATTCAACCAAATAGATCATACCAAGTTATGGATAATGACTCAGTATCAGAGAATGTCAAAGATAAGATTGTGGCTTGTGATGCTAAAAAGCTTTGCCACTGGTATTCAGAAAATACCAGGAAGAGGTTTACTTACGTTTTATTGATTATGGTATTCAACCATGTGCATCATAACAAATAACAGGTAATGTTGGACAGAATGGGAATTCCAGAATAATACTTGGTTGTGTTCAGATGAAGCAGTCATTTGAACAGAACAAAAGGATAGGATATGGTTTAAAATTAGGAAGGTGTGTATTAGGTTGATAACACCTCAATGTACCTAGCTGTGTGCTGACCATATAATAAGAGAAACTGAAATAGGAAGAATGTGGCGTCAAGATTGGAGGAAAACTCATCAACAGCCTCTGGTATGCGGGTAACACAACTTTACTTGCAGTAAAATGATGAGGATGTGGAACACTTACTAATGACGACCACCACTGTAACCTTTGGTATGGATTACATCCCAACATACAGAAAACAAAGATGCTCAAAGTGAACCGATAAACATGAAAAAAAGGGAAAAGATTGAAATTATCAAGAATTTAATTTGCTTCAATCTGTAATCAGTACCCATGGAAGCAGCCAAGGACCTCTTCAAAATAGTCTGGAGCAATGAAGCACTAAGATGTGCCTGACCCAAACCATGGTATTTTCTGTTGCCTCATAAACATGTGCAAGTTGATCAGTGATTAAGGACGACAAACGAAGAATTGATGTCTTTGAATTTTGGTGTTGGCAAAGACTTGAATAGATCATGAACTTACAGAAACTGACTGCTTTTGAGTTGGTTCTGATTCACAGCTTTGTTAAGATTTGAGCTGCACATGTTTTTGATGCTGTAAATAGCAACAGAAGACGACTACCCGTCTTTCTCCCATGGAGCTGCTGGTAGAATCAGATGGCCATAGCAGTGCAGCTGCCTGTGTACTGTACTCCCTTGGACCACCAGGAGAAAAACAAAGTTATCTTGGAAAAAATGCAGTCTGCATGCTCCTTGGAGGTGAGGATGGTAAGACTTTGTTTCACATACTTTGGGCATGTTATCTGGAATGCCTTGTCCCCTGAGAAAAACATGCTTGATAAACTGTCAAGGAAAAAAAGACCCTCAACAAGATGGATTGACATCGTGGATACAACAGTGGACTTCAGTACAGCAGAGGTGGGGAAGGTGCTGTGGCAAGGTTTCGCTCTGTTGTACCTTCTGTTTAATCTTTATTAGCTGGACCTGACTTAACAGCACCTAACAAAGAATGCAAACATAATGGATTGTGAAGATACTGAGGCTTGCTAAGAGATGTAGGGAAACTCTGCGTGTCTGTAAAGTTGAATGTGCAAGACATGGCAAGAGATGAATCTAGAAATAGATTGGCTGGGACTAAAGATTGGATTTGAGTTTCTGAGCAAGGAGAAGCCATTGCAGATCTTTATGGAGTGGAGAAACATTGCTTTGTTTTTGGGTTGGAATAGAGTTAATTTGAATGGAGTTAATTTTATGTTCAGGATATTGGATTATGTCAATTAGTTGTAATATGACAAGGTCTGATCAGGGATAGTGAGACACGGCTGGAGGTATGTGTAAGGCATGGAGAGGCAGGAGATAGGAATGCTAGTTCTTCCAGCAGCCCACTATTTAATAGTCTTTAGATCCCTTCCACTTCATTTCAGATTACTGAGAGCTTTATAGAATTGACTTTGCTTTGTCATTATCTATAATCTTAGACAGTCATACAGACTTTCTGTAAAATACCTAGCTAACACGATACTAGTGGTTAGATAGTGTTTAATTTATATCTGGAATAAAGACATAGTATCTTAGAGATGGAGTTAGTAATTTTGATAATTCTCAGAAATGGTTATTTCTAGGGTCAAAATAAATATTTTTGCTTACAGTCTAAGAGACTGAATATAATAATATGAATCTTATTTCTCATTTACCATTTGAACTTACTAAGTGATTTATGAAAAAATTAAGTTTGATTCTGGCACTAAGTGAATATTTGCATACCTTAGTATTTGAAGTAAATTTTGTTTTTTCTGTCTTAATACTAATTTATGTCTGGTAGAGTTAATGATGGTATAGCTTGTTAATAGTTTTTAATATATTCTCTAGGCTATTCTCTGGAATAACACAATAAAATATTTTTAAATTGAGAGTATGAATATTATTTGGGGTTTTAATTGTAGCCTAAGCTGTAATTAGTTTTCCAAATCAAATTTATTTCACAAATATGGTAAGGTTTTTTCTTACTTTTTTTCAGAAATACTGACACTAAAAGAAGTGTTTCAGATTGCTAGTAATGGTAAGCCCTCAATACATGAAACAGTTATTTTTTAGAAAAATATACTTATTTATTGATGTGAATCCTTGGCTAGGTTTAATATATTGCTTCCTAAAAATGAACTTAACAGCTTATGTGAATATTATTTAAATGTTGTTACTGAAATGGTACTGTTTATAAGAAAATTTAAAAGGAAATAAAATAATGTGATTTACTGTCTTCCTAACACCCAAGAAAGCGGTGTCCCTTCTTTATTTGCTATGTTCTTTTATTAGTAATTGCTATTTTTGTGTTTAGAATTACTTTTTTGGAGACGTTTTGGTTACAGTGTTCTTTTAAAAATGTTTTTACTCATTTGATAAATGGAAATTTCATTTAGGGGAAAATTACCTGTTGGGAACTTGTGGATGGAATGATCATATAGTAGAAAATTTCCATCTTGCTTTCCTCTGTTTGCTGAAAAATACACATGTAAAGACCACATTTAAATTCTGCAGAGGCTCATCCTTAACAGTCATTTCTGTTTTCCAGATCATGATGCTGCAATTAACAGATACAGCCGCTTGTCCAAAAAAAGAGAAAATGATAAGGTGTGATGCATTCCTACTCCTTCTCACTACAGCTAGTGCCTGTTTCATCAGGTGGCCTAGGTTTTCCTCTTCAAGAACAGTAACTAGGAGTTACTTTACTTACTTGCTATACTTAGCATTCTGTCACTCTTAGTTTATCCTTTCCTTGTAGCTGATTTAAAGCTTTTCTGTAGGATAGAAATAATTAGATAATTGTTGGTCTCTTGAAACAAAATAATTTTCTGCTGCTACAGTTTTTTTTCTTTTGTTTAAACTATTTGTGAGTGGTACAGTTTTTGATACATGTAAATGCAGCTATTAGAAAAGTGTAATTGATGCTCACTATAGTGACATTTCATCTTTTTACTTTCTGTTTTGATAGTGTTCTAATTTTTCTGGTTTTATTTTAGCACATATATATAAAGAAGTGCCTCTGGGAATATAGTAGTCATAAAGTTGAATTGTTGCATACATAATTCAGGGAAATTTTGTTATGGAGCCTTCTTTATTTACAGAAAAAAATATATATACATATTTATTTCTCCACATAGTAGAATTTAGAATTACTTTACTACAGTTGAAGAGACATGCTTTTAAGTAAAGATCAAAGAGCAGGATATTAACAGGTTAATCTGGATATGCCTTAAGATGCCCTCTCCACTCAGGGCCTAATCCAGGGTGTGAGTGAGATGATGCCTGTGCTGGGGACTTGTCTGCAGCCTTGGTTACATTTGCTGTTTGGGTCACAGGATAACTTGTGTGGGCATCTACTTGTAGATCAGGCTTCCAATGTAGTAACTACCGGGATACAGTAAGAGAACATTTCCCACAGTTCAGAGCAAAGACTGTATATGCTGTCAGTTTTGAGAGGTCATATTTTTTTGGCTATAGTTGCTATATCTTTGTTTTCAACAATCTTGTCTTTCAAATTATTTCTTTCCATTTCTAATTCATAGATGATTTAATGGTATAGATACACGCATTTTGAGATCTGCATTATTTTAACTTTTGCTTGGAGAAGTAATTAAAGATTATGGGCATACATTTTGGTAGAGTTTCTAGTGCCTGACAACAGTATTTATATAAAAATCTTTCATCAGTTTAATTTTATTTTAGAAATACTTATTTGTTAAGTACATACTTTACATAAAGCAGGATTTTAGTTGCCAGAAGGAAACAAAACTCATGGAAGTCTTCCTGGGAAGGCAGGTGCCTAAGCCAACGTGCTTGGTGAAGAGAAGGCATTGATTACCACCAAGTTAAATGGAGGAATGGACACCTTTACAAAGTGCTGAGAGGGCAGCAGCTAGCGTTTATTGGTGAATCTTGAAAAGAGGCAGTGGGCTGAAGCACAGCAGAGGATGTAAGGTTGGCACGAGATTAGGACGGGTTTAGTTCTGTTGTGTGCAGAGTTACTCGAGTCAGAGCAGGCTCAGTGGCAGCTGAGCACAGCGTCACTTTGAGAGATGGGATTTGCATTACATCTTGACAGGTGAATGGGAAGTTTGGGATCATTGGAGAGCATTTATGGAAGAAAAACCAGCTGATGTCACACAGCTAGTTAAGGAAGCTAGATAAATTTGTTATTTCCCTATAAAAAATGTTCATTTACAGAATGATTATATGAAAAAGAATATGAATAAAGGGTAGTGTGAAACACAGTGTATATGAACTTTGTAAGCAAACCAGTATAAAATAAAAATAAAAGGAAAATGCTCATTTATAAACTAAACGTTTCTAAGGATGAATATGAGAGTATGACACAGGAAGTTGTAAATAAATTCTGAAATGTTGTCTTTATGATGTGAAGATAATTGTTTCACTGTGTCTGAAGCAGATGTATGATGTATGTGAGGAAGCACGACAGAGATTATAGGAAACAAGTCGTTGGGGGCTAAATTACCGTGTCATTAAAATATTTGGGGGGGTTAAGTGGGAACTCTTCCAAGAATTCTAAGCACACTAATAAAACTATGAAGTTATGTAAAGAAGAAAACAAAAGGTCCAGACTAAAGAAGTTCAGTTGAAAGATTGTGAAATAGTTTGCATAGGTGTAATGATGATCTAAGCTAAAGTTGTTAATGATTATCTATTTTTGATAGATATTTTATAAGTAAGATAAGACTTATGAAAGAAGGAGGAATGAAAAATGAGTCTTAGATTTTAAAATTTTTGACTGGATTTTGTAGTAGTTATGTGAGCTTACAAACATGTGGAGGAGCAGGCTTTGTGGAGAAAATAAGTCTGTACAGTTTTAGCATTGATACTTATACACACGTGGGCACGCATGTATGACAAAGAACACACGTAAGCACACGGGTAAAGAGCCCAGGTGAAAATCGACTGCTTCTGGCACTCCACAGAGTAAGGGATAGGAGTTAAATGTTTGGGAGTCATTTGTGCATTGGAATATTGTTGGCATTTGATGAGACTTTCACATAGTAGGTACATGGTTCATTTGTCATCAGAATAAGTAACCGAAAGAAGCGCAACTATTCAGTGTTGGGTATAGAAGCAGGGGAGAGAGAACCAGGAGGAGAGTGATATGTTGTGAACATGAAGGTCAAAGACTGATGACTAACCCGATAGCAAAGAAACCTGTGCCTCGCTGTGCTAGCTGTCTCTGTCATGCTTAATTTAGTTATTGTACCACTCTGAGTTATGTGCAGAAACTCTGCTTTTAATAACATTTTTAAAATGGAGTAGTTAGTAGTAAATTCAGGAAATATAGTTATGAATTTCAAGTTTATGGACTAGTACTTGCCCTTTATTTTAGCTTGAAATTTGTCAGGTAGTGTAAGGATAGCATAGGATAGGACAGGGTTCAGATCTTTTGTTCATAGGGTTGCAATGGGTTGTCCTTGACTCAGTGGCACCTAACAACAATAACAACATACCCTTTAACTTATGTAATAAATATACCCTCATATTGAAATTATTATACCATCCTCCAATCACAGCAGTTCTTCCACCTTTACCTTTACTTGCTTCATGGGCAGCTTTTAAAAATAATGAAAAAGGCTTTGAGCCTTTTCTTGGCAATAAAGCCCGACAAAGGCACTGGTTTCAGCTTACCTTCAGATTTAACTTAAAGACACACTTGGAGACAGATTTCGTGTGTAGCCCATGACTGTTTTTACGGGAAAGCCATCTAAGTCACTGTCTTGACTTGGAAGGATTTCTCAAACATCAGAAAACAGTGAGGCTTTGCACCCTTCCTGCTGATTGACCTTTTCCTTTGGAGACCCTTCCTCGCAGCCATTACTGAAGATAATCCAAAATTATCTAAATAATAGAATTTTTAATCTTTTTGTTCAAAAGGTGAAATATGAATTAACAGAGGATGTGTACACTTCCAGAAAAAAACAACACCAGACCATGATGCATTATTTTTGTGCATTAAATACTCTTCAATACAAGAAGAAAATAGCATTGTTAGAGCCTCTACTTGGATACATGCAAGCTCAGGTGAATATTATATTAGATTTTGGATTATAAGTGTCTTAAAAATCTTACATCAAGGTTCATGTTTGTATTAAATATAAGAGTATTGCAAAGTACTCACTTGAATTTGGGTTTTAAAAAGTAACTTTTGGCGAGCTCTGGTGGCCTAGTGGCAGGAAACTGCACTGCAATCCCAGAGGTGCGCGGTTCAAATCCACCAGATGCTCTGCTGAAGAAGGAGGGACAATCGCCTCCTGTACCAGTCAGATCCAGTTTGACGGTACACACATAAAAAAAAAACCCAAAAAACTTTTAAGATGTCATCAGATTAATGCTTTGAGGTAGGTGGGGAAATGGTTGTCCTTGCACGTGAAGACTGAAAATATTTTAGGCTGTCAGAACCCACCTAACTGTTTGTTTAGACTTTGTCCATCACAGTAGGGAAAAGGGACAGGTTATTAAGTAAAATTCTGGGGTCGCACCTATAAGTGGTGCTTCCATTCATGCTTCATACAGGGTTTGAAACTAAATTCAAAGGTTTGAGTTTGACTCTCATGCCCCTTAGGTTTTTTTGGGGGTTTTTTGGACAGTGAATTTGTTGTTGCTAGTTTATTTTTAACTTCATCCCCCCAGGTTCTAGAGTGAAAATTTTAAATGATTTCTAAATTCTCAAAGAGTCATTTGACAGAAAGTAAGTTAGAAAATACAGTTTGAATAATAAAAAATATAAGACAAGGTATCAGACCCTTAATAATCATGAATTAAAAGAAATTTGCATATTCTTTCAAATATGTGCCTTTATGTTATTTCTTGCATAGAGACTTATTTATCTTTGTAGTAAACATGAAACTGTTTATATATGTGATTAATTTTGGAATGTTTTAAAACTTAGTTCCCAGTTAAAATATCAGATGCATGTATTAATGAGTTCAAAAGGAATAAACATGTATAGTGAAAATGAAATCTCATTCTTTCAGGGGCCCTAAGGCCAGCAGATATGTTGGAAACAACACTTTATTATTTATATGTTTATGTTTTTATTGTTTTTAAAATGAAACTACTCTGTACTTTAAGAGATTATTTATGTGACCTATTTTAAGTATGTGTTTTTCTCTGTGTGTATGTGTATGTTGTTTATCCTGACTCCTTTGCCTCAGATAAGTTTCTTTAAGATGGGTTCTGAGAATCTCAATGATCAGCTGGAAGATTTTTTAACTAATATTGGGACAAGTGTACAAAAGTAAGTATTTTCTTTCTTAAAATTGAAAGCTAAATTATAAGTGAAAAATTATCAGCTAAATGCCACACTCTAAAAATATGTCCCATTTGATTTCCTGAGGGACCATTTTACCTGCCATGAGAGAGTTTCTCACATGGCTCATGATATTTCTTTGGTTTTTCAGCATTTTTTCAACAGGATGTAAACTCTTAATTTTACAAAAGTGTCAATTCTGATGTTAATTGTAAACTGGGTTTTATGTCTGAATAGAAATATAACAGCAATTATCTGTTAAATGAATTTATTTAAAAATTCTAAATAATGGGTAATGACTGAAAGATGACTAAATAACATCCTACTTTCCAAGTCGTGAAAGACTAAATTGGAAGAAAAAAACCATTCCAGTCAAGTTGAAAAGTCTAAATGATGATATAGTTAACCTGAGGGATGGAAGGAGATGAAAATGATTGTTGTTATAAAGGCACTGTATAGATCAGTTTAAAAATTCTCCATCATCTAGCACTAAGACAGTAGCTTTTTAATTTGGCATTGTTTAAAAAATAAATTTGAAATAAAATATAGCTGTCTTAGAAGGTGTTTATTGCATTATTTCTTTTCTTTATGAAAATAAGTAAAAAACAAATATACACATAAAAGTGGTTGTGAGGGAGTGCTGTGTCTGCCACAACTGGTTGTAAATAATCTGTTTTCTGTGTTAGTGTTCGCCGGGAAATGGACAATGATGTGGAAACCATGCAGCAAACAATAGAGGATTTGGAAGCAGCCAGTGACCCATTATATATACCTGACCCAGACCCCACCAAATTCCCTGTGAATCGAAACTTAACCAGAAAGGCTGGCTACCTTAATGCCAGGAAGTAAGAAAACGATTTTTATGGCTGTGTATAAGCTATAGCAATACCAAATGAATGTAGTATGTTCTTACTGTTGTCTGCCATATAGTTGTTTTGTTTTCTTTAATTTAAAAAATTTTATCTGCGTGAAAAAGTTTATAAATCATGCTGAGTTTGAACTTTCTTAATATTATTAATACTCATGTGAACTTTTGGACATATGCTGTAAAATACACTTTTTTCCCCTAAGTAAATTTTCAAGTATTTATTGGCTAAAATAGAATTATAAAAAAAATAGTTTTAATATATCATTACTATGGCAATACTCATAAATATTTTCTGTCTTATTTAAAAAATATATGTGTCAGTTTTTACCTGAATCTCAGTTGGTGCCCGAAGATACAGTAAAGCAAGCTTTTAAAAGAAAAATATGTTCTTTGGTTTCTAATATTCTCCTCTGGATATTGAACTGTAACCTTTACTTTATGAAACATTTTCACTGTTATAATTTGACTGTTTAATAATTTCTAGGGATGTTTTCAAAGTATTTACACACAAGAGTCAACATGTATGAATTTATTTTAGAGGCTGAAAAGCTGTTTTTGAAATCATTCCTGCTACCTTCGTGCCATTATTCCGACCTAGTACTTTGTGATATGTTCTATTTTTTTGACTGTAAGTGGTGAGGCGATGCCAGATGTGGTGTTATATGAAAGTGACCCTGTGCTTTTTTCATTTAGTAAAACAGGTTTGGTGTCATCAACCTGGGACAGACAGTTTTACTTCACTCAGGGTGGAAATTTAATGACTCAGGCTAGAGGGGACGTAGCAGGAGGCCTGGCCATGGACATAGACAACTGTTCAGTGATGGCTGTGGACTGTGAAGACAGGCGGTACTGTTTTCAGATCACCTCTTTTGATGGAAAAAAGTGAGTATGTTCTTCTAACACTAATAAAATCAGTAATATTTTAAATTTCCAAAATGTAAGCTGATTTCTTTCAGAAATGTAATAGATGTGTTATAATTTTCCTTTAATCTTAGAAAAATGAGTTTATTTTTCCTTCTCACTGGATAAATGATTCCTTAATTTTTTTAGGCTGACAAAGTGAGGTCCTTGACCTTGACATTTATGTGATAAGATGCTGATTTTTGTGTTCAGAGAATGCCATTGAAAGTCCTGTATGACATGGGAAAAGTAGAACAGATTAGTAGAGAAAGTCCCAATTCTGTTCAGATTCTGGATTCTCTACTTACTGTAGACTTCATAGACAAAGCTTGGTGCCTTACATTTCTCTACATGTCAAATGGTTAGGGAATCCTATTGCCCTACTTTGTATGTTGTGGAAAGTAGAAATCTAACACATATAACATGCCTAGCATATAGTAAGTGCTAGTAAATAGTGTTATTTAAAAATATTAATGAAATGTTACAATGAGATTTCAAAATTTCTATCAATATAAACCTCTAAAGTAGCATTTAGAATACATTTTTCTTCTAAATTTTATTTATTTTGTTGTCATTGAGAATATGCATAGCAAAGCATATGTCGTGTCAGTTCATCTGTTCCTGCAGTTCCATACAGTGACATTGATTCTGTTCTTAGTTGTGTACCCATTACCACCCTCCTTTCCTGCATCATTCCTCCTCCATTAACATAAACTCACTGCTCTTTAAGGTTCTTGTCCAATCTTTTGAGTCACTGTTGCCAGTTAGATCCCATGTAGGTTGTTCTTATAGAGCATAATATTCCTGTCAGAAACTTTGATTTTACAAGGACTTTTGGAGATACCTTTGATTTAAGGTTTAAAGATTATTTTAAGGCAGTATTTTCAGAGGTTTATCCACCCTCTCTGGTTCCTGGAAGAGCTGGTGGCTTAGCGGTAAGGAGTTTGCTACCAATCTAAAGGCACGTGGTTCAGACCTACCACCTGCTCTGTGCAAAATGATGGCCAATCTCCTATGTAATTTATAGCCTCTGAAAACCCTTGGACGGTCAGCTGTAAGATGTTTCACACTTTGGTGGTTCTGAACAACATAAATTCATACTTATATTTCCCCCTCTTTTAATCAGAATTCTCCTATAGACTCTTTGATCAAAGTGTACAGTAAAGGGTAGCCAGGAACCATATAGTGCTGCTGGTTCCATGGCAGAGGAGGTAGCTATGCATGGAGGTAGGGAGCCACACAGTCCATAATCCTTTCCTGGTTTCTAATCGCCTTCCTCTGCTGCTTCGAGTGAGTAGAAATCAGTCATCATGCTTTCATTGTCCACTTGCAAGCTTTTAAGACTCTAGACACTCTGTAGTGACCTTAGTAGTAACCAGAAGCACTGATATATTACTTTGCCGGTTAAATGGGATAGATATTCCATGAAACTGTGATCCTAAAGCTGTAATCCAAGGAACCAGATCTCATATGTGTTTATTAATCAATTCAAATGCTATAAATCTTACAGTGTTTGCTTGAACATAAGTAGCCTTAGCTGTTATAAATATACACTATATGATACCATCTTTTTAAATTTATCAGGTTGTGGCCTAGCCCATAGAGAGTTGTGCTGCTAACCCAAGCGGTGAACTTCTCTGGCAATTCAATCCATCAGGAGTTCCCTAGGAGAAGAATGAGCAGTCTCCTGTGTAATTTTCAGCCTTGGAAACCCCTTGGAGGGTCAACTATGAGTCAGTTCCAACTCAAAGCCATTGAGTTGAACTCTGTGACCTAAAGTATGACCTATCTGAAAATTATCCGTATACACTAAAGAAGAATATAAATTTGAGTAGAGGATTCTATAGCTGTCTGTTAAGTCTAGTTGGTTGATTGTATCTTTTAGGTCCTCTCTCCTTGTTGATCTTTCTAGATGTTCTATGCAATATTGAAAGTGGTATATTAAAGTCTTTCTTATAGTATTACTTATTTCTTCCTTCAATTCTGTGTTTGCTTTACATATTTAGATGCCCTAATATTATCACAAATGTGATAATGGTTGCCCATGGTGGACAGTGTTTGGTGGAACTTCTCAATTAAAACAAGTTTGGAAGCAGGAGTGGCATCCACTTCCGAAATGGCTTGCTTCCATAAACTCTGTAAACAGTGCTCAGGCCTTTCGTTCATAGGTCTGTTGCTGAATCAATTACAAATAATAACACCTCTCAGAGTAGAACTGCCACAAAGGGCTTCGTCAGTCTTTTACAAAAGCAGACTGATGGTCTTAACAAAAGCAGACTTACTTTTTTTCCTGCAGAGTGATTGATGACCTTTAACCACATAAAGCAGTGTTTTAATCCAGCACTGCTTTGGCTGGATATTTAGTGCATATATGCTTATTATTGTTAAATCTTCTCGATTGAGCCTTTCATCAATGTGTGATGTCCATCTTTATCTTGTCTGACAGATTTTGCCTTAAAATCTGTTTTGTCTGATATCGAGATTGCTACTCCATTTCTCTCTTGAGTCATTTAGTCCATATACATTCACTGTAATTACTGATAAGTTATTTTTGCTATTTTGCTTTTTCTGTGTCTTATGCCTTATTTTCTTTGGTACTTTGTACTCT
>NW_006399863.1:3646093-3696336 GCF_000299155.1 Elephantulus edwardii | reverse complement strand
TTATTTTCTTTGGTACTTTGTTCTTTGCACTTTTTTTATTATTATTAAATTTTATTAGTTTTAATGAACATTTACAGAGATTTTGGGTTTTCATTCATTCATTGTTGCACTGTCTGTTTGCACTTTTTGAACCACTATTCGCTCGACATAGTGTTTTTATTACAGTGAACCTTTTTGGTTCCCTTCTCCTTGTGTGTGTTTTTGCTGCATCTCTCTGTCACTGCTCTTGAGTCAGTTCTGACTCACAGTAACTCTCCATCGGGTTTCTGAGCCTGTTAATCAGACAGGGAGGGGCCTGTCCCACTTCCTCCCTCAGAGTGACTGGTAGAGTCCAGTTACCAAAGATACCTGTCCTTCAGGCTGGCAGTGCAGCTCACTACACACTGTGTCACCAGTGCTCCCTTTATATTGTATGTGTGTTTGTTTCTAGCTGTTGTTGTGTGCTATTGAGCTGGAACCAGTGTGGACCCTCCAGCGGATTTTCTGAGGCAGTAATTGCCACGGGCAGAGATTGCCCATCCTTCTCCTCTGTGTCTCTAATACATGTGTGTATGTATGTACACACAGACACACACACACACACACACACACACACGTGTGTTTATATTTATTCACATACATGGACATTTTTAGTATTACCATGAGTAACACGTTTAAGATATTGTATCTGTGGTACATTTGTTGCAGTTCTTGACTGCTCATCTTAAGGATAGCAGTTTAAACCCACCAGTGACTCCACAGGAGAAAGGTGAGGCTGTCTCCTCCTGTAAAGACGTATCACCTCAGAAACCACATGGAGCAGTCTCATTCCATCCTGTATAGTCACTATGAATAAGAATAGACTTCATGGCAGTTGATGAATTTTTAACATTTTAGGGTAAGTTAGTCTCAATTTCACTAATGTTTAAGGAATGTGTATGTATACTGTTGTATATTTATTTTTATCCTTTCTATACTGATACCATTCCTTGTCTCTCATTTTTAAAGAGTCATCTTCAAGAGGCACACCTTAAATCTAGGGACATAAATATGCTAAAATTAAAAGAATAGAAAAAACAAGTAATAACCACAAGAGATCTGGAGTAGCACATCTTAGAATTACCAAGCATGCGTTCATACTAAGGGCTTATACAAGCCCTTCTACTTGTGCAGGAGGAGAGCTGGTGGCATTGTCCTTACCAAGTTGTGCTGCTAACCGAAAGGCTGTACCTCTCTGGCAGTTGGGATCCACCAGCTGCTCTGTGGGAGAAAGAAGGGCAGTCTCTTCATGTTGCTGTTTACAGCCTTGGAAATGAAATGGGAGGTTTCTGTGAAGTGGAACCAACTTGATGACAGTGAATTTGAGCTTGGTTACTTGTCCATGTATCTCCTTCCCTTTGTTAGGAATTTTACTTTTTATATATAGCTATAATTTTTACTATCTTTACTACTATCTACAGTATTCCTATTTGTGTTTTTGGTAGGGCCAGTCTAGTAGTTATGAATTCAACTTCTGTTTGTGTAGTAATACTTAATTTCATCATCATTTTTGGAGGATAGTTGCACTGGGTATTCCTGGTTGACAGGTTTTTATATTTCAAGTATATCATTCCATACAGGTTTTTATTTTTTAAGTATATTGTTCCATTGCTTTCTGGCCTTTAGTATGAGGAAAAACTAGCATTTAATCTTGTTGGAGACCCTTTGTATGTGATTATCTACTCTGCTTTCACTGCTTTAAGGAAGCATGTATTTAAGTTTTAAGAGACTAATTTTGGTAAGTCTTGGTGTAGATCTCTTCAGGTTAACACTGCTTGGAGTTCTTGGATTTGTAGAATCATGTTTGGTTGGAGAAATTTTATGTCATTTCTTCAGATGTTCTCTCTGTTGGGTCTCTTGTTGTCCGATAATTCCATTAATTGTTCTCAGCCTTTTTTTGCCTCTTGAGTTCACACCTTCTTGAGAAAATATTGCATATATAATTTAGATCTGCATCTACTCACTAAAAACACTTAGGCTTAATGTGGCTACTTTATAATCCACTTAAAGATATATAACATAATTTAAACCTTTTCCTAATGATCAATGTTTAATCTGAAGGTTTTTCACTTAATACTGTTTTAGATCTTTGACCTAATGCACAGGTTTATTCTCTGGTACTCTGAAGTCATTATTTTCCTGTGTTTATGTTACATAAATTGTTTAAGAGGTTATATGTTTTTTCAAAATGGTTGCTTGATTTTATATTTCTTCTGCAAACATATACTGAACCCCAATTTCTGGGTCAGATACCATGTTAGATATTGGTAGTCATGTGTTCATTTGCTAAATTGTTAACATGAGTATTTACATTTTGGTATATATAAGCTAATTTTAAATATGATCTCTCACTTCACATTCCTTGAATGTTGGAGATTTAGTAAAAAATTTTTTCCAACTTTTGGAATATTAATTTTTACAGAAAGGTCAAATATCTCTGTATCAATGAGTACTGCCTGAGAAATTTTTATTAACCTTATTAAGAGAACAATTAATTATAAAGTAAAATATTTTTTTATTAGGATTATGGATTAAAATTGGAAAATAAGCATCCTAAGTATCAAAGCTGAAATATAGTATCTTAGTTGGAATGTACCTTTATCACAGTTGCTTTCTGAGGATCCACACCTGGTCCTTTCTGGTATATCTTGGGGTTGATTTCAGAATCAGAGTTGGTGAAATCTGAGTGGTGATGCCTGTGGTGGTCTGCTTTTCTTGATAGTCAATTAATCTTTATATAGATCTGTAAATTTTACTCTGTCACGTGAGTTCACTGTGAATCATATTAACCTTTATTATACCTAATAGCAACTCAGTTTTAAAAGTTAAAAAATACTCTCAGATCATATTTAAAATGTGTGTGAGGATCCAAGAGGGGTTGGGTGGGAGCAGAGGGTTGAAGATGGGCGCAGGGCAGGTGGTAAAACATAGGGTTGTACAACTTAAAGGTGGAGGGGATGGGTGAGTAAAGAAAATGGAAAAGATCTGGTGTGAGTAACAGCGTAGATGAACTTTGTAAGTAAACCAGTATAAAATAAAAATTTTATTTTTTAAAAAAAGTTTTAGACTTTTTGTCTTTTCCCCCCTCCCCTTTAGATCTTCAATATTGCAAGCAGAGAGTAAAAAGGACCATGAAGAGGTAAAATTTGATCTTATACCTTGATCACTAAGAAATTTTTTTTTTATTACAAAGCATATATTAATGTGTTCTTTATAGATAATTGGGAAAATGCTAGTCAGGACAGTGTTCTCTAGTTTCTCCAAGAAGCAACTGGAGGGAAATTAGAAATTGTCTCCTGTCTGAGGGCTCAGAGTCAGAAATGACCTTGTGACTGGTGCTTTCTGGCAGGCTGTTACCATCATGAGGTGACAGTTTAATTTATTCTCGTCTCTCGCTAACCCTTGAGACGGTATTTACTCCCTAAGAGCATAGTGGCAGCAGAGGTAGCAGAACCGGAAGCAACTAACACATAAAACCTGGGGAAATAAAAAACAGAAAAACAAAAATTTGGGAGTCTCTGTTCTTCCTCACAAGCCTTTTATTTTTGGCTCCACTTTTACTTCTGATACACCAAATATGGAAGGTAAGATATTTTCAAGAACTGATGCTTCAAAACTGTCTTGAGAAAGGACCTTTCTGAAAAGATACGGTAGTGCAATATGGACCTTTCTAAAAAGATACGGTAGTACAATATTGAAAAAGTTTCTCTATTGAGTTGGTATCTGTCAGACACATCTTATTTCTTTTTTTTAAATTTTTTTAATTTTTATTTATTTATTCTTTTTATGTGTGTACCGTCAAATTGGATCTGACTGGTACAGGAGGCGATTGTTCCTCCTTCTTCAGCAGAGCATGTGGTGGATTTGAACCTCTGGGATTGCAGTGCAGTTTCCTGCCACTAGGCCACCAGAGCTTGCGACATCTTATTTCTTATGGAAGAGAGAACTGCTGATAGAATTTGCTTTTGGTGTCTGAAGAAGCACAGACAGATGTCTGCTTTCTGCAGAGTTTCCAGAATTGTGTAGTATAGGCATAGTGAGACCCGGCTTCACGGGGAGTACAAAGATTTAGAGAGAGTTTCCTGTTTTTATGATTTATAAATTTGAAGGAAGAGCAGTAAGTACAATATAGTGCTTGGAATATATCTAGCTTTTAAGTTTTTTATACTGATGCTTATTAGGATATCTGAGTCTAGGGTGTCTTATTTATGGAAAAGTATAGACTATTGAAGGTTATAAAATGTTAAAGAACATTTTAACAGAATTTCCATGTTACAGAATTTGTTTGCATAATGTAGATTTTTTTAAATTCATAAATTTCAGTGTTTTAATGTATTTTCAAATATGTATAGGTATGATAGGTATGTGTCATGTGTACCTAGGAAGCTGTGTTCCTCATAAGGAAGAACCTGGGTTATTTCTAATGAAACTTGTTACAATTGAATATTGAACATTCTTTTTTAAAACAGAAACTTTGTATGAAAGTATTAATCACATTCTTTGTTTTTCCTCTTATAGTGGATCTGTACAATAAACAACATATCAAAGCAAATATATTTAAGTGAAAATCCAGAGGTAATAATTTTACTTTATGGTCTCTAAATCTAACCAAATGGCATCATTCTGAGGCTTACCTGGCTTTTATTAATTGCCATACTTTCTCAAGCTCTGTAATTTTAAGTTTGAACTAGGATGGATAGCTATAATGTGTCTGGTCTTCCTAGAACAGTAAATTATTTCAGAACGTACCAAAATCAGTCAGCCAGCAAATATTTACTGGGTATCAACACAGTGCAATGCACTGTGTTGAATACCATGGAGAGTAAGGACCTAAAAGAAAACAACCATGACATCTGCCTTTTAGAAGCCTACTTTTACAGGGAAGCAAAATGAAACATTTCACATTTGACTTAGCAGATATGAGATGAGGTGGCCTGAGCTCCCAGATTTGACAGATTATCTTTCAGTAGCAAAGCTGTTAAGTCAGATGAATCCATGAATGTAGGTGTAGCCATAGGTGTGGGACAGACAGGCCGAGCTCAAGGGTGTGGAGAGTTCTGGAAGGGGTGAAGTGGTTCCATGCTGCAGTGGAATGGACAAGGACTTGTCCCCAGAGCAGCAACCTGTCTCAATGGCCTTGGCTGGACAAGCTTCCAGTTCTGGGTAGGGGGCTGCTCACAACAGCTGAGGCAGATCTGAGTAAATTTCTCTGCAGACCCTCAGCCTTCTAGTCTTAAGCTGCTGTTCATTTAAAGGTAGGTTAGAGGAAAGATCTGGGGACATGGTGGAGGCTGTTATCATAGTTCAGGCATATCTGAACAGGATGGTATCAAAAGGAGAAGAAAAAACAAATCAGCAAAGAGTGAAAATGAAATTGTCTGGACAAGTCGTTAACTGACTGGTGAAGGTAACATCTGGTAAAGATGGCTTCCAGGTTTTATGCTTGAGTCAAGGGAAGAACAGTTTGGAAAAGAAAAATTCTGTTTTTATCATAATGTCTTTTAGTTGCCAGCCAAGGTACATGATTTGAATTTCTAGGAGGAAGTTTTTGAACAAAACCCCAAAAATTCATGACTTCTAAAAATTTCTCTTGGTTTTTATAATAATCTTAGGAGTTCAGTTATAGAAAATCAGTGCTAACTTAGATGAATCTTTTGATTTTAGTAACTTGATCTCCAGCCATTCCAGGTTTTTCTTCCTGTTAGATTTTGAAACAACAAAATGTAAAATTAAAATGCAAATTTGAATAATTAATGTCCAGGGAATACAGTGTTTTAGAGTACTTTCCTGCCAGTTCTCAGAGTTTCTAATATTTTGTGAGTGTTTTTTTAGAAGATCTAGAATGACGAGGCGGATGTTTGGTGGCAGTGCGTTGCAGGTATTTTGAATCCACCAGCTTCTCTGTGAGAGAAAGATGGTCTGTCTCCTCCCATTGTGCTTTACAGCCCGAGACCCCTGGCCGAGGCTTGCTCTGAGGTGGCACTGACGTAAGGGCAATGAGTGAAAATGATGTGTATTATTGAATGAAGACATTTTGGTCGGCTTTGGACATTGCATTGTTAATTTTGCTACTAACTATATGATGTTATTAATTGCCGTCGAGTCTGAACTGACTTTCCACTGGGTTTTCAGAGACTGTAAATTGCATGGGAAGAGTATCTCAGTCACAAAAGGGCAAATACTGCATGGTGCCACTGTCATAAAACAGGACTGACCTCGGGGTTAGGGGGAGACTGAGAAAGATGGGTTCAATAATGTATACTGTTTAAAGGGGGGGTATGTGATTAGGTATTTTTGTCATGACAGGAGTCCAGAGCAAAGGCTGCATAGTGGAGTGGACCTGGGGTGAGGGATTGTAAAACAATGGAATAATTTTTCTTTTATTTTTCCAAGAGGGTAGTATACTAGGGGGGAGGATTGGGAAGGGAGAAAAGTGCAACAATGTGAATGGAAATAAAAAAAAATATTGCATGGGAAGAGATTTCCTATCCTTCTCCCTCAGAGCAAGTGGTAGATTTGAACTACATGCCTTTGATCTGGCAGCACAGTTCCCTACCCACTAGGCCACCAGAGCTCCCTGCTATAACACATGGAAATTTAAAAAGTTATTTTGATTATTTTTTAGATTTAACTGGTATTTTTAATTCTCCAGTGTGTTTCAAATAAAACAATGTCTAAAATTTTTTTCTTAAAGCTTGTTTTAAATTTTAGTCTGAAAATATTCATATTTACTTTATAAATTAAGCATAAGAATACTTCTGAACATAATTATGTTCTTGAAAATTAAGAAAGTCTTGCTACCATAATTATAGATATTTCATGTTTTGTGACTGTTTGCCTCTCTTTCTAAAAACTTTTTTACTCAGCATTTGTATTGAGTATATTGAGTATCCACTATCCCAAGTGCTATACTAGATGACAATATAGTTGTAAACAAACCTTATCAGAAAATCTGATAGAAGCAGAAACAATATTTTCTGTTATGTATGTTAGTAGGGGGAGAAAACTGAAATTCGTTTCCTAAACAGAAAAGCAGTCTTAAATTTTGTGATGTTAATTATGTTTGTTAATATTAAGAGAATGTTAGAACTATTGTTGCAGTTTATATTTTATGTATAAATAAGAAGCATTTTAACAATTCAGAGTTACAGTTAGGCATTTCATTTTCTAACTTTAAGATCAGATTTTTTGTTTTGTTTTAAATCAAAATAGGAAATTGCTGCTCGAGTGAATCAGTCAGCCCTAGAGGCTGTCACTCCTTCCCCCTCTTTCCAGCAGAGGCATGAAAGCCTTCGGCCAGCAGGGTAAGTGGCCAGACTGTGGGCTATTAAAAGATCTGTATGGGCTATTTAAAGGGTTAGCAAGCACTTCGCTTTTGCAGTTCTGCTTAGATTAATACTGACTGATTCCCCAAGAACACACACATTGTGTCTTTAAACTGGTGCTTTTATATGAAGGGAGCTAACACTAGTGAATGATAATTCTCCATTTCCTTGGTTTTTCCTCTGTTGACTCTCTAGATGACTTGTGGGGTTTTTTCATTTAATAATTGGGGGGAAAAGAACAAGTAGCTATGAATTGGGATTGTGTTTTTATTAAAATTTGTTAAAAGTAACTTATTATAAAACTGCATGGTGCCACTGTTACTGTAGAATGGGACTGACATCAGGGTTGGGGTAAGACTGAGAAAAAACTGGATAAATTATGTATACTGTATTGAAACAGCTAAGGGAAAGAACAGATTAAAGGCGATATATGATTGGGTTTTATGATTATCACAAGAGTCCAGAATTAAGGTTGCATAGTGAAGTGTACTGGGGGTGGGGGGATTGTATACCAATGAAGGATTTTTTCTTTTTTCTTTTCAAAGAGAGGAGCGAACTGGAGGGGAGGGGTGGGCAGGGGGAAAAGTGCAACAATGAATGAGTTGAAATCCAAAATCTCTGTAAATGTTCATTAAAATGAATAAAAATAAAAAACGCCCCAACAACTATATTTTCTTTCCTCCTAGTCTGTTAAGTGCTGTCTTTGATTTCTGAAAGAGAACTAAAGGTAACACCATCTCATTTCCTTTATGCTCAGGCAGTCTCGGCCACTGACGGCTCGAACCAGCAGTTCGGGATCACTAGGATCTGAGTCCTCCAACTTAGCTGCCCTCTCCCTGGATTCTCTTGTTGCCCCAGACACTCCGATACAGTTTGACATCATTTCTCCTGTGAGTGAGGATCAGCCTGGCCAGGCCAAAGCCTCAGGCCAGGGAGGCAGGTGGGTGATGGCACCACAGGGCGGCTGTGCTCTGCCTGTGAAGGTCTCATGCATGCCTACCTACATTTGCAAGTCATCTTCACATACCATGTGCATCTGCTCTGTTATATTTTCTTTGTTCTTAAAATGATGTTGGAGGAATTATCTTTGCCTTTTAAAAGATTTGAAGTAGTTATTTTTAAAAATTTGGTTGTATGCTAAAGGCAAACCTTCAGTACGGGGAAAAATAGGTTTCACATGCAGTTTGAAAATTGTGCCTTATTAAAAAAATTGTACCCTCTACTATTTAAAAAAGTATACTTTGATATGTTGCTGTTTCACACAGTGCAACATAACAGCAGTTCAGCACTTTGTATTTATGCAGTTCATTAGCATTAATTGTATTCTTTGAGTTTTGTACCCATTTCCACTCTTCTTTTCTGAGTTGTTCCTCCCCTCGATCAAGTCTTTAAAATTGCTTGTTATCAGTTCAGTCTTATGTCATGTACTGTTGAGGCAGAACTGACCCATAGATGACCTTCCACTGGCTTTTCAGAGGCATTTAATCACATGAGAGGAGATTGTCCATCCTTCTCCCGTAGAGCAGCTGGTGGATTTAATCCATACCTTTGGGTTGCCAGTGGAACTCCTTACCACTGTGCCACCAGAGCTCATTGTATAGATCTTAAAAAAACCGTAATGTCTGGGGGAAGGAAGAGGAGAGTTGAAAATAATAAAATGCTTAGTAATATGGATGTAGGGAAAAACAGTTTGGAATAAATGGACGAACGCTTGTGAGTATTGTAATTAATGTTGTGGAACAAAATGGGGCATGAATGATTGAAAAAATTATGCTTTGTAAATTTCTACTCAAATCACAGTTTGAAATGGTGGTTGGGGGGTGGGGGAAGAAGCATGATACTGAAGGCAAATGCTTTTCCTGGTTAAGCTAACTTACTGTTTTATTACAAAGAGTTCAGGTTTGAGATTTAAAGATTTTCTCAGGGCAGTTGTTTCAGGGATCATCCAGCCTGGATGATGTAACAGATTTTTGTTTGTTTGTCACATGTATTGAATGTATTTGATGGGGGTAATTGGATACATTCTAGATTCTTCCAGAAGTCCACAAGTGCCCATTAAAGAAAGGAGGAAGACAAGGGGAGGAAAGCAGGTGTGCTCTGCTGGCTGACTGTCACTGTAGCTCTTTGCTCCTTGCAGTTTCCATCACTTTTAGGCGTGAGCCCTATCCTGTCCACCATTGCTGAGATGACTGTTCCCACAGCCTTTGTGCCTCCCATCAGGGCACTCCTCTCCTACTAGGACACTCCCCTCCCGTCAAGGTGCTCCCTTCCTGTTAGGGTGGGCTCTTCTCCCATCAGGGTGGGCTCCCCTCCCGGGCTGTACCTGTTGCCTCCCGGGTACACTGTATCTCAGGTCATTAACAAAGTGCTCACAGTTCCTTCAATCAGACAGTCTTGTTGATCATCATCTTTGTATGCTGGGTGATCTTGTCTACAGGCAGAGGCACATGTATCCAGTCTTGCTTATTTTATTTGCCAGGAGCAGCCGTCAAACACATCCCCCACAGGACTATATTTGACAATGGCTTGGGATCCTGCCAACCTCAAATTCCTCACTCATGATCTCCTCTATGTAGCTGGCCTAGTCTCATAGCCAATTTGAAAAATGTCATCCAGGGGTCCAGGTCCAGGCTTTGGTTTGCCCTCTAAAATTTCCTTTAAAATCTGGCAAGACTCTCAGGCCTCACACTGAATTCGACAATGCCATTTTCAGTCTGGGTGTCCTATCCAAGCTCACCTCAGTCTTCTCTGATCTCATGCTGGGTGATTTGGGCATCCTGGGGACCTGGGTGGCCTGCGTGACTTGGGTGGATAGTTTTAAAATGCCTTTAATTCTGAATTGCTTCTCACTTCTGTTTCTTGGGTATTTACTCTTAAAATTTCAGAAGAAATTTGATAGTTTAATCTTTTAAATTTTAACAGTTGAAAATTTCTTGAGGGTCATACTTATGCTACTTATAGATTTATTAGAAAATTTCTCATAATGGGGTAAGAAATCTCTAGTAAGGTACTAAAAAACAGTACTGCTGCTGGGAATTATTAATGAATCATCTTGTTTATATCATCACAAATAGCCTTATCAAAGTGGTGAAAGTTTTTATTTTCTAAGTCAGGCAATAACCAAGGAAATCAGTTTTATACGGTCTTAATGCCAGTGTGGTGCACTCGTGGCCTAGTGGTAAGGAGCGGCATTACCAAACCTGAGACACAGTTTGAATGTACCAGCTGCTCTGCAAGAGAAAGATGGGCAGTCTCCTCCATGTCATTTATAGTTCTGAAAACTCACTGGAGGGTTCTATGAATTTTGATGACAGATTCAACATCAGTAAATACCAGTGCTTCTTTCAGGACCACTTTATTCTTGGCTTCTGAAATCTGTCTTTGTTCTTTCACAGTGGATGTGCCAGGTATAGTAATAGCTTCATTTCCAATTGATCTCCCCCACCATTGTGTTACCTTGAGAAAAACGGATTCTAAACTAGAAAATGTTCAAATTATTGTAGTTAACTTATTTGTGTACTCAGAGAACCTAGAAAGAGGAATTTTTTTTTTTTGCAAGCAGTTAATATTGAAATAAATAAACATTTCCACTGTGCATGCTTTCTTCACAAACATTTGCAGCGGGATTCATAACATTGATTTGCTTGTGAATATGTGTTTGTGCGTGTGCAGTTAAATTTCTGTCCAGATGTGTGTTCTAAAATGCAACAGTTTTGGGCTGAGCCTCTTAACTCAGTTTTTGTTATAAAGGCAGTATTCATAATGGAATGGGACATTTTAGAGTTTTTCTTTTTTTTTTTTTAATTTAGTTTGTTTATTTTTCATTTCGAGTTTTTCTTTTTTTTACAGAGATTTATATTTAGAAGATTATGTGACTCTTAGTTTTTAAGCCTGGTTTTAATAACTGAGAATTCTTCCACATTAGTGACCGTTGGTTCATATTTTCTTCTAAACTTCTCAGGCGTACAAATCCATTTGGAGAATCTGGAGGAGGTACAAAATCGGAAACTGAAGGTAAAAATAGACATGATGCTCTTAAAGTTCAGAAATGCATCTCAGGTGTTAACTGTGTGGAGTCTGTTGTTTATATTTATTCTATTACAGTGCTCAATTTTAACACTCTCTTCAAAACTTTATGCTCATAAAGCATTTGAAGCACCAAGCTTTGTTTGAATTAAGAGATTATTTCCACCAAATTGTATAATTCACATTTTTAACCTAATAGGGAAATTTCCCAATTTGTATTTTTAAGCTTTTCTTCATAGCTGCTATTTCACTCCTGGTACTGGAACATAAATTTTCTGATAGCCTAGAGGTAAGGAATTGTGCTGCCAACTGTAAGGCAGGTGGTTTTAATCCACTGGCTGCTCTATGGGAGAAAGATAGTCACTCTGCTTCTGTGCAGTAAGGTCTGTGAAAACCTGCTGGAGGGTCAGCTGGAAGTCACTTCCTACTCAATGACACAGAACAATAACATTAATTTTTTTTAATTGCAAATTTATAGAGAAGTTAGAATAAATACATGGGGTTATTTTTACCCAAGACTGCCAGGTTTTGAAAAATAACTTTATCCTGTTTGAGACTTTAACTTTTCTGTAAATTAAACACTGTAATTACAAGTTCTTTCTAAATTTTCACTGGCAAATTGAAAGCTATGTGTTTTCTTCTTTAGGAAAAGTAACATAGAATGTAAATCTCTGTAATGCACCTTGTTCTGTTACAGACTCTATCCTTCATCAGTTATTTATCGTTCGGTTCCTGGGTTCTATGGAGGTGAAAACAGATGACAATCCAGACGTCGTCTATGAAACGATGCGCCAGATCTTGGCTGCGCGGGCCATCCATAACATTTTTCGTATGACAGAATCACACTTGTTGGTCACTTGTGACTGTTTAAAGTAAGTAGTAACCCCTCCCTAAGGAAAAAAAATGTAGGGGGGAAAAGTTTATATTACCTCAGTCTAATGAAATTTTTCCCCAAATTTTTAATGATTATTATAGGTTAATTGATCCCCAGACACAAGTTACAAGGCTCACGGTGAGTTCTGTGTGGTTATAAGTTTATTTCAAGCTCCTTTTTGCATATATATGTCTTACAGCTTTTTACTTATCCTGACCCTAATAGATTATCCATTGTGATTGATCTTTAGGTCATGTTCTAGTTAATGTCTCTGGCTATCTGTCTATACGTTATTGCCTAATATGTGAGCTCTGGTGCCTAGTGCTGAAATCCTGAAGGCACAGAGTTCAAATCTACTAGCTGCTTGTCAGGAGAAGGATGGGCTGTCTTCTCCCGTGCGATTAACTGCCTCTGAAGACCCTCTGGAGTATCAGCTATGGCTTAATTCCGACTCAGTGGTACTCAGCAACATATCATATAATCTGGCATGACAACAAAGTATTTATCCCTTATTTAGGGAGTACAGTTTTTTTCTGGGTGGTACAAAACTAGGAATGTTGGTGGGCCACACTCATCTAATAGCACTGAGGAAGAAAGGCCTGTCAACTTCTGATTACTGTAAAAAAAATCCTGCTGAGCAGTTCTGCTCTGTGGCACCTGCTACAGCTGTGAGCTAGAGTGACCTCAGCAACAGTGAATTTGGTTGAGGGAGTATGTTATTTACCAAAGAAACCGGTGAGGTTAATTTTAGTCTAGAATTACCTATTCTGAGATAGATGTGTATTGTTTTAGGTACCGTCGAGTCGAGTATGACTCATAGCAACTTTATGAATAAACGATCTGAACCCAGTCCTGTCCTGCGCCATCCTGACACATTGCAGCAGTCACCGTGTCAGTCCTCCCTGGTTGAGGATCTTCCTCTCCTTCTCTGACCCTCCACCTTTCCCAACATCATGTCCCTCTCCAAGGAGTAGCCCCTCCTAGCAATACGTCCAAAGTATGTGAGGCAAAGTCTCATCGTTCTTACCTCCAGAGAGCACTCCGGCTGCTCCCTCTCCAAGACATATCTGTTTGTTCTCTTGGCCGTCCATGGGATGTTCAGTGCTCTTCTCTGACACCACAGCTCAAAGGGGTCAATTCTTTTTCTGTCATGTGTATTCATCGTCCAGGTATCGGATGCATAGCTAGTAATTGGAAACACCATGGCCTGAATCAGACACACCTTAGTCCTCAAACTGACATCACTAGTCCTCAATAATTTGGAAAGGTCCCTAACTGCAGATTTTCTTAGTGCAGTGCATTTCCTTATTAGATGTGTGTTACTATTTAATAATTTATTTAGACCATTTTTGTTAGATTTTTATTTTATAAAAAATATGTTGTTGACTTCAAAACTCCAAGCTCACTGCCATCAAGTTGATTCCCTTCATGAGGTTTCCGAGGCTTTAAATCATAATGGGGCGAGACTGCCTCTCATTTGTCTGCAGAATCCCTCATGGATTGGAACTGCTTAACTTTGGAGGTTTTAGATTTTTTTTTTGCACTGGCATTGACCATTTTATTTCTTTTTTTATTCTTTTATTGTTGCGCATTTTCCTCCCTCCCATGAGCAGCCTAGCTTTAGGTTAGCAGCCTGATGTGTCCCTCACTGGGACACCATGCTTGTGTGAATAACTAAGAAAACCACTGGATTCAAGAAACTTCTTGTTCTGCTTGCTTGCTAATCTAAACCCAGTGTGACATTGTTTTTAGGTAACTACCATATTTAAAAAATGTGCTTTAATGTTATATGTATGATATTCCTGGAATTAGTTTATGAGTTACTATAAAAAAGTGCTGATGTAATGATTTGAAAAAAGTTTCTCATGCTCCTTCTGCTGTTTCTGTGGCAGTTTCCTTTGCCCAGTGTGGTTTTGTATGCTACACACCAGGAAAATAAGCGACTTTTTGGATTTGTGCTTCGGACGTCGGGAGGGAGAAGTGAGAGTAACCTGGCATCAGTCTGCTATATATTTGAATCAAACAATGAGGGAGAAAAGGTACAGAGATATTAAAAATAGATTTCTGTTCTAAAATATAGATCATAGTTTCTGTTCTTTCTAAGATTGCTGGGGAAAAAATCCTGATTTAGTTGCTTCACTTATGTGGGTTGCTTTGCAGAGGGCTAAGCTGACAGGCTAGGCCTGTGGACTCCTGAGTCTTCTGTCTTCAGGCCACTGCTGCCTGGAGCAGTCAGACATTGTCAGAGCCTTCAGCTTGGACACAGCTACTTGCATTATTTACAGTAATGAATTTGAGATAACAAGAAGTAAGGGAATGATGGAGACAAGAGCCAATAATGGGACCTAACACAAAGGCTTTGATGATGAATCAGCATTTTTTAAGGCAGGGTATTCTGCTAAATTATAAAACTACTCAGTAGCCATTTATTGCTTCACTGTGAGACTTGCCTGAATTTTTCCTAATTCCCCCCCCCCCCCCATTTAGATATGTGATTCTGTTGGACTGGCAAAACAAATAGCCTTGCATGCTGAACTGGTAAGTATCTGAGATAATGATCCAAGAATGTTAGCTAAAGTAGTACTGTAAAGTCTGAAGCCTCTCCTGTTAGATTGTAAATAATGTGATTATCTTAAATAAAGTGAATGCTATTAGAGATATTAGAGAGGGCATTGACAATATAGGTAAGTGGATATGATTAGAATGTAGACTTTTGATATACTTTCTCATGTATAAATTTAAAAATATTTGGAAAAAAGTCAGAGAGATAATATTGCTTGAAACATCTTAAAATATAAAGTGTTTCATATTTAAATCTTTGGTTTTGTTTGTTTTACAGAATCGTAGGGCATCAGAAAAGCAAAAAGAAATTGAGAGAGTAAAAGAGAAGCAACAGAAAGAACTCAGTAAACAAAAGCAAATCGAAAAGGTATGCAGCCCCGTGCACTGGCCTTCTCCTGAGGTGGTGTTGGTAGTGTTCCCTTAACTACTATTGTGGCTTCCTGATTGGAATTTCAAAATGAAGTTCTGTTTCTCATTCTCGGCCACTTTGCAGCCCAATGATTCATAGCATAGCAGAAAAGGAGGATACCAGCTTTGTGATACTGTTCAGTGTGTAATTAGATAGGTACATAGTGTGACTAGCCGTGTAACAACCTATCAAAATATAGTAATTCACCCCCGAGTGAATTGTCTCTTTGAAGCAGGTCTTCTGAGAGACCACACAGATTTCACTGCCATTGTTGAAAGCTGTATTAGTGTCTACATCTTGGGACAGAGAGAGAGATAGATACGTGGTTTGTTTTTTATTTATGGTTTATTTTTTTATTTTACACTGGTTTACTTACAAAGTTCATAAAGTTCGTGTACATTGTTTTTCACACCAGATCGTCCCCTCTTCCTTTACCCAACCCTTCTCCATCTATCAAATTGTGTGACCCTATGATTAATCCCCGCTTTTCCACTCCTTGGATCCTCTTACTCATTCTACATTAATGGTCTTATATGGTATTTGTTCTTATGGGACTGAGTTAATTCACCTAGCTTAATGCTCCCAGCCCCTCCTATGTTAGCTAGTAACTTACAAAATAGTTCTCCTGTGTGCTCCATAGTACTCCCTTTTGTCAGTGTACCATAATTTCTCAGTCCATTCCATTGTGGTTGGGCATTGGGCTACTTTCCTCTTCTTGATATAGTTGGTTTGTTTTTAAATGTGGCCAGGAACATAAAACCATTGCCCATCAACAGGATAGTTTTTGTTGGAGGAAAAACTTTGTTATATTTTTGTTTTTCAGAGCAAAATATGTATAACAAAACATTGCCACTTTAACCATATATAAGTGTGTAATTTATGGACATTAGCTATTTTCACCATGTTGTGAAACCACCACCACTATCTAACAGGATAACTTTAAGCTAGAAAAATTCCAGAACAAAATTTGGAAAATGCATTGTGTAAGTGCTCCATCAGATTATAGGAGTCTGTTATGAGTAGAGGCATTGGCAGTGGGAAAGCGGGAACAGCTATGATACTTAAAGAGCAAAAATTAGAAGTGGTTGAATATGTGGACAGAGGAGAGAGAAAGAAAGCAAAGATGGTAGAGTCGGGCTTCTGTGGTCCTCTAGGTGAGGAGGGACAGCCTTAATACCATAAGGAGGCTTTGGGGATGATCACTGACTGGCAATACAGAGCAGAAATGGATGATGGCCTGAACTTGGTTGTTGGCCATAAAAATGGAAAAGAGGAAAACACCAGGAAGTTTAGTTTGAATGTTGGGCTGTTACAGGGTTTCTAGAACAAAATTCACTCTAGTGTTCCCTCGATTGTGTATAGCCTTTTTTCAACAAGTTGCTAGAATTATTGTAAAAGTTTGCAATGACCTCAAACATGTATTTTAAACATAGATAGTTTTCCACTTGACTACAAACAATAAATTTTTTTCTCTTTTCCACTAGGACTTAGAAGAACAAAGTCGGTTGATAGCTGCATCCAGTAGACCAAACCAAGCGAGTACTGAGGGGCAGTTTGTTGTCCTCAGCAGTAGCCAGTCAGAGGAAAGCGATTTGGGAGAAGATGGAAAGAAGAGAGAGTCAGAAGCATAAATGTCTTCTTGTTTTTGGTTGATCCCCCGATCCCCACCCCCTGGAATTTATTGACAATTTCTGTGGTGAAATGGCACAAGGTAACAACTATGTTGAAGTATCAAGGAAGAGACTGAGCTTTAGCTTTGCTTGTTTGTTTTAGCTTCCTCTTTTAAAATAAGAATGAACTTGTGATTTAGGTTTGTATTGATTTTTTTCTCTCCTTACAAATTACATACTATGCAGTAACATCCAATTCCACATGTCAGAAACCTATTCATCTCTCTCAAGTAGACTGGTGAAGAATTGTATTTGCTCAAGGTTGTTTTCCTGCCAGTTGTGAACTTTCATCTTGTTTTGTAATTGCTTCTGACCATAAGAAATCAATTCAGCTTCAGAGATTCGTGGTTGTATTCCCTGTTTCATTAGTAACACTTCGCTCACAGTGAGGAAGTTTGGACTGAATAGTTCGAATGCTTTCTGTTATATAGAGAATTCTACCAGTTTGCAAATATTTTAACAACAGTAAATGTGCAATAGAAATTTTATAAAATAATTAGAACAGAGATCTGAGACTTAAGGTTTCAAATTGGGGCACATGGTACCGTTGATGGTAGGGCACCTTCTCAACTGTTCAGATGTCTCTAATGTGTTAGAACTTGATGCCAGTGGGAAGGAGGCTTCAGTGTCTTCAGTTTAAGGTGGGTACAGTCCTGGACACTTTCTGACCCTGCTTAGTTCTCAGGTTGGAAGTTGAATTATTGCTGCAGAGCAGTAATGGTTAAAATAAGATTTTGGAATTTATTAAAAGGGAATTTTTTGTTAATATTCAAATATGTCATAGATTAGGATTTAAACATAAAGACATTGTTACAGGATGATACCTTGTATTTTCTGCATTGCATGAAATAATTTTTATTGAAATTCAAGCAGCATTTCAAAAAACATTCTGTAACAATAATGTTTTCTGCTTAAAGTAAAAATTTAGTTTAGAAAATGTAATCTTTTAAATTCTAGACTAGAATTCCTGGTATTTTCATAATTCCATATTTTGATAAAATGCTGAATCACCACTTTATACTCATGAAGACAAATAGTTAATGTGTAAGAATGGAATAATTTGCACTAATTATTTTAACTACTACTACTCTTTATTGAGTAAAGGATTTAATTCTGTGAAAGGTAGAAGACCAGACCAGGGATGCTTGGCATAGTTTAGAAGAGTAAGCCGAGGAAGGATTGCCTGCAGCCTTGGGCCAAGGCTACTGTGGTGTTTCCCTGTTGCCTGCCTCTCTTCTGTGCTGAAAATTACTTTTCCTTCTATCAGATTAATTTTTTTCCTTTTAAAATGTCATGTAAACAGCTCAATAAGTAAATTTTTATTATCATTCAGATCTTGTTATTTTTCTTAGCATTTTGAACTATTTTTTTTTTTTTTTATGTTTGTGGTAATGATTCTTGAGTTGACTTTTTCAAATGTCCAAGAAGGAAATTTTAAAGCCTAATGCTCACAGGTGAGAAGAGCCTTTCTGTGATTCTCTAGTTATAATTTACTCAACTTTGTCACATCCAATACTATATTTTCTCTTCATTTCTTGTTCCAGACAGAGTAGTGAAGATTGTGTTAACATGCCAGGCTTCCTTTAAGGCTCCTCTCTGTCCGAAGATAAACTCGTTTCTATCAGATTCTCCTGGTGGTGGTCACCTTTGCTCCTTTGCATTTGTCGAGTTGTTAGAAACTGTGCATATTCCATTTCCAATTTTTAGAACTGTTCGTGCTGCTTCTCAGCATGACATACAGCCTTGTTATATGCAGTCTGTTATTCTTCCAACTGTCCACATTCTGCTTCTTCTCCTGGTGATAAGATTTCCTCTTCTATCAGATTTTTAACACTGCTAATAGAAACTGTGTTCATGTGTTAAACATGCAAATGATATATAGACAACTTAAATATATTGAGTAAATATTTTTCATAAACTTAACAATTTGTAAGACTATAAGACTAATTTCATATGTTCTTGGATAAACAGCTTTTTCTTCTTAGTTCTGAGTCAGCAATGGTTTCTGTTTTAGTTCTTATAGGATAGCTTGGCTGTTTGACACTGTGTGTGTATGTGTACCATTTTCTGCAGTGATGGGATTGAAGATAGTATATACAGGATCATTATTTTTTTTTATTGATGTGCCAAATGAGAGTACTGATGACTTAATACTCTTTGAAGCCTTATATTACCAAAACATAGATTTAAAACTGGAAATTTCTAGAACACTTTTTTAAAAAAAAGTTTATTTTGTGCTTACTAAAGGGAACGCTTTCATCGCAGTTAATACATCATTCCTTTTGTTGAGACTTCTGGTCAGCACTTGAGTAGTCACTCCCGGTTCCGCGCTTGAGACCATTTCTGAAAATTAGTAAACTTTCTCTCTCATTAAGCTTAGTCACACTGTAAATCGTTGCCTCCTTTAGTTGAGAGGAAGCCTGCTGCCCTTGAGAAATGTCCACATTAGGCTGATACTTTGCACAGTGACCAGGGGTGCAGTCCTTTGCTGGCCTTCAGGGGTGAAGTGGAGGCTAGTTTTTAGGGTGCTGGTACACTGAGGGACAGGCGTACGGTTCCATTGAGGTCATAGTTTTCTTAGGAATTTTTACCATTTGGACACACCCATGTCCACAGGTCAGATCAGCACACATTCTAATGCCAGATCAGTTATGTATGTTTGGATGTAACAATTTTAGATTCTTTGAATTCTGTACTATGAATGCAGATATTAAAGCATTAATTTTGATATGCTCTCCTTTTTTGTTTAAAGAAGACTTCCTTAATAGAGTTCTACCAAGTGTTCTTCATCTGTTAGGCCCTTCTGAAATCCTCTCCATCTCTGAAAAGTTTTGTAATGATGGAACTCAATTTTCAGAGATATTTCTCAGATTTAAGGAGCCGTAGTGGCACTGTGGTAAAAGCATTCAACTACTACACAGAAGGCTAGCAGTAAACCCAGCCAGTCCAGAGAGAGATGAGACAGTCCACTCCCTTCAGACTGAGAGTCTCTCAGTGCCTGCCAGTCAGTCCTGTGTGGGCCTGTGTGACGGTCAGTCCTGTGCTGTCCTCTCTGATGGTCAATCTTGTGCTGACCTGTTGGGTCACTCTGAGTAGGAACTGCCTCTTCCACGGTGGGTAGTGATGGTGGTACTCAGATTAAAACTTACACTTAAATGATTTTTTTAATATAATTAATCATTTTTAGATGTTAACAAAACTATTCTTTAAAAGGAAAGAAAATATGTACCTGCTAACTCTACTATGTACCTGCTACCTATATGAACATACTGTAATTACGGTAATGAATTAAGTAGGAAATTAGTTATTCTGTCTCTCTTTTTAAGCTATTAGCAAGTCATTTTAAGTGAGCAGAGCTGCCAAAGCCGATCTAGTTTTTGCCATGTCTGTGACAAGTACACATTATGTTTAATGTCAAAAGAGTGCTCAGGCTCCAGAATCTAACTGTGGTAAGTTTCTGTGACTTCCATGCCTGGGAAAAGAACAGTGAGATGTGGTAACATCCTGTACAACCATCCACTTTTCTATGGCAAGGCATTTGAAGTTATATCCACAAACCACAAATATTTAAAATGTGATTAATATAAATGCTGACGGACACTTATGTGTATTTCAAAAATCTGCCACCTGAATTAATACAATGAAAATAGGAATTAGTTTTGAGAGTAACTTCCTAACATTCAAACTGTACTTCAAAAATTCAGACAAACCTATTGTTGCACACTTTTAATTTTATTTTTAGCAAATTTGACTTCCTGTTTCCTGAGGTTTTATTACTAATTATAATAATACATAAAGATTCATGAAGTTTAATTATTAATTATAATAATACATAAAAGTTTTAAACTGGAAATATACTTTTTAACCAATCTCTTGTGATTGTACTTGTGTAATTAACTTCTATCAGTATGAGAGCTGGGGATTAAGTTATGACTAATGTGCAAATCTGCTTTGTATACTTGGTGATTCTGTAATGTAAATTAATTGGTTCATTCTTCTACTATCATTGATACTATTAATCATGCAGCATAGAATTAAAAATCATGCAACATTGCCCTTTAGGATTGGATTGGAAGAATTCCTCTCTTTCTGTGATGGTGGTGACTGGGGAGGAGGCCTTATTTCCTCATTTTGTTAAAATAGGTATTTGCTGACAAGGCTTCCAGAAATATACTGGTAGAAAGAATTTTTTTAATGTATAATAAAATCCATGGTTTTTGTATTTTGTTGTTTGTTGTTGTTATGTGCCATCGAGTCGTTTGTGACTCATAGCGACCCTGTGTACAAGAGCCCTAAACGCCGTTCTATCCTGTGCCAACCTCAGTGTCTCAAACACATTCATTCCCACCACTACACTCACAGAATCGATCCAGCTCATCAAGGGTCTTCCTCTCCTGCGCTGTCCCACCAGTCTCCCAAACATGATGTCCCTCTCCAAGGACCTCCAAGGACCTCCTTGCAACATGCCCACAGTATATCAGACGAAGCTTCAGAATCCTTGGCTCCAGGGAACATTCTGGCTTCACCCTCTCCAGGCCAAAGCTGTTTGTTCTCCTAGCAGTCCATGGTATATTCAACACTCTTCTCCAGCACCACAACTCAAAGGCATTAAATTCTCTTTCTATCATCCCTAGTCACTGTCCAACTCTCTGATGCATAGCACGTAATTGCAAAGACTGTAGCCTGGATCAGGTGCACCTTAGTCTCCAGCCTGACGTCGTTGCACTTCAGTACTCTTGAGAGGTCCCTCACAGCTGACTTTCCCAATGCAATTCGTCTCCTGATTTCCTGGCTGCTGTTACCAAGAGTGTTGACTATGGAGCCAAGTAAACGAAAACTGTTAACTATCTCAATCTCTTTACCATCCATACTGATGCTGCCAATTGGCCCAGTGGTGAGAATCTTTGTTTTCTTGATATTGAGCTTCAATCCATATTGAAGACTGTAGTCCTTGACCTTCTGCAGCATGTGCTTCAGGTCCTTCCTCAGTTTCAGCGAGCAGGGTTGTGTCATCTGCATAATGCAAGTTGTTGACGATTTTCCCACCAATTCTGATGCCACATTCCTCCTTGTACAGCCCAGCGTCTTGGATGATCTGTTCTACATATAGATTGAAAATGTATGGAGACAAAATACATCCCTCACGGATCCGTTTCTTGATTTTGAACCATCCAGTGTCTCCCTGCTCTGTTCTGATGACTGCCTCTTTGTCCAAGTATAGGTTTTGCATTAGCACAATCAGATGTTCTGGTATTCCCATTCTTCTCAGAGTCAGCCATAGCTTGTTGTGATCCACACAGTCAAAAGCCTTTGCATAGTCAATGAATCACAGATAGACATAAAATCCATGGTTTTTGTATGAGATATTTAATATATAGCCTGAATTTTCTTTCCCCAAGTAATTTCAAATGATGTAAAAGAATTGGACTTTTTTGGTTTGGACACTATAATTACACATCTACCCCATTGCCATTCCTTAACAGCTAAAAGCAAAGCAAAACAAAAATCTCTGCCATTTGTTGGGAAACTTCTTTAGAAGAAAGCTGATTTCATCATTATCAACTTTTTTTTCTCTTATAGGCTAGAAAGAGAACTACCAGTAATTACTCTGGACATGGTAGAGACAATATGTGTTTGCTGCTGTTCACTCCTAATTAAAGGAATCCCCATAACTTACTCCACCTACATGCTGTGGTATTTAACACATTGCCTCAAATGACAGTAATACCTGGTGGGAGGGTGGGGAGGATGTGTTTCTAAGCATGGTTGTCAATTTAAAAGTATGGCAACATGTTAATGATATTTGTCAGCCTTTTTCTTGTGTTAGGAGTTTATATTCTAATTTGGTCTGAAGTTTATATACTTTTAAGAAGGTCTAGGAAGTAAATAAAATGAACATTATGTAGGTAACTCTAATATTCCAAAACCAAATCCACTGACATCAGGTTGACTGTGACTCATCCGGATGGCCCTGTGACAGCGTAACTGCCCCACAGGCCTTCCTGGTTCTGGTAAGCTGGACTGAAGCAGACTGCCGCTTTCTCCTGCAGAGCAGCTTGTGGGTATGAACGTCATACCTTCCAGTTAGCAGCCTAGTGCTTTAACCTCTACTCTACCTCATATAAAAAAAACCCTCATTGTCATGGAGTTGGAACCAACTCCCAGCTGACCCACCAGCAGGTTTTCCTGGGCTATAAATCATGTGAGATTTTTCTCCCCAGGAGCCACTCATTGATTTGAACTGGCAGAGAAGTGCAGCTTTGGGTTAGCTGTGCAACTCCCTAGCCACAAGGCCACCAGAGCTCCTCCTCTCCCAGGGCTCCTCAGTTGTGATGTAGGCTCAGGTGTGTCGTAAAGACATGGTACACTGACATGCATATAGAATTTACTACTCACTGGACATCACAATTTGATTTTTTTTAAAAGAAAAACTTTATGACAGCTAGTTTTAAGAACTAAAACTGCTAAAAACAATTTAACTCTGGCATAGGCTATATGGTCATAAATCCCTATATCAAAAGAAAGTCAGTTAAGGTCACATATCCTGCTTTGAAACTATCCAGAGACTAGCCACGGAAGCACAAGGTTATAGCTGACTAGCCTGATGGCGGAAACAATCTCCCATCTCCTTGTTCCTGCTAATGTGCTACCTGAATGCTGTTTCAGTATGGCTTCTCTGTTTTTTACTTTTTCTCTGTAAAAACCTATCATTAGATGTAGTTTAGGGTATGTAGAAGTAAAAATTTAAACTAGTCTTAAAATTGCTTCTATCAGTGGGCCTCGCCTATAGGTCCAATACTGTGCCAGGTTGAGTATGTTGAAGCATTCAGATCTCATTCATTCCATCTGAAAATACTTGGAATTTTCATTTCTGTATGTATCCTTCTTTACTGGTAAATGTAACTCATAGCCAGGTACTGGGAAAATAGGAGATTTGTGTTTGATTAAAAATGAAATTTCTTAGGGGAGCTCTGGTGGCCTGGTAACAAGAAGCGGCACTGCAGTCCCAGAGGTACGCAGTTCGAATCCACCAGATGCTCTGCTGGAGAAGGAGGGGCAATCTCCTCCTGTACCAGTCAGATCTGATTTGATGGTACACACAAAAAATAATAATAAAATTGGGGGAAAAAAAGAAATTTCAGATGAAGGACTATTTCCTTTCCCTCAATTATATTCTTACCTCAGCATTTGACCAGTGAGAAAAGCCTATGCACCTCCAAGATGGCATTGGGACTTCCACACAAAACTAGCTACCTTTGGCCTCATATATCTGGGGCAAATATATATGCCACCTATAACAACATTTTTTGTAAGTACTTTTTTATAAAAAGGATTACTGTTAAGAATTTTGAATCATCAGAGCCCATCTATTATTTTGAGCATGGGAAAGTGTGGATTCATACACTTCAGAGCAATAAACACTTAGGCTTGTTTGAATTAATTGCTTTTAAAAAAATTTTACTGTTCGGGCTTTATTGAAATACAGTTGCATAATTATACCTTTTCCACTAGACTACTTTGATTACCAGGTTCCTGTGAAAATTCGTTGTTCATATAGGTCATATTCTTTGTAGAGGACGTACGCTTTCAGACGATTGGGTAGTGGGAGAAACGACATGAAGACGGGGCAGCGCAAGTGTAAGCGTCCCATACACTTCCGGATCTTTAGGCGGCACAAATGTTTGAGGGAGCGAGGGTTAGCTGAAAGGGGAGAAACAGGCGTGTTACCCAAAGGAGAACTAGATAGCTTTGTTTTTGAGTGATCTCTGGGTTTAGTGAGCAAGTCTACTTTATACTGAGACCACCACAGTTTTCATTGAGTGGTAGAAGGATGGTTTCAGAGCCAGGACGAGGTAAATCTGATAACTGGCTTTGTTTGGTTCTGATTTGTCATCTAAAATCATATTTTAATCCCCCTTTCTGACTCTCTTTATAAGCTAAAAGCTGAATATCCCTTTCTAGAGGGAAATGTGATGAAATAATTATTAATTTGATTTATGTACTGCTATAAAATACTGTTTGGAGGATACCTTTTAATACCCTACAGGCTTAGGTGTCATCATACAGCCTTTTCTCATCACTTTTGGTTCTGATTTCATAGCTTTTTTTTTACTATTCGCAGATATTTTAATGTATATGCTAGGGTGTTTTTTGTGGGTTTTTAAAAAATTTAAATAAAATTTTAATTTTATATTTGTTTACAAAGTTCATGTATACTGTTCTTCACACCGGATCTTTCCTACTTCCTCTAACTGCCCCTTCTTCCACCCATCAAACTGTGTGACCCTACGATTTCATAGCTTTTAATTCTTGTCTTTGCAGTGCCCCTTCCTCATGGTTTAGGTGGATTGGGGGGGAAAGCATTCCCTACCCATGGAAAAGGCAGCTCCCTAATGGATTGCATCTACTGGGAAATGATAAAAAGTAGAAGTTAAGTATAATTCTAAACAGTAACGTTTTCTAGTTAGGAATAGTCTCCACCCCCACCTTAGGTCAAGCTTTTTAATCAGAACAGAAAAGCATTCATTAAAAGTAAATGAGAAAACAATTTGTATTTTTGGTGTTTTCTACGGGGAGAAAAAACTTACTTAAGATAAAATTGATTTCTGACCAGAGCCCCTGTTTTTGGAGCACAGCTTTCAACTTTGAACAGATCCGAACCTGATCAACGTAATCAAGCATCACACGGACAACCTTTCCAGAGAGATGCTGCAGCCAAGACAAAGTTATCACTTCACAGAACTGAGGAAGAAAATAGAGTGACAATCAGTGAAAAGCAGCATGTATGCTTGGTTCACCAAAGGACACAGCTTAGAGCCAGGAACCAAGGTCTTGAGCTTCTCATTTATAAACTAAGGCAAAAACACCTTAACACTAAAATCAAGAAAGCATTTACCGCCTTGAGAACTGTGGAAGATGTAATAGGCTGACAGTCGTTTCATGCTATCTGTCAGCCCTTGTGTACTCTCCATCTGCTTGTCTGCAATAAAGAATAGGTTCCTGTGTCACTGTGGTGAACGTGTCACATGTGAAGTTCTGGCCCCTGAGACCTAAGTGGGAGTAAGAGGAGCTCACAGCAGTGGTGACTCAGGCAGGGCCTGGACAGTACCAGGTAACACTGTCAGGGTGACATTGGAGTAACATTTAGTGCGGTGCTTCAGCATAAATATCTCTAGGCAGGCAAAACAGCAAAAATAGTAAGATCAGCTTACTTGCATTTATTTTTACACTTTCTTTGCAAAGGCTGTTCATTTGCTTTCTAATGCACGTGGGCCAGAGCTGCCATTTCTGCTGCATTTCAGTGGCACCCCAGGCCTGCAGGTCATTGGCTGCACCACAAGCCGGGTGGCTCTGGCTGGTGCTGGAGTTCCCATGGCCACGGATGCAGGTTGTCTGGTGTTTTTGCTGCAATATTGTGACCATTAGTGTGTGGAAACCTGTGTCGGTTGCTTTTTGGAAAATTTTTGGTAAAAGAAAATTCAAAACACCTTCTGACAGTTACTAATGTGTAGTTCAGTTTAGAACAATATAAAAAAATTGTGTAATCATAGAATTTAAGAAATACTACATGTAAGCACTTCACAACTATTTCACATGCTCTTCTGTGATTAAAATGGATAATAAACATGCCATGCTTCCGTATGGTTTGTTCAGTGGTGAGGCCTCGTGGGGAGGGGTGACACTGTTGGTTCACAGGGTGTGCTGGACCCCAGTGTGGTATGTGCAGCACCTCTCACCCTCCCTCCTAGCATGACCGTGATAGCAGAGCTGCCCACAGGAGGCTTAGTTACCTCTGCACTTCGCTATGGGAGAAGAAAATGAAGCACTTTCCTCCTCCCTTTTATCTATTGGAGGGAAAAGCCACTCTGTTTCCAGCAGTCACACTACACTCGATTTCACCCATTCCTGAGGACTAGGCCATACGTGCTTTTAAGGAATTTACGTTCTCAGAGGCAAGATGCCCATATGAGATGTAAGTAATGCTACGTTAAGAAACTAGGAAGGAATACAAGAGGATATAGGCGTAAATGCGTAGTGTTTTGGAAACACCAGAAACAGTCATAATCTAAAAATCAAGCCGTATTAAAATGGCAACAATATTTTGCTGTTTTATTTTCAGGATTGGTTCATGGTGCTTCCTGCAGTTCACCAGTTGGTATCTGTTTTCACATTTTAATACCGTTTGTGTGCATTTTATATACAGTTTGATAATCATGTAGATAAAAATTCAGGTATTCGTATAGCATCTCCTGTGTGCTAAGCATACGTGTAAACTAAAGAAAGTGATGATACAGCTTATGTTCCTATGTTTGCAGGGACCCACAATAAGTAAAACTTATCATAAGTAAAACCACAGTAAGTAAAATAATTTTGTATAGTATTAAGTACTATGAAAAGGAATAGCTTGATAAAAGAATGCAAGAAGGGTGCTACTTTAGATCAAGTGGACAGGAAGAGGCCTCATTGAGGGGAGCTCAAAGAGAGAGCTGAAAACTTAGAGGTATAGATATTGGGAACCCAGAAGCAGTTGGTTGGAAAACTGACTTAAAGCAGAACTGGCACACAAGACTGCATTCTTCAAAACCTCGCCTGTGAAGAGACACAGGAGAAACCTCCTGGCATCTCATGTTCTCCTTTGAGCTGTTTTTGTATCTAAAAATCTCCCTTCTAACTGGGTTTATCTTATGCTGGAGTTACTTTACTAGAACTTTTCAACCATGAGCTTTCTGGAAAGGGTGGTTGAAATCTTACTGCTGTAGCTGCTGTAGTTTCAGGACTACAGAAGAGATTAGAGCCGGTGATGTGAACTTACCATCGTATCTTTGATAACTGTTGATGTCCAGCCTTCAAAAACATACACTGGTTGGACTTTGTCCCCATGGGGACAGTCAAAACATCGCTCTGTGTCGTACCCGTAGTTCAGCAGCATTCTGAGCATGACTTCATCTTTCAAGGTGTATTGCAGGGCCGATGGGAAATGTAAAGGGTTCACTCTGCAGAAGTAGTTGACGTTGGCCCCGTGTCGGAGCAGTAGGCTGACCAGCTCATGGTTGCCCATCCTCAGGGCGATCTGAAGGCAGTTAACAGGGTCTTGGTTGGGGAGAGCTCCAGCAGTCAGAAGCAGCTTCACTGAAGCAAGGTCACCATTTGATACGGCAAAGTACAAAGCTGACTTCCTTTGGTCATCATAGTGTTTGCGGATTCTCTGATCAAGCATGAAGTTCACATCAAACCCAGCCCGGAGGAGAAGTTCCAGGCACTCAGGGTGTGCGCCTGCAGCTGCACAGTGAATAGGACTGATCCCACTCTGCTTGATGGCAGCAAAATCCGTAACAGGAACCAAGATCTTCAGAGCCCTGAGAGAAATGAAAACCCGTTTTTGTTAAGATGCTTTTTGTACTAGTATTAGATGCTACTTAGAGCCCCCAACAACAACAACATCGTGTAATTTTTACACCCAAAACTCTAGAACCAAATAAATCTGAATGCAACGACTGCTTGGATTATAAAATTCAGAACTGTCCTGGGTGAGACTTGAGGCTCCTACATTGCTCAGGACCTGATACAGTAGTTTCTTCAAGTGGCTTTACATCTTTGTAGCTTATGAAGAGGTCTTACATTCTAGGAATCAAATACAGAATTCTTGGATAAATTATGTTATCAGAAGGTATTAGATTGGTTCTGACTCATAGTGATCCTTTGTACAATAAAGTAAAACACTATCACTTCTTAAAAAAAATCCCTCCCCTTAAAAAAGGATGGGAGGGGCAAAGATGAACATAAAGTTAGCAGGGGCTGCTGAAAAATGGTAGCTATGACTGTCTTATTTATAGTATTGTAGGTGAACTTACAATAAGTGGCCTCGGTCAGCTGCCACATGGATGGGCAGGTGGCCCGAATTCTTAGGGATGTTGGCATCAGCGCCGTACTCCAGCAGCAGAGACACGGAGTCTGGATTTCCTCCACTGGCAGCTTCAAGTAAGATGGAAGAAGAATCCGAGGCCTGACCCAGAGCGCTGGCTCCTAGGAGGAGAGTCTTGTCATGAAAATATTCTTACTCACTGTCTTGCTTAAGCAATCTTAAAAATATGTCTGTCTGCTTTTCTGTGCACCAAAGCTCTAAGAATCAAAAGAAATAAAAATAATCTCTCATAATCTAGCTGGGGAGAAAGACGTACAGTGGCCAAGTTTTAACTAGATAGATACTCAAAGTGATTTTAAAGGACTACTTATTTAGGCTTTGAAAATTCATGTGGAAATAAGTTTATGAAGAAAGTTTTTATAGATTCCAGAGCAGCCCGCAGATAAGTTCACACACAACTCACGTGCATGTAAGATGGTGCCAACAACTCGCCATGTCGTCAGGACATGCTTTCATGGGGAGGTTCTCGGAGATGGTTTATAGTAACAGACACTGAGTTAGTGGATCACAGGACCCCGCCAGGTGTCATGTGACTGGTGTAGGCGACGTGGACATGGGTTTAGGCAAAACGTCCTGGAACGCAAGGTCAGGGCTAAGGGGTGGGTCAGGTGTGGAAAGGTTCTCAGTAAAATGGACTCAAAGGCTAGCACTTGCAACAATGAATGAAAACCCCAAATCTCTGTAAATGTTCATTAAAATTAAAATTTAATAATAAAAAAAAAAGGCTAGCACTGAGTGGACAAAAGGCCAGGGCGTGGCGGGTGCACTTAGCGCTCAGGTGAGACGCAGGCCCCAAGAGGCGTCAGGTGCAGCCGCCGCCCGATTGCCTCATTCCTAGAACGTCCCACGAGATACGCCAATATGCTGCGTTTACTGAGTGTTCGGTCCCCGAAGGCATCTTCCTTTGCGCACGTGATTTGTGCACTTTACAGCAATCTGAAAAGCAGGTGCTAATCCTGACATTTTCAAGATGGAGAAGCTGAGGTTTGTTCCTCAGAGACACAGCCACTGAGCGATGGAACCGGCTTCTCGTCGGCCAGCCCTGGGGCCTGTTTCCTGATGCCCTGTTGCCGCTCCAGCAGCACAAGGTGGAAAAAGAATGTGATCTGCAATTAGGTGCGGGCTCAAATCCTGACCCTACTACCAATGATGGTTTCTTGGGACGAAAAGGGGCATAAGATCTGTTGCCACTACTTTCTATGTTAAAAATCTACACAAAAGGTTAGTCTTGCCCCAGAGGTTTACTTTTGTCTTCTCAGCTGAAGACTGCAGGCGTTTCTGCTGTTACTAGTTAAAAACACTTTATTTAAAATGTCTCAGGCCATTGATAGGTAACTAGCTTCTACTTTAAGACATTTGCCTAAAAGCTCAAGACTATCTTTAAATACTAAGGTCTTTGCTGTCTAGAAAGGTACCCCAGCAGGGCAATGGGTTAAATGTTGGAGTGCTAACAGAAGATCTTAGGTTCGAACCTACCAGCTGCTCCACAGGGGAAAGATGAGTCCATCAAAGACTCACAGCCTGGGGAGCCACGGAGCTCTGGGAGTCAGAACCACCCGTGGGCAGTGGGCTCGGCTTGAACCATCCGTGGGCAGTGGGCTCGGCTTGAACCAGCCCTGGGCAGTGGGCTCGGCTTGAACCAGCCCTGGGCAGTGGGCTTGGCTTGAACCAGCCCTGGGCAGTGGGCTTGGCTTGAACCAGCCCTGGGCAGTGGGCTTGGCTTGTTCACAATTGATAATGATTGAAACCAGGACCAGGTGTTGTTAAAGGAAGAAACAGGCTTCTGGATACAAATGAGAATGAAAAAGGTACACTGATATTGGGAATTTATGAAGTCTTTATAAAACTTCTTTGACAAAATAAAGATTTAGCTATCCATCAAGTTAGCTATCTAACAATGTCATTGGTTAGGATGGACAAAGACAATAAACAGTAAAGCTATCTGTTCTTTGGGTCTCTGCCTTTTAATCTGGAACCTAAATGGTCACAGCAACAGTGCTGGGAACAGGAGGGAGCATCTTTAGAGTGAACTGAGCACCTGCCACCCCGATGTCACATCTGACCCACTTTCTGGAGGACAACACCAAACTCACTGGGTTTCTGGGGATCGACAGAAGGCAGCACACACAGCCCAGTCTCTGTCCTTAGGAAACAGTATCAGGGAGTTGCCTTTCCTCTCTCAGGGTTTGGTCTTCACTCAATGAAGGCTCTGGGGCCCAGGGAGAGAAATCTAACAACTGATGCCATCTGATAACATCTGATAACTGAAGCAGTCTGCCTAATGGCTTAGTTTAATTAAGCAGAGACAACAAATGGAGGGTGTTACGGGGTCTTTGAGTCTGCGATTCTACAAAAAGAACAACACCCCCCAAGATTAAAAAAATATCATCTTATCATAGGCAAAGAACATCTACATCCTGGTAATTCACTTCACACTCAGAGCACCACACAGTCCACAGAGGAACTGCTCCGTGTGCTCCACGGAACAGACTGCCACGTCATTCTCTCGCAGAACTGCTGCTGGGTTCAAACCTCTGATCTCTAGGTTAGCAGATGAGAACCTTAACCACTATACCACCAAGGCTCCTTATTACTTCACCCAAAAGGCGAATTTATACTTGATTTTCCCAGCAGAGCTATCAGTGAATGTAATTTTATCTTTGTAGGCTTACACGGTGACTTTCATTTTACTTACGAATGTGTACTGTGTTACATGCTGGGCTGATAACTGAAAAATTGGTGGTTCGAATCCACCGACGTCTGTGGGCTGAAGGAGCGGGACAGGCAGTCTCCTCTTGTGAAATTTACAGCCACAGGAGCCTGGTGAAGAGCTGCTGTGCTGGAATCGACCCCACCAGGGCTTTGGTTTTGTGTTCTTCCCACTATTTTGAACTCCTCCTCTAGAGAAGGACACTGGGACCGGTGTCCTGACCACATGGCAAAGCTTGCCTTTCCGCAGCAATAGCTCCATGATTTCCGTGTGTCCACTCTGGGCCGCAAGAGCAAGAGGAGTGAAACCATAGGTGCTCCGTGGGTCTGGATGTGCCCCGGAAGCCAACAGAAGCGTCACGAGGTCCTGTCTGCCCAGCTTGGCTGCTTCGTGGAGAGCTGTCCTCTCATTGGCACAGCGCAGATTGACATCTGCCCCATGGCTGATCAGCAAGGTGGCCATGTCATAGGAGTCATGCAGAACAGCTAGCAGAGCAGAAATGAGGTGGGCATTCAGTTCAAGCTTTTTAACAGGGCTGTCCATCCTATTTAATACCTCGCTCTGGCGGTCTTCATGGAACTTGTTGTCGTGTACCATCGAGTCGGAATCGACCCATAGCTGGCCCTTGAGTGGGTTTTCAGAGGCAGTTAATCACAGGGGAGGAGATTGCCCATCCTTCTCCTGTGGAGCAGCTGGTGGATTTGAACCACGTGCCCTCAGGACTGTAGCTTCTAACCACTAGATCACCAGAGCCCCACTCTGTGGGAGAAGGATGGGCAATCTCCTCCCCTGTGATTAACTGCTTCTGAAAAACCAGCTATTGGTTGATCCCAACTCGATGGTACACAAAAATAACAAGGTTTTTACTTGAGAAACATTAAAATTATACTATATATATATATATAATACTAATAATGCTTTATGCAAATGGGCTATTTATTTTTTTCTGCAAACCAAGACAAATATATTGTCCATTGGTCAAAAGCAGAGACTACCAGAAAGATGTCTATTTGTGTTTTATTGACTTTGCAAAGGCTTTTTTACTGTGTGGTTCCTAACAAAGTATGGCTGACATTGAGAATAAGAGTCTCAGAACACTTAACTGTTCTCATGTTATATGTAGACCTAGACCAAGAGGCTGTGGTACAAACAAAGCAGGGAACTCTGCATGGTTTCAAAACAGGGAAGGTGTGCATCAGGGCTATATCCTTGCTCCACAGGTATGAAGCAAATAATTTAAGAAGCTGGGCTATATGAAGAAGAATGTGGCTTCAGAATTGGAAGAAATACTCATTGACAACTTGTGTTATGCAGAAGACACAGCCTTGTATGCTGAAAGTGAGAACCTGAGGTGCTTGCTGCAGAGAGTCAGAGACTGCAGTCTTCAATGTGGATTACATCCCAACATCAAGAAAACAAAAATCCTCACCACTAGACCAATAGGCAATATCATAGTAAGTGGAGAAAATACTGAAACTGTGAACGACTTCATCCTTCTTGGATCCATAATTAACATGCTTGGCACCAGCAGCCAGGAAATCAAAAGACATGTTGCATTAGCAGAGACTCCTGTCAGGGACCCCTCCAAAGTGCTGAAGAACAATGATGTCAGTTTGAAGACTAATGTACACATGGTCTAAGCCATAAACTTCTCATTTACTTGCTATGCAGGTAAACTGGACAATAAATAAGGATGACAGAAGAAGAATCAATGCTTTCAGTTGTGTTGGAGAAGAGTGTGGAATAGCTCACAGTTTGCCAAAAGAACAAACAAGTCTGTCTTGGAAAGGTACAGTCGGGTGCTCCCTGGAGGCAAGATTAGTGAAGCTTCATCTCTTGTACTTAAGGCATGTTGTTAGGAGAGTCCTGGCCTCAGAAGAGGACATCACACGTGGAATGGTGGAGAATCAGTGAAGGAGTGAAGAACCGCAATTCTTTTATCATCATTAGCCGTTGTCCAGCTCTCTGATTGAGAAGACGATAGCCTGAATCAGGCACACCTGAGTGTTCAAACTGACATCATTGCTCTTCAGTGTTTTGGAGAGGTCCCCTTACCCATTGCAATACATATCCTGCTCTCCTGACTGCTGGTACCAAGGGTGTTGATTTAAAACCACTGGTGGTGGTGGTGGTAGGTGCCATTGAGTCGAATATGACTCATAGCATCCCTATGAACAGCCAACCTGAAACCTGCCTCAGCCTGTGCCATTCTCATCATCTGACACACTAGAGCCCATTGCTGAAGTCACCATGCCAATACATCTTGTTGGCGGTCTTCCTCAGCTTTGCTGACCCCCATCTTTCCAAGCATGATGTCCCTTTCCAATGAATAGCATCGCACAGCTACATGTCCAAAGTATGAAACATTAAGCTTCACCATTTTTGCCTCCAAGGATCACTCTCGCTGAACTTTTCCTAAAACTGTCTGTTTGTTCTTGTGACAGTCCATGGAATTTTCAGTACTTTTCTCCAGTAGCTCAAAGGCATCTTTATTTATTCATTGACCAGCTTTCTGATGCATAGCAGGTGAATGAGAAGTAGATGGCCTGAATCAGGCACACCTTAGTCTTCAAACTGACATCATTACTCTTCATAATTTTTTTATTTTTTTTTTTTTTTTTTACTCTTCATAATTTTTGAGAAGTCCTTGGCAGCAGACTTGCCTAACGCAATATGTTTCCTGATTTCTGACTGCTGGTACCAAGGGTACCATTGCCATTAAAACCATTACTCAATCATAATTTCATAAAATCAGATCCAGGAGGGGAAAACATGTGTCACCTATGATCAATCTCATCTTTACCCAGGCCCGACTTCCTCTCTACTGGCTGCTGCTTCCAGTTCTTTGCTGTCCTCTACATCTTAATTATTTGTTTGTTTGCATCTTTACAAAAAGTAACTGGCTCCTTTGAATCACCATGCGGAATCAGTTACCTTAACGAGCCACCTCCCAGATCAGCCTACTGAAAAAGACCAGAAAGGCTGCCTTTGAAACCTGTGGACATGGAGCAGACTCAAAGCCATACGCTCTTCTCTAGAGCTAAGGTGACACCTTACCTGTAAGAAGTGGAGAGTTGCCTTCGAAATTCTTAGCGTTTGGATTACACCCACTGACGAGAAGAAAGCTGGCATTTTCTAAGAGGTGATTACTGACGGCCAGAAACAGTGGGGTTTCACCGCTGTGGGTGGTTTGCTCCCAAGTACTGGGTTTTGAAGCTGAAACAAATCCATTGGACCACACAGGTTAGTGTTTAGAAATCAGTTTTATAGTTCCTGTTCAAAGGAAGCAAGGAGAGTTTGAAGGGGAGTTTACCTGTCAGGGTTATTGCCAGAATGTTCTTATTTAATTGCACCGCAGCCTTATGCAGAGGAAGCCAGCCCACCCCATCTGCCTCGTCAAAAGCGGAATGGTACTTGGTCAAGTGTGTCAATGCGTCTTCCTCGCCTATTAGCAAGTCAGATGGGAAGGATTCACATCTGGCACAGAGACAAGGCAGCCCACACTACGTCTGAATTCCACCATAATTCCAGTGGTCCAGAGACAAATGAATTCTAGTACCAACTTTTATGGAAGACACATTTAAATGACATAGTGACACAGCAAGGCCTCTCATCAAAGTCTTTCCACCCCACAAGCGCCTCTGAATCCTTCTGGCCTTCTCATACAGGGAAAACCCACTCCATCCAGGGAGGAGCCAGGGCCTCTGCTGAGTTAAGCTACGGCACTGTCCCTCAGGAGAAGCCACACTGACGCCTGGTCATCAGCGGCCATCAGTGGTCAGTATCTGAAAGTCTCCTTTCAGGTTTGCTGAGCTCAGAGGAGAAATGCTGCCACTGTCATTGTGATAGCTCACAAGTCCAAGGAGAAGGAATAAGAGGAGTACTTAACTGTCTCTATTGTTTCAACGATCTTCTTATAGTCAGCACTCAAAAAAGAATGGAAGCTGCTTAGGAGGAAAAGTAGATACACATGTTAATGGATGGATGAATGAATGAATGAACTTATTTATTTTTTTCCAAAAGAGCCTGAACTCGTTCAGCATTTCCTTCTTTTTAAAAAACATTAATTTTTATTCGGAAGCTCTGGTGGCCTAGTGGCAAGAAGCTGCACTGCAATCCCAGAGGTGTGCTGTTTGAACCACCAGATGCTTTGTCGGAGAAGGAAGGGCAATCTCCTACTGTACTAGTCAGATCTGATTTGACGGTACACACACAAAAAATAATAAAATTACAAAAAAAAAACCCTCAAAAGTTGTTTTTATTGATATTTTAACAAAAATTTACAGAAAACTTGAATTTCCATTCATTCATTGCTGCACATTTTCCTCCCTATCCCTGGCAATTTGCTTTTCTCTTAAAAAAAATTCTTTCCACCACAACAAGATAAACTTAAAAATGGACACAGGATACGAACACAGACACTTCACCAAAGAAGACAGTCAGATGGTGAAGAAACACATGAATTAATGTTCAAAATCCCTAGCTCTAAGAGAGATGCAAATCAAAACAACTATGAGATATCATCTCACCCCAGTAAGAATAGCAAAATTTAACAGAACAGCAAACAACAAATGCTGGTGAGGTTGTGGAGAAACTGGAACCCCTTATTCACTGTTGGTGGGAGTGTAAAATGACGCAACCACTATGGAAGGCACTATGGGGTTTTCCAAAAAACTTGGAAATAGAAATACCATTTGACTCAGCAATTCCACTACTGGGAATATACCCTAAAGAAACCAGAACTACTACCCAAGCAGATTTACGCACACCCATGTTTATTGTAGCTTTGTTCACTATAGCAAAGAGCTGGAAACAACTCAGGTGCCGATCAACGAATGGATAGAGAAGCTGTGGTATATTCACACAATGGAATACTATACTGCATTGAAAAACAAGGAACTCCTGAAATATTATTCAAAATGAGTGACTCTGGAGGACATTATGCTGAGTGAAATATCTCAGTCACAAAAGGACAAACACTGCGTAGTGCCACGGTTGTAAAACAGGACTGACATTGGGGTTGGGGGAAAACTAAGAGGAGATAAATAATGTATACAGCATTGAAACAGATGAGAGAGAGAGAGAACTGTTTAAAAGGGATATGTGATTAGGTATTATTGTCATGACAAGAGTCCAGAATGAAAGCTGCACAGTGGAGTGGACTGCAGTTGGGAGGATTGTAAAACAGTGCAAGAATTTTTTAATATACTTTTCAAAGAAAAAATTGAACTGGGGTGAGGGGTGGGCAGGGAGGAAAGTGTGCAACAATGAATTGGAAATCCAAATTCTCTGTAAACGTTAAGATAAAAATAATTTTTTAAAAAAGAAAACAAAAAAAATCCTTTCACTGTGTGATACACATGTAATTTTAAGACAGGGAAAAGGTATCTGATATAAAACAACGTGCAAAGGTGCTCATGGCTAACACTGCCCCCTGTTTACTGGAGGTTCCAGGGCAGAATGTGCTCCTGGCCTTTTCCAGTGTTGGAGATGCCCCGTTTCTGGTCTCCCAGCACCACTTCTCCATCAAAGCCAGCAGTGCTGAGCCATGTCCTTCTGCTGCCATCTCTTTGGTTGTCTCTCTCCCACTATAGGGCTCCCAGGTCACCCCAGCTCCTCTCCCTGTTTTCAGGCTATCTGATGGTTGTTGTTAGGTGCTGCCTAGTCTGTTTTGATTCATGTGACAGAATGGAGTTGTCCTCTAGAGTTTTCTAGACTGTAATCTGTGGGGGAAGCAGGTTGCCTGTTTTCTTTCAAGGAGCTGCTAGGTGTATTTGAACTGTCAACCTTTAGTAAGCAACTGAGAACTCAAACGTTAAGATGCCAGAGTGGTGAATACCCTTAATTTAATTTTTTTTTAAAATAAAATTTTTATTTTATACTTTTTTTGCTTACAAAGTTGATATACATTGTTTTCACACAAGATCTTTCCATTTCCTTTACCTGCCTCTCCCTCTGCCCATCAAATTGTAGACCCTAAAATTACCCCTCTGCCCATTCTCATCCCTCTCCTCCTATCTTCCCTCCCCCGGATCCTCATACACATAGTTATCTTTCCATTTCTACAGTAATGGTCTTATACGGTATTTGTCCTTATGGGACTGAGTTAGTTCACTCAGCATAATGCTCTCCAGTCCTTCCCAAGTTAAGTAGTGATTTTCAAAATCATTGCTCCTGCATGCTGTGTAGTATTCCATCATCTGAATGTACCACAATTTCTCAATCCATTGGATTGTAGATGGACTTTTGGGCTGTTAATTTTGTGATAGTGAATAACACTGCTATGGACATTAGTGTCCAAATCTCCCTGTGTATCTCCTTTCTAATTTTCTTGGGGTGTATTCCAAGCAGTCTAAGGTTATAACTCTTTCAGGAAGCCGGCTGTCTTATCTCTCTTCTATGGAGCCTCTCAGCCCAGGACTCTCACTCCTCTGCTCCCTGGCTTACTGCTTTGCTGCTCGCCACCTTCAATTACTTATTGTCTCCTTAATGTAGGAATTCTTTCCCACTCTACCCCAAACCAGGTATCAAGTCTTATATTTAAATGACTCAGTCTCACTGTTACTCAGTTGATTCTCAATCATGGCAACCCTGGAGGATTTGCAAGACTGAAAAAGAGAGGAACAAAGTCAATGGAATGGACTGACGCAGAGACTGCAGCAAGGGCTTTAAGCAGAGCTGAGAGTGTAAGGACGGTGTGGACTGGGCAGGGCCGCAGTGACTCAGATAACGTAACAATTTCAGTCTTTACAGAAACAGACCACTACAAGTTCTGGTGAGTTCCAACCCACAATCCATTGACATCAAGCCCCTTATTTCAATGACAGCAGGTTGAAGTCATTGTCAGGACACTGGAGTCAAGCTGACAAGTCTCATGTGGCACCACCAGGGAGTAAGCCTTTACCTCTCCTCCTTGGGTGCTTGCTGTGCAGCTCCCAGCTTGTAAATATCCTGCAAACTCTGCTGAATGATGAACTGGGTGTCAAAGTCATTGTCCATCTCTTCATCGCTGGTGTAATTATCCATGGGTAATGCAGACAGGTTTTCTTCAGAGCCAGAAAGAGTTAAAAATATTTTCTCATTGTAAAAACAGATTATCAACTGCTTAACATTAGAGATGATATTCAGAATAGCACAAAATTGACAGAATCAATAAAGAAAGTACAAAATTTTAAAAACCAAACAGTCATTTCAATAACTTTCAGAAATTTACAGCAGTTCTGCTCTGCCACAGGTACAGCATAAATTGAAAGTATCAATCAATAAGCACTTAATAAAAATTTATTAAAAAATAAAATTAAAAATCCCCAAAATAAAAAGATCCTGTGCTTTCCCTCCTCAGCCTGCCTCCGCCACCCCCAGGCCTCCGGCAGGCACTGGTTACTTTTATGATTTTGGTGGTTATGAATAAAGTTTGCTATCAGCATGCAAAAAACAAACAAACAAACAAAAAACACAACAACCCCTTTGTTCAAGAAGAACACCTTTTCTTGGACAGTTAGTTCAATATAATTATACCACTGAAAATATTATTATGGGATTGTTCTAGACTTTGCCTGCAAGCCTTCCTCAGCAATTGTAGTCTCCTGTGCTAAGCAGTAGGCCAACAGTGAGGCTTTATTTAGTAACCTTTCAAAATAAACATGTTATTGAAAGAAATGCACTATCATAATATAAGTATTAAAATGAATAGTGGGAGTAATACACGATGTACTTCAGGCAATATCTAAATGGTTTTAAAAGGACATCTCCATGTTAGGATTACAATCCCCCCCCCCTTTTTTTTATTCTTTTACCTTTTGCTATTGCTTGAGAACAACACCTTCGTTTTCAGTGTTAAGGATTAGGACACGGAAGCTTCGGAATAAGAATCTTCATTTGTATTTGAGATACGCACTGCCCGGTAGTGACCATTCCATTAATAGCTTTACTATAAATACTTGATCATAAGACAGTCTGGCGTATTCTCCTTGTTTTTCACAAGTGGCTTAACTCTGTTTGGAAACATGATCTCTTTTCTTCACTGCTAAATTCATCAAATCAAAGATTAAGTACTTTATTCCCAGGATTAAATGCTTCTGCAGAGGGTTGGCCTTGAGAGGTAAATTCACGCTTCTCAGGCACATGGTCTGTGCAAACCAGAGTTAGTTTTCCACTTAAGTCAAATATTTTGCTCTGACTGGACTATAAAAATGGCAGTCCCAGTGTCCCTGAGTCAAAGGCCAGATGTCCCAAACTTCCCATTAAGTTATGAAGCTGTGGCCCAGGTGTCTTGGGAATTCCAAAGGGGGGAATTAAATATATATAAGATAGCCAAGGGCCTGGGGCCTAGTGAGTCAGGAGTTGTACAGCCAACTCAAAGGCACCTCGTTTGAACTCCCCAACTGCTCTGCAGGAGAAAGATGGACAGTCTCCCATGCGGTTTGCTGCTCTGAAAACCTGCTGGAGAGTTACCTATAAGTTATTCCAATAGCACACAATAACAACAACAACAAAGAAGTAAAAAGATGAAATCTGAGTTTAAATTTTGTTTTTTAGAGAGGTTTTTCAGTTATTAATGTACACTAATGGTATCAGTGCATGCTAAGTAATATGACCACTGACTGTATAACTAGTGAAAAGAAAACATGCAAAAAACCCGCAACAAACCATGCAGCACTTTACATTTCCAGTAACATAAGCCACAGACGCCAGCTCAGGTGCCAGAAGCCAAGATTGCACACCAGCCTTCTGTCTGCCTTTCCATGTTGACCCCACAGCTTTGAGATTCTTCTAGTCACAGGAGCACCGTGGGAAATGGGACTGCTATTTTAGAAGTATAAATTAGGGAATTTAGGTCTATAAATGTTTTCATATTTTCTTACTTACAATTTATGTATTTGACACATTTACTACCTCAACATATGTGAGTTGAAAGTAAACTATGACTGAAGTAAAAAAAAATAATAATCTTAACAACTAAAAGACCGATAATTCCATCATAGAATAGGCAGAGGACTTGAAATTCAGCAGAGAACATTCAGATGGCCATAAAACACATGAAAAGATGCTCAACACCGTTAGCCATCAACAAGATGCAAATAAAAACCAGAAAGAGATACCATTTCATTCTCACCAGGATGGCAAAGAAAAAAGGGTGACGGAGAGAAAGGAAGGAAGGGGAGAGGAATGGGAATCTGCTGGTGGTCATGCAGAATGACAGAGCAGTTGTGGAAAACAGCAGGGCAGTTCCTTACAAAAAGCTAGACATAGAAGTACTTTATGAGACAGCACTTATACTTTTCGGTATAAACCCATATGACTTGATAGCTGAGACCCAGTGATTTACAGACCAGTGTTCACTGCTGTACATTCACAATGGTCGAAAGATGGAATCAAATGAAACGCTCACCAGCAGATGAATGGAGAAACAAAATGTGATACATACTTACATGCAGCCTGGAGGAAAAATGAAGTCTTGATACATGCTACAACATAGATGGAGCTTGAAGAACTTATTGCTGACTGAAATAAGTCAAACACAAAAGGGCAAATAGTGACTTCAATGATAGAAAAAGACAAGAACAGGCATATGTACAGAGATCAAAGTTGGTCAGTGGTTGCTTGAGTCAGGAGGTGGCGGTAGGAGAAGGTAATATTTTAAAGGGCACTGCTTTTCAGTTTGTAGTGATGGGAAGATCACATTAAGGCAAGGTTGCACAGTGAACTAATATAACTGTTCTCAGTAAGTTGTACACCTGTAAAGAGCTGAATTGACAGAGTTGTGTGATAGACATATTGATGACAGCAGCACAACAAAATATGTCAACAACAGCCAAATGACTGTGGGATTTGGTTCCTTGGAGTTTAGGGTCAGCATTTCATAGGATATCACAGTTACTTGGCCTCATTTGAATGTGTTTAGTTTATGTTCTCCCTCTTAGTCCTTTGCTTAGTGCTGAGGGTCTTAAAAGCTTGCAAATGCCCATCCAAGGCATAACAAATGATCTGTACTCACTGAAGGCAACAGAGAAAGAAGGTAAGTCAGGAACAGAAGGAGAAAATGGATGTGTGAGTAACTGTGCCCAACTGCCTCATGAACAGCTGCCTCCTTTACTACAAACACAGAATTGGAGATTTCCAGCTACACTTACTAAATAGGTTTTAAAAGATCCAACAGAAAAATCCTGATCAAAGGGGGGGGTTATATGGAACACAATTTCAAATTTTCAGGGTTCCAGATTTTCTGGAGCCATAGAGGTTTGACTGACCCCCTGAAACAACTGCTCTGAGATCATCCTTAAACCTTAAGCCAAAAATATCCCTGGAAACCTTATTAAAACCAGACCAATAGTCTAGCTATTCTAGCATAAAGAATGTCCGAGTTTGGTTATCTTTTGAGATCTAGCCATATGGGATCAGAGTAACACCAGCAACTGACAAGATTAGATAGGGGCTGTCAGCATATGTCAAAGGCTGAGAAACAACTCAGCAAAAGAGGATGAGGATGGACGCACAACTTGAAGAATGTCAAATTGTCACTGAATAAACATGTACAACTGCTGTCACTGGTGCACACTCTGCTGTTATAGTCTCAACAACAACAATCAATGACAATTACTTATAAAAAGAAACATCAGCCTCTCTCCCTATTTCAGTGAGGGAGGTCTGTCCCTTTGGGGCTGTAACTTTCTAATAAATCTATTTTTACTATTTTACCCTCAAAAAAAAAAAGGAAAAAGAAACATGACACTTGTGGAAATGATAATGTTATTTTTTTTTATCATTTAGCCTCCCAGATCTAGTTGTCATATACATATCAAGCAAATAAACAAAAAGGAGCAAATAAAAGCTTCAAAGATTTTCCCATACACTTCAAAGAATTGTTTCTTTTTGAGGAGACCAATGCAGAGCCATTCAAGTTACTGATCCAAACAAAGGATGGCACAGACGCTTGGCTTTGTAACAGGTATGTGTTCTTAGCTAAGTGAAAGCAATTATTTTTATTCTTCCAGATGTTTTCTAAATTTGTCCAGTTTAATCATCTAGCTGACAAAGCAAAGCAACACCACGCTTGATCCAGTGCTGAACAGGCTGCTCTGTCTTCAATAGCATTGCGATAACAAAGTTAGTAGAATGTCCCGTTGTAGAAAGAGTTCCTTTACGTTCACTTGTCTTATATAAGGGGCAGACGTAGGAATGTGACTTCTCAATCCTAGACTTCTTAGCTTGAAAAGAAGAAATACAACCATTTAGTAAAAACAAAATAGCAACTCTTATTAAAAAAGCAACTGTTTTGTAATACCGTATTATTGTTGAAAACAATTCGATTGGAACAGACCCATGGCTGACCCTGCAGAGGGTTTTCAGAGGCAGTTAATTGCATGGGAGGAGACTGCCCATCCTTCTCCTGCAGAGCAGCTGGTGGATTTGAGCCACGTGCCTTTAGGACTGCAGTGCAGCTTCTTGCCACTAGGCCACCAGAGCTCCAATGACCAGTATTAAATCTAAGACATGATTATGATTTTTAAAAGATTTTAAAGTTGACTTCTTGCATGCAAGTTTATTTTCACAACTAACACATATGTTTACTTATAAGACAAGGCAAGGATTTCCAATGGCCCCCTTTTGTCAGTCTTGAAGACAGGCTGACTGCCAGCACTCATGGAAATACTCAGGAAGGACTTGGAAGAAATGGAGTAAGAGCAAGAGAAAGCTGGGATGAAGGAATGCAATACAGCACAGGCGATTTCAGGATTTGCAAAATAAGAACCACCGTTTCTTAAAGCTTTAATCCAAGAACTCTTAATTACAAGCCCTGACATTTCCATATGTTTCAGTAGGCCACTATAATAATAAGAAAAATAGACCCACAAAAAGAATCTACACTCAGTTCCTGAGAAGCCAGGCATGCACGAATCTTTCCAAACAAAGTAAATGAAATTGAGGCATGGCAATAATTGAAAAATATTAGATGGTGATTCAAGGTGATTTGTAAATATCACCATTTCCATGAAAAAATTAAAGGAGAGAGAAGATACAAAAGAAAAAGCCTTGTTTTTTCAGGCATGGGGGATGGGAGGCAGAAATGGCGATGCCAAAAGTGGAGAAGGAAGTAGCTTCTCCCAAGATATTCCATAACATGGGCATCTACCCTCTGTGACTTGCAATGTTCATGCATGGGATGCTCTGGCTGCCTGCTACGTTCGAGTTATTAATGCTGGGAAATGCTAGTTGCTAGCTGGAGACTATGCCATGCCTGCTTGTGCTCTGAGAAGTATGTAAATAGAGTTCAAGTTCAGCTCATGGCTGGGCAACTGTGAACTCTCTGAAATTCCTTGTAGAAGTTAGAGTTGAGATAGGAGAAAATGATACTACCTCATGGGCTGATAGCAAAAAAAGGCAGAAGGACGTCTCAAAACAAGTAATACCACACTACAAAGGGAAGAAGGAAGGTAGCAATAATGTATTTCCAATGGAAACATTAAGTCATTAATTATAATTTAAATAAATCCTAATCCTAGGATATCTGAGACAGAAATTGTCTTAGAGGAATGACTGTTGTTAGGAGCAATTGGGCAGGCTCTGACTTGTAGCCCCTGCCAAGTCCTCCCATCCTCACAACGAAGTCCATCCTCACCCTCCCTAAAACACCAAGAATATCTGTTAAAAGTGTATTTACTTGGTTTGATCCATATGATGGGCATCAAGTCAAACAGAACTTTAGGGTATTGTTCAGCAAGCAATCCACTGTGAAGAGAAATTGACAGAAGTATTAGTGAAAAAACTTCTGAAATTTGCTTACGATTCGATGCTACTTAAATATTTACTTTTAATATGACAGAGGACTAAAGAAAAGATTGGTAAAAGAAGAATTAAGAAAGAGGCAATGAATAATAAAAAGAAATAAAAGAAAATTGTGGACAAGCAAAGAATTCAGTCAAGATACACAAAGTAAATGAAGAGAAATGTCAGCAGAATAATGAAAAAGAAAGGGAATAGGATGGAAAAAATTAACGATGTGCTGCTGAGTCTCCCATAACGCTGTCTTGGCGTTCTCACTGTAGAACACGGCAGTGTTACCACTGCTCTGATTTCTCAGAGCACGACTCCACAGGAAATATTTCTCCCCTTCTATCTTTCCCCTATTTTAAAATAAGAATAGCATTTTCTTCACTTCCTGTGTGAAATTGGAAATCCAACAAGTATTTGAAATAATATCAATAGTTATTATCTCATTAAGATACAAATAAAAGATTTCCATTAACTAAAATAAATGGTAACTTTCATTTACGGTAACTATAAATGGTTTAAAAATGAGGCAGCTGGACACATTATGAAACAGAAGATCACTCACCAGATGGAAGAAGCTAAAAATGAGGCAGCTGGACACATTATGAAACAGAAGATCACTCACCAGATGGAAGAAGCAGGACAATTGCTTCTTACTAATAAAACTATTAAATAAATAAAACCATTTCAGTTATTCAAGATCTAAAATTACTCATCAATTGCACTTGTCTGAATAACTATTTAGATGAGATTTTTTTATATTATTATTTGTATCATTTCCTTGAGGCTTCTGGGTCTCAAAAAAGTAGCAGACTTTTTATGATTCAGCTACACCTGAGAGGCGTTGGCATTGGAAGTGCTGACCTTTCTCTGTCCCAGCGTGCTCCATCCAGATACAATCCGTGGATAAAAACGCCGTCATTGGGAGCTATGTCAGACTCATCATAGGGAATAACCTGCAGGTGGAGGGTCACACTAGCAAGGAACCTTTTCTTTTTTCCCTCCGCGCCCCTCCGACCCCAGTCCCCTCCCTCCCGCTCCCCTCCTCCTCCGCTCCCCTGCCAAGTTCTCCCTGGAAGGTCTTGCACAACTCTCTACTATCCCAATAAAACGAAGGATCTATATACTTGGGGTTGAGAGATTTATGTAGAAAATAAAGACAAAGTTCAAGATTAGATTTCCCGCCCAAGTTCCACAGGCAATTGTCTTTCCTGGTCCTGGGCCATGTTTCCTCTAACTTCTGATTCTTTTTCCTATTTCCAGTCACTGTTCTACGTGCTTTCATCTGAACCATCGCATTTCAGCCTTGTGCAATGAGTGTTTTCAGCCCCATTCTGCTGGCAGGGGATAGGAAAAGTAACTTATCCAGGGAGTTCCCTATTTGGGGAATCTTAATTTTTTAACAGAGTAATAAAACCTAGTATGGCAGGTTCTTTGCCGTATCTAGACTAGCTCGTTCACCCTAGATTTTGTCCTTTTATAGGAATACAAATACAAGAGTACTGTCAATATGAACAGAATACTCTTGGCTTGAATTTTTGCAAAAAAAATTTTTTTTAAATTCATTTTATTTGTGTTAGTATGAATGCGGGTGCAATTCTTTTAGATTTATCAATCATTCTAAATAAGCCAAATTATTTACAAAAGAAAATACACTGAGGACATTCATTTGGTACCCCTCTTAACATGTTCACGGTCAGCCTGTGTATTAATTTCCCGTGCTTACTCATTTGGACACTGCACTCCGGTGTGATACTGGCCTCGAGATGACACAGTATCATAGAGAGAGCATTAACTGAGACCCAGAACACATCCCGGGCTATTATATAATGACTGGTTAAACTACACACTTTCTCAGCCATCTATATAAAGATGCACAATTCTATTTCAAAATATTTCATCGGGCTACCAGTACCTCAGATTAAGTTTTGTTAAATGAGAAGAATAACATTAAATTACTTCGATTGAACATTGAGATACATAAAAGTTTTATATAAGATTTGTTGTTTGTTGTTGTTGTTGTGTATTGTTGAGTTGGAACCAACCCATAGCTGACCCTCCTCTGGTGGGTTTTCAGAGGCAGCTAATTACAGGGGAGGAGAATGCCCATCCTCCCATGGAGCATCTGGTGGCCTTGAATCAAATCCTGTACCTTCAGGATTGCAGTGCAGCTTCTTGCCACTCGGCCACCAGAGCAGCTAGCAAGGCAAATATATATTTCCTTCATGGAACATGAAGACTGAAAAGAAGTCACATTGCTTAAAATCGGGTAGAACACATACACTCTGGATATCCTTTATGCTCAAATATCATGACTCTGATGTGATGATATGCCATGGTATAAAAGTGATACGATACCTCAAATTCATATCCTAGTAAATCAATAGGGATGGTATGTTTTCTGGCAAAATTCTGCATAGCTCCAGTTAAAAAGGCTTGGGTGAAAAAAAACCCGGAGAGCCAAAACACGATTGGTTTTCCCACATCAGACCAATCCTATAAAAGGGGGAAAGTACATCATGTTTATTTTTCAATTGCTACAAGTATCAAATGGAAAACAGTTGATTCCTGAGTTTGTTAATGCTGCCCTGTAAATACACAGGCTGTCACAGTTCCCAGCCACCAAACACATCACCTACCCTCCCTCCTACCTTTCTTCCCTCATAGTTACTCTTTTTTGGGAAATCAAAACTAATCTGAATGAGGATTTGAATGAAGCATAATTGGAAAGATTCACATCTTCTGTAAAAAAGTCAAATGTAAGTTCTTTGGACGTCTCTTTCATTCCACAGGAGACTTGGATTTCAGTGCTAACCAAAGCACCTCTTGCTTTACCATGACCCATATGCCAGTGTTTGCCCTGCTGCTATGATGCTGCATATGGTTCAGGGGAGCTTCCTGGCTGAGACAGACTTGGAAGAAAGGTCGGGTAATTTAATTTTAAACTTCAGCCAATTGAGTACTTCTGGTGTTGAAACTCCACCCAGGCTGGGAGGACTGAAAGGCGAAGCACATGATTGGCCAACCATCATTCTAATCATCAGGGATTGTTTCAGGAACAACACAGCAACTCAGTGAAAGCCAACTGGGGTGAGAGGGGGAAGGGAAAAGGTTCATTCTTAACTTTCTTAAGTTATGTGGAGTCTTGCTATCTTTCTATTATCAGATAAGGATCTGAGAGTGGGTTAGCCCAAAGAGAATTAAGAGATGGAATGCAAACACCAGGGCCAGGTAATCTTGTTTACACCTCTGGCCAAATCCAGCCTGTAGTCAGCTTAACCACTGGGTTGTTCAGTTATGTAAGAGCAAAAAACTTCCTTTTTAGCTTATAGTATTTGTTACGGACAATAGGATCAATCCTGGATGACTGATAGTGTCTTTGATTCTGTATCTGTTTCTAAATTATTTCCTTTCTTTTGCAGGATCTAAAACCATTTGTTTGTTTAGACCCAGCTCAAATACTACCTCATTCATGAAACTAGCCCTGCTTTTTCAACCTAACAGAGCTCTCTTGTCTTTGAACTCTCCGACCATTTGACACATTTGCCTTTTCTGACACATTCTCCTCTGTACACTGTATTTGTTTTCTTTAATACATAACTTGTCTCCGGGCAGGCTATAGGCAACTTGATGATAGCAGGATTTATTTTATCATTTTCTTTATATCCCACAGAGTTCACAAGGCCCTGTGGACAAGGTGTGGTCTTAATTCCTTTCTGTGGGATAAACTGAAATGAGCTTTGTCTTCAGCTTTTGTAGCAAGCAGTGCACAATGGGAAGAAGACAGCTCTGGGAGAACACTGCTGCCTGGCAATGGGCCAACAGTACAAGACAATCAAGAGGAAGAGAAAGACAGGAAATTAAAGACCCAACCCACATAGAACCATGAGAAAGAACCTTGACAGCAAGTATGAGTTTAAAAAAAAAATCCTTCACTCTACTCTAGGGCTTCCTAGGCCGAGAATTTCTTGAGTGGTCAGTTACTTGTAGGATCTCTAAATTAGTTACCATTTACTGAATGATTACTATTGCCAGGTACTGGTTAAGCACTTTATAAGATTATTTAATCCACATAATAACTGTGAGTTGCATTATTTTTTCTGCTTTACAGACAAGAACTGGGATGAAAAGATTAGCAACTTGTTTGCTCACATAGAGAGTGTCAGGTCTAGGATTTGGTCTAGGGTCATAGTCATCGTGCTAAAAGCTTTCCCTTCCCCCCAAACAGCACAGGAAGGAGAAAGAGAAGATGAATATGATAAATGGTAAGGAGGAAATGAGAACAAAAACCGCAGATTAGAAGTTGTTAAAGTTGCTGATTCTAGGGAGGATTTCAAAGCATTCCTATTTTCTTTGTTTATATAAGACAGGAGAACTTTGTGAAGTAATAAGCAATAGCCAAGTACTGATAAAGCCACCCCTTGGGCTCTTTCCATGACTTATCAGTCAATAGTTGAATCAGAACAAAACAAAAACACAGTGTCAGGGACTCACAGACTGAGAATTTTCGGAAATGCACATATTACCTATTACTTGAGTTCTGGGGAAATAGGTTATAATTTTCTACTCAATGCCTTGAAGTGTACATCATTTTTACACCTTTATGGTATTTTGGTTAGATTACCAATAATTTATGCTAAAACTTTGGTCAGATTACCAAGAATTTATTAATCACATTTTATTTATCTAGCTCAGCACTCAAGTGATCACAGCTAATTCCTGGCATCTTCTGAGTCAGTGCTCCTACCAAAAAACAAAATAAAAAACTGACAATAAAACCTACATCTATATTTACATCTGTATGTGTGTGTATATGTATGTACACAAAATCTCTTACCTGTAAAAATTTCAGTCGGGCTAGAAAATCTGTGATGTAACTTCCCAGGGGTTTAAGACTTGGGTATGATCGTTTGGCCCATGTTTCTGGAACCTTTCCAACAATTAAGCTGCTAGACAGGGCCTCTAGTGTAGAATCCATTATGACGACACCTTTAATTGCCTTTGCAAGGTCCAGCAAAGTGTTACGTATGGTTCTAATTAAACTGGGATGAAGATTATGTCATTAACACAGGTATCATAGTAAAGATCAATATGCAATCTTTTCAGAAAGAAGGAACTAGGTGGAATCTCATTTATAGCTTCACGGAACTTCCCAGAGTGTGGTCAACTTCTACTTGGTGATGTTGATGATTGTGTGTTCTCAAGTTAGAACCCACCCGTAGCTGACCCTTCAGCAGGTTTTCAGAGGCAGTAAATTGCATGGGATTTGATTGCCCATTTCTCTCCGGCCTACATGGAGATATAGGGTAATTTTAAGTGATAAACATTTTTTCACTTGAATTAATATATACGTATTTTAAAATATAGAAAATAATGCAAGCAAGCAGCATTTCAAAATTTTGCATTCGAGGTGTTAACACTGAGAACCTGGTAAACAGAGAATCATTTTTTAAAAATAATTTTAATGAGCATTTACAGGGATTTTGGATTTCCATTCATTCATTGCTACTAAGTAAAAAATACCTAGGTGGCATATGGAAAAAAGCGACCTAGTGGCAAGAAGCAGTGCTGCATTCCCAAAGGCTCAGAGTTTGAATCCACCAGCTGTCCTGCGGGAGAAGATTGGGCAGTCTCCTCCTGTGCGAGTAATTGCCAATGAAAACCTGGTGGAGGGTCAGCTATGGGTTGGTTCTGACTCAATAGTACATGACAACAACATGGAAAAAATATTTCACACACATCAGGGTGTGGTGCAATGGCTGAATCTTGGAAAATAATGTTTTCAAACACAAATGATATATTTATTCTATATTTGCACATATCTACTCTTCCAGCTTAGGCTCAAACTGCTAAAAGTGCCACAAATGAAGAAAAAAAGTTCCTCACATATAATGAGGGGTTTAGGTTAAAAGACGAAGGAGCAGAGAGATGGTTGTTGTTGTTGTTGTTGTTGTT
>NW_006399863.1:3640751-3643163 GCF_000299155.1 Elephantulus edwardii | reverse complement strand
TAGCCCAGTGCCTTGACCCACTTACTTCCCAGCTCTACCCTCCACCAGGATAACCCTTCTCATCTGCCAAGTCCCTTCAGAAAATATCTTCCATTGTATGTTATGAAATATGCACATATATCTCCTTTGCATTAAGAACATGGAATTAATGATATAGCATCTGACTGAATGACTATTGTCCTAATATGTTTTCTTTTAGAACGTCAAGTCTTGGAACAAAATGAATTTGAGCAATCTTCAGAAAATTCATAAGTAAACTAAATATCCATTCTTTAAGCCAATACTGATGGGCAGGAGATTAGGTAAAATCCAAAGTAAAGAATTTATTTACTGTCAGAGGTACCTAACCAACCTTGAGTGGACTGAGTGGAGGGAAAAGGAAGCATATATACGTCAGGTGGAGGGAAAGAAAAGACATGACTATATCGAGAGTCCTACATTAATACTTATTCTGTCTTTAGTTCCTGAAGACAATAGTAAACAAATATGATCATGAAATAATATTTAATGAGACTGTATAATTATTAAATATTTTAACCAGTAAAAGAATTAGGATTTTCACATTATAGAAATACCTCCTGTTATGAAGTAGAAAGAAGATTCTAGGACTTGAAAAGGGGAAAATTCTAATGAAATGACAGAAATTTATAAAAAAAAAGATTTTTAAAAATGCAATTTAATGTTAGTGCATCTTTTGAAGGGAGCTGCGTGCAGCACAGCCTGAGGGGAGTTGAGCGGCTAACCCAAAGGTGGTGTCTCTGGTGGTTCAAATCTGCCCGTTGCTGCTTGGGAGAAAGAAGGGCAAGCTTCCTAGAACTCACTGCAGGCTCAGCAATGAGCCAGTCCTGACTCGATGGCAATGAGCCCGAGTTTGTGGTGTTTGGGAGGTTTTGGGTCGTTTTACTGACTTTGGCTGTTTGCTATCACAGTCATGGGTGGAGAGTGCTTCCCAGTCACTGATGGAGCATCTTACTTGTTAAATCGTTCCATTTCTTGGACCAACACAGTATTCATGCTCTCTTCATACATCACGGGATACTTTATCAGTGTTGCTTCAAGGTCAAAATCATTTGGAAGCTGAAAAATAGATTTTGAAGATGACACATCACTCTCACAATGGATTGTTATTTTTATTTGGCTATAATATTGATAACACATAATCGATAATATCAGGGAGTTTCTATGTATCTGGCAGGAGTCTCTGGATGGTGCAAAGGGTTCAGTGCTTGACTGCCAGCTCAAGTTTGGCAGTTTAGGCCCACACAGATGCTCCTAGTAAGACAGGCCTGGCTGGCAATGCCCTTCTAAAAGGTCACAGCCGTGAAAACCTTGGCAGCATACAAGCATTATTGCTTGCTGTCCTGTTAAACTTTGCCATTGCTACAGGGATGAGAAGATAGCTCATTGTGGTTTTGAGTTGCATCTCTCTTATTGCCAGTAATTTTGTGCATTGCCTGATTTGTCTGTTGGCCATTCAAATATCTTCCTTTTCTTGTCTTTTGCCCATTTTGCAATTGAGTTATCAGTCTTTTCCTTGTGGAGGCCCTGTAGTCTGAGATGTCATTGTCAAATGCTTTTTCCCAGTCAGTATGTTTTCTTTTCACACTAATGGAAAAAGGTTTTGAGGCACACAGGGACTTAATTTTTAGAAAGTCCCATTAATCAATTTGAATGTTATTTTTAATTTATAAAACTGTTTGCCATTTAATAAATATCACATTTCTTTCCAATCAATTATACACTGGCTCCAAGTAGCCTAGTTTACCCTATTATTGATTAATTTTGTATAAACATAGCAAAGGAAGAGAAGGTCACTAAATGTCTGATTTCTATGAGACACCTCCGACACTCAAGAAATGGTGGAGGTGTCCTGCTGCAAGACCAAGCTGCGGGACATTGGGATTCATTCTGTAGAGGGGAAGGGAGTTCCCTAATATTGAGCTTTCCCAAGTGCTAATTCCTGGGTGATACAAAAGAGTGGACTTGGGTCCTACTGCCCAGTTGCTGTGGATTTGATCCCAACTCATGGGGAGATGCCACATGCATTAGAGCAGCTCTCACCTCTGTGTACTTTTCAGTGGCTGATTTTTCAGAAGTAGACTTTCAGGCCTTTCTTCCAACATGCCAGTGGGTGGACTTGAACCTCCAACCTTTCAGTTAGCCCCTCTGTCAGTTACGAGATGAAACTCTTGTTTCACCTCTCTGACTCTCTGTTTCTCATTTAAGAAATATAGAGATAATGATAGGACTTACTTTGGAGGGGTATTAGACAATCTGGCTTGAGGATCATAAGCTTTTTAAAGTACTTTTAGTTTTTAACAAGGAAAGAATCTTTTCTTTTACTTTTCCATAATTTTTGGACTCATGTACTTATAACTTGTTAGTCAAATTTGTGTCTTCTAGGTTGCAACA
>NW_006399863.1:3639123-3640326 GCF_000299155.1 Elephantulus edwardii | reverse complement strand
AAAAAGAAAAACAAGGAAAAAAAATAAAGTACTTTTAGTTTTTAAATTGAAGCTTGTAGAAAAATGGCTAGAACTGAGAGCATCATTATTTATTTAATAGGACTGAATGCAATGAATTATGAAAAAAAATCTGTAGTAACTAAGATGCTGTTGATGGTATCTGCCTCTACTTAAAACAGTTACTGACAGAGGCGAATGGTTCGAATCCACCAGATGTTCTGCCGGGGAACGAGGGACAATCTCCTCCTGTACCAGTCAGATCTGATTTGACAGTACATGCACACAAAAATAACAAAAAAAAAACACAAACAAACTGTAAAAAAAAACCCCAAACAGTTACTGAATATTTACCATCTACCAAGCATTATGCAAAGCAATTTACATTCATGACTTCTTTAATTTTGCAGAAGAACCTTATACAGTAGGCACTACCATAAAATGCTAGAACCTGAGGAAGATGGCTATCTGTCAGAGAAGGGAAACAAAAATACTTTCACTTAAACAGAGAGCAATAGCAGAGTGGTGGTTCCCCCTGTCAAAGGGGGGAATCTCCTGATACCTAGGAAAACAATGCAGTCCCTGACACCCCCACCCCCCACCCCCGCCTCTCAGATTTCACATCATTGCCTCTGCGGGTTTGGAAAGTAACATTCAAAGATGCTCCAGTGATAATGCTGGTCAGTGATGTGTTCAGATTGTCACCACAGTGTCATTCAGATACATGATAAGCAACACATCTCAAGCAAAGCAATACCTTTTGAAGAATATCCTTGGTGATTTCTAAGAGAATCTGATCAGCACTCCCTGAGGCTCCTGTCTGTCTGGCGCCTCCCTGGGTGAGGAGTAAAGACTCAAAGAGGATTTTTGTTTGTTGAAGGTCTTTGGAGATATCAACATTTTCATGCAGTCCGAATATTTCAGGGTGTTGAGTAAATGGTAGTTTCTGCCAGAAAATAGATTAAATAGAAAATAGACTAGTAACTGGATATATTAATTCATAATGTAGACACAACTATGTGCCAGATAATAGATGAATCGAATTCAATTCCTAGGAATTGTTGTTGTTGTTATGTGCCGTCGAGTTGCCTGCGACTCATAGCGACCCTATGTACAACAGCCCTAAATCCGCTCTGTCCTGTGCCAATCGCACTGTCTCTGACACTCCCATCCCAATTATCCCAGTCACTGAATCAATCCACCTCA
>NW_006399863.1:3630727-3638178 GCF_000299155.1 Elephantulus edwardii | reverse complement strand
GAAACACAGATAGACATTCCTCTGGTATTCCCTGCTTTCAGCCAAGATCCATCTAACATCAGCTACAATATCTCTAGTACCACAACCCCTTCTGAAACCAGCCTGGACTTCTGGTAGTTTTCGCGAAGCTGAATCCTAGGAATTACAAGTTATTAAAATATGAGTGAAATCTGCACACTTGTTTTTATTGCTGTGTTACTCACAATAGCAAAGAGACAGAAGAAACCTGAGTGTCACTAATAAATGAATGGATAGAAAAACTATGGTACATTCACAGCATTGAAAAACAGTGAACTCATAAAACATTACACAACAGGGAGGAGCCTGGAGGAAATTATGCTGAGTGAAATATCTCAGTCACAAAAGAACAAATACTGTGTAATACAGCTGTTATAAAATAGGACAGATGCGGACTTGGGAGACTTGGGGAGAACTTGAGGAAAAAGTGGATAGATAATGAAGAGTGCATTAGAACAAATGAGGATAAGGTCTGTCCCAAAGGAATATATGATTAGGCATTATATGCATGATAACAATCTGGAACAAGGGGTGCATAGCGGGGTGGGATGGGGGAGGAAAATGGTGAAGGGGAGAAAATGTGTAACAGTAAATTAAAAATAGATGAGTGAAATTTGGTGAGCTCTGTTGGCCTAGTGGCAAGAAGCTGCACTACAATCCCAGAGGTGAGCGGTTTGAATCCACCAGATGCTCTACTGGAGAAGGAGGGATAGTCTCCTGTATTAGTCAGATCCAATTTGACGGTACACACAAAAAAAAATAATAAAAATTTTTTAAAAAGATGAGTGAAATCACATGCCACTATTTGCATTTATGAAAATCACACCTAAGACAGAATTCTATTTCCAGTGCTTTCAGTTACCTTAATGAATTCAATGTATTCTTCATAGGTGCCTTTGGGAGGTGCAAAATACTTTCCACTTGGAGAAAACCTATAGTGAGGATTTTCAATGATTAGTGGATTATAAAAGTCAGCCAGCATGGTTAACAGGAGACGTCTGTCCCAATCATCTGTCACTCTTCCTCCATAGTTACACTCCCCAGTCAGGTAAGAGATGGCTTCAAATGGAATGGTATTATATTCATTTATAAATAACTGAAACAAAGAAAAAAATGAGTAAGAAAAATTTCATAAAAGCAAGTATTCTGCTTCATCTTCATTTTAAGATGGCATGAACTATCCATATGATATGTGTGACCTCTCTCTATCTCTCTCTATTACACACATGATTGTATACACAGACATTCCCAGAGTCATGCACATGGTTAATAAGCTCCATTGCTCATCAAGACTTTGGAAATTCAAGTCCACCCAGAAATGCCTTGGAAGAAGGAGGCCTTCATTTGTTGATAGGGCAAGACTCAAAATGAGGAGAAATAGTTATAAACATCTGTTGATAATTGGAGTGTGGGATGCATGATTTCTTGGAACCCCTACTGTTTACTACACCAGAGCTTCCTTGTTTCACTTATAGACAACACAGACCTTTTCTAACTGCCTTATTATTAAGGTATCAATATTAATAAAACCAACAATTTGCATAGCTGTTTTTTCTCTCAATAACCCTATAGAGTAGGGAATTTAGGCTGGCAAATGTAAAATTACTTTTTTACAAAGAATTAAGTGGCAACATCAAGGTCTAAATTTATCTTTTCCAGTTAAAGATCTCATAACTTTCTCCAAATCACTGGAATTTTTTAGTAGCAAAAATTTTTGAGATTGTTTAAGTTACTGGTTGAGAGATTTCCTGCCATGGAAGGTTACCTAATAATGCAGAAATTACAGCACAAATGGTATACAGTTTTAAAAAAGGTTTCCTACTTAGGTTTTTGATGATGTTGTTACGTGGTGTCAAATTGGAACTGACTCATAGATGACCCTCTAGTGGGTTTTCAGAGGCTGTAAACTTCACAGGAGGGGATGGTCCGTCTTTCTCTCAGAGGAGTTGATGGATTCAAACCCCTGCCTTTGGGTTGGCAGCACAACTCTTTACCTACGAGGCCACCAGAACCCCTTCTTTCATACTTGTGGTTGTTATGTGCCATCGAGTCTCCTGCGACTCATAGTGACCCTATGTACAACAGCCCTAAACCCTATTCCATCCTGTGCCAATCTCACTGTCTTTGACACATTTACCCCCATTACCCCAGTCACTAAATCAATCCATCTCATTGAGGGTCTTCCTCTCTTGCACTGTCCCTCCACCCTCTCAAGCATGATGTCCCTCTCCAAGGACTGATCCCGCCTTGCAACATGTCCAAAATCATTATCCTTGCCTCCAAGGAGCAGTATGGTTTCATTCTCTCTAGGATGAACTTGTTTGTTCTCCTAGTAGTCCATAGTAGTATATTCAATATTCTTCTCTAGCACCACAGCTTTCATACGTACAGGCTAATAAAAATCTGCTTGACTGAAATCTAATAGCAACAAATTGTATTTTATCAATATTTCCTAATTCCCTTTGTCAAGTCTCACATCACAATAACCCTTCTCACACCAAAGAAGCCAAAAAGAGTAATAGTCTCTGGCTGTCTATTTGAATGAATATATTTGACAAAATAGACCAGAAGTCCTAGGAAAGTACTAGAGCTGGAAAGGCCCAAATTAAAATCCTAGTTCAAGGGCAAGTTCAAATACCAACTTTACAGAGTTGTTGTAAGGATTAAGAATGACAGGTAGTCCATATGCCTATGGATTGAGCCATTCAAGGTCTAAGCAGGTACAAGTTTTTTGTTGTTGTTTATGATTCAGGCCAACCCACATGTGCAGAGTAAATCTGCTCGGTAGACATTTATCTCTAGAGAGGGCTGCTCATCACTTTAATTTCTCATATTGAGTCTAGAAGCTAGAAAAGTCAGCCACTTACTTTCCCAGGCTCCTCTAGAGATAAAAGTGGATAAAGGGTATGGCTGTGGCCTGGTTTTGGCTGATCAGATTTACACACCCTAGACTGTGAAACTCGTAGTGAAACTGGTAGATGTGAAACTGGTAGTTCACATCTACCAGCTGCTCCTCAGGAGGAGAGACAATCTCTTCCCATCTGATTTACTGCCCTTGAAAACTTGCTGGAGGGACAGCTATGAGTCAGTTCCCACTTGATGGCACACAACCACAACAACAGGCTGTGAAACTAGGGATTAAGTGCAAGAAGCCCAAAGAGCTATCTCTTTGGGTGTAGTCTTTGTATCAGAGGCCCACGGGTGACCAGAGCTGCACTAATAGTCAACCAGAGTGGTGGTGCAGTTGTTAGCAGGTGTGGTGACTCCAGGTTGACTTCGCATGACCTGCTTCTGAATGTGGCTCTAGTGCTGCCTTGGTGATTCTGTGAGCTACCTAACCTTCTTTCAAGTAATTCCTTTCCTGCTTTAACCAGACAGCCAATTTCTGTTGTCCGATAGAACTGAATTGTAGAACTAGTGGAAGATGACGATACTGCAAAAGGACAGAAAAAACTGAGGTCCTTGGTGAAAACACTTGTGCTGCTAAATCAACCAGCCCTACAGTCTTAATCTGTATCTCTTTATAATGTGAAATAATGTTGCATAATGTAAAATAATAGTATTTTAGAAACCATTGTTGATGTACCATCAAGTTGACTATACCTTATAGTAACCCTATGAACAACAGATATGAGCTAGCAACCCTATGTCATATGTAACATTTGTAACCCTGTGACATATGTAACACAATAGCCCTGTGAACAACAGGCTTTTTGATCTTTATGGCTTATGGTGTTAGGTACCATCAAATTGACGATGAATAATAGTAACCCTGTGAACAACAGAGCTGACCCTTACCCTATTCTGCCACCCTCATGAACTCCGTCATGCTAAAGCTCACTGTGGCAGTCCCTGACAGTTTATCTTGTTGAGAGTCTTGTTCTCTTTCACTGACCATCTACTTTTCCCAGTATGATGTCATAAACTATAAATATCAATAGTGCCCACCCAATAGTGGTGTCAGGAGAAGTGATCAATCTGTTCTAAGCTAAAGGAGTTGCATTCGGCCTGGACTACAGAGATACATCATAAATAGTCCATTTCCCATCTTACCTGTAGTTGCCGGATACTGATGCGTAAATCTGATTCATTAAATCCATATGGAATATTCCAACCAAGAGGACCAAATTTTTTTCTCTCTTGCACAAGGGCATGAAAAAAACACACTCCAAACAGCAACTTTTCCCATACCTTTAAATACCAAAGTTATAAATCAGTAAAAAATTCTAGGCAGAAGAGATAATTCTTTTCATTATAAGATTCTATGTTTCTGAAGTTTTGAAAAAAAAAGAAAACCCATCAAAAATAATAGTGAATATAAAAAAAATCTCTTATTATTGAATTAAAACCTTGAAAACAAAAAAAACCCAAACAACCAACCTAGAAAGCTAGACAAACCACGATGATATTAAATCTTATTAAAAGATAATAAGTTAACATTTCGACTCAAAGTATGGGTTAATGATATTTTGGTGTTCTTCACAGTAATTTTCAATTATAATCCTTAAATGTTATTCTGTAGACTCAGCACCATATGCTTGAGACTGTAAATGCATGAGAAGAATTAATCTTTGTGATAGGAACAAATCCTACCATAATTCCTTACTTTGCGACTTTTCATTTAGAGATAATTTTTTAAACTATTGTTTATATCATCTTCCCATGGCATCTCCATTGTTATAACATGTATACTGTAATGGACTGTCACACGAGGCTCTCTGTGTTGTTGTTTTGAAGGTTATTCATCATTCTAGCTCAAATAGTCAAGTCTGATAAACATTTAGTACTGGGAGTAAGGGCAGGGAAAGGAGGGTGCAGAGCAGAGGGGTTACTTTCTCCTCAGCACTGATGGTTCCTCACAAATGGAGAGAGCTCACCGCCACACTCATGGATTTTCCCCACCCTTGTAATAACTTGCTGCAGGAAAGAAGAGTGACCTATATGATTGGTAAATATGGCCAAAAAGTTCAACTTCTCCCCTTTTTATCACAGAGTTTCCTATAAGAAGCTGTTCTCCTCCATTCCTCTGGCTGGGTAAACAGACTTAATTCTGGGGTTCAGTAATAGAAAGCTCATTTATTCAGAGGTGTAAGTTACACTTTCTAACTTAGCCTGTATATCAGCAATTAAGGTTGTAAGTCAGTCAGGAAATAACAAGACACATGCACTGGGAAAATCTGCAGTTAGGAATCTTTCTAAATTATTGAGGAGTAATGATGTCAGTTCATAGTCTTCCTAATTACTTGCTATGCATCTGAGAGCTTGACAGTGAATTAAGACAACAGAAGAAGAACCTTTGAGCTATGGTGATGAAGCAGAGCATTTTACATCTCGTAAACAGCTAAGAGAACAAAGAAATATGTCTTGGAGATGGTGCAGCCAGAGTGCTCTTTGGAGGCAAGAATGATGAGGCTTCATCTCATATACTTTGGGGCTGTTGCTAGGAGGAGCTATTCCTTGGAGAGGGACATAATGCTGGGAAGGGTGGAGGGTCAGTGAAGGAGAGGAAGACCCTCAACCAGCTGGATTGACACAGTGACTGCTGCAATGGGTTCTAGTGTGTCAGGAAGTGTGAGGATGGCACAGGATAGAACAGCTTTCAGATCTGTTGTTCTGCGTAATGGGGTTGCTATGAGTTGTGCTTGACACAACAGCACTTAACAACAACAACAACAATGTTGTAAAATTAGTTCCATTTCCCAATTCTTTTTGTATTTTCTCAGCTGGTAAGAATTCAAACAATGAAAATCACCTATACCTAAAATCTTCATTGCCATGCACAAAACTTTTAGATGGGTATACTGGAAAGCATTATTAATATATTAAATAATTGTTATTATTAGAAGTTAAGCATTATAACCCATGACCTGTAAATTTACGCAGAAAAGGTCTTTGACAAAATACAACACTCTTTCCTGATTAAAACACTCATCAAAATAGGAATAGAAGGGACTTTCCTTAACATAGTATAAAGTATATACACAAACCCAAGAGCCAACATTGTTCTCAATGGCGAGAAGTTAAAGGCATTCCTCCTGAGAACAGGAACTAAGCAAGGATGCCCACTATCACCTCTCCTATTCAATATTGTATTAGAAGACTTAGCGGTCGCAATAAGACAAGAGAAGGAAATAAGAGGTATCCAAATTGGTAAAGGGGAGGTAAAATTATCTCTATATGCAGATAGTATGATAGTATACTTAGAAAACCCTAAAGATTCAGCAAGAAAACTACTGGACATAGTTGACCAATTCAGCAAAGTGGCAGGATACAAGATCAACACAGAAAAATAAATTGGATTTCTCTACAGTGACAAAGATATTATAGACCTGGAGCTAAGAAAAACAATAGCGATCACAATAGCTAATCACAAGATTAAAGACTTGGGTGTAAATCTAACTAGAGTAAATCTAACTAGAAACACAAAAGAATTTTTCAAAGAAAATTATAGAACATTATTACAAGAAACAAAAAGAGACCTGGGGAAATGGAAGAATATCCCTTGCTCATGGATAGGAAGGCTCAATATTGTGAAAATGACAATACTACCAAAGGCAATTTACACTTTCATTGCAATCTCAGTATAAATACCAATTCCATTCTGCAACTAGATGGAAAAAGCAATCTCCAATTGTATTTGGAATGGAAAGTGACCCTGAATAAGCAAAGCACTCCTTAAAAATGAGAAACAAGACAGGAGGCATCTCACTCTGATTTCAAATCCTACTACACTGCCATGATGGTCAAGACAGTGTGGTACTGGTACAATGACAAACACATAGATCAACAGAATAGAGAACCTGGAAATCAGCCTATCTACCTATCTATGGTCAACTGATTTTTGACAAGGAGATGAAATCAGTTAAGTGGGAAACGACAGACTTTTTAACAAATGGTGTTGGCAAAATTGGAAAACTATCTGTAGAAAACTCAAACAAGACCCACACTTCACACCATACAAAAATCAACTCTAAGTGGATCAAGGACCTAGGACTAAAACCAAGAACTATAAGCTTCATTAGAGAAAAGATGGGAAGAACCCTACAAGCACTAATTCACAACTTGGACAGTCTTCTAAGCATTCTGAAAACCCTACAACCAGGAGAGGATAAAAGAGATGAACAAGACCTTCTAAGAATTAAATTCCTATGCATATCCAAAAACTTCTCCAACAGGGTAAAAAGGGAAGCCATAGACTGAGAAAAAAATATTTGGTAATGACATGTCTGATAAAGAACTTATATCCAGAATTTATAGAATACTCAAGCACCACAACAAGATAAAGGTAAATCACCCAACTGAAAAATGGGCACAATATGTGAACAGATACTTCACCAAAGAAGACATTCAGATGGTGAACAAACACATGAAGAAATGTTCAAAATCTCTAGTTCTAAGAGAGATGTAAATCAAAACTATGAAATATCATCTCA